>NW_020838013.1:921413-966643 GCF_003676395.1 Aethalodelphis obliquidens | reverse complement strand
CGTCCCCCGCATCGGCAGGTGGACTCCCAACCACTGCACCACCAGGGAAGACCCTACATGGATTCTTAATATTAAAAGAGTCTAATTAAAGCAGGAAAAGTTAGGGGGTGAGTCACAGTATTACCAGTGAAATGTCATTGGGAAGACGGGGGTTTTATAAAATAGGTAAAATGAGGTTTTTCAGAGGCAGGCTTGGGTGAGAATAAAATGTATGCGATTTGAGTGAAGGAGATAATTGCTTTTCTAAATATGTTCCCTGGTGGGAATTCCCTGGCGGTCCAGTGATTAGGACTCCACGCTTTCGCTGCCGAGGGCGTGGGTTCAATCCCTGGTAGGGGAACTAAGATCCCATAAGCCTCGAGGCGTGGCCTAAATAAATAAATAAATATGTTCTCTGATGTTATGGAAACAGCAAACAAATTTCCCAATTTATATGGTGGTCCCCATTTTAAAGATTCTCACCCACTGTCAGACCATGTGTTTGGATTCTAGGTTCTAAAACCATCATCATTGTCCCTCTTGTGGTTTGACAGGGAGTGTTTGCCATTGTGGAGATGGGGGACGTGGGTGCCCGGGAAGCTGTTCTCTCACAGCCCCAGCACAGCTTGGGAGGACATCGCCTGAGGGTCCGGCCACGGGAGCAGAAAGAGTTCCAGAGCCCAGCCTCCAAGTCCCCCAAAGGAGTGGCCCCCGACAGTCACCAGCTGGCAAAAGCACTAGCGGAGGCCCCGGACGTGGAGGCACAAATGGCGAAGCTCGTGGGGCTGAGGGAGCTGTCTGAGGCTGAGCGGCAGCTTCGGAGCCTCGTGGTGGCCCTGGTGCAGGAGGTCTTCACAGAGTTCTTCCCTGGTGCGTCACCTCCCTCACTGTGTCTGAGCCCTCCCTGTCCTTCCTCCCCTGTGTTTGCATCCCCAGTCCTCCCTCAGCTAGTGGTGTTCATTTGCCTGCTTTTCCATCTTTGTGCCCCATTTTGTTCTTCCACCACTTACTCCCTGCAGTGTCTCTTGACCTTTATTCTCTGCTTGGCACCCAGGCTGTGTGGTCCATCCTTTTGGCTCTTCCATAAACAGCTTTGACGTCCATGGCTGTGATCTTGACCTCTTCCTGGATCTGGGGGACTTGGACGAGCCCCAGGTATGTGACCATGGAGGCAGCTGTGAAGAGTCAGTGGAAATGGTCATGTCTGGGCAAACACTTGACCTCTCGTGCCTTAATTCCTCATCTATAAAATGGGGGTAATAGGACCTGCCTGAAAGGGTTATTATAATTGGAGAAATGTGAATATGTATGGATATTGGATAGGATAAGATGAATCAACATGGGATAAATGGCATTTGTAACAGGGAAAAAAACAGATTTCAAAATAGCATGTATAATATCTTATTTGGGGAGATAATGGGTTATGTTTTTGCTTATCTGTGTTTTCTAACATGTAATGTACAGATCCTGCCTTGGGAATAGGAAAGGGTCATTAGTTTTTAAATAGACTATTTTTTAGAGCTGTTTTAGGTTCATAACAAAATTGAGCAGAAAGTACAGAGTTCCCATATACCTCTCACCCACAGAAGGTTTTTTTTTTTGCTGCACCTCACAGCTTACAGATCTTAGTTCCCCCACCAGGGATTGAACCCGTGCCCCCTGCAGTGGAAACGCACTGGATTCCTAACCACTGGACCACCAGGGAATTCCCTTTTTAGTCTTATTTAATCTGGAACAGTTCCTCTGCCTTTTTTTGTTTTTCATGACAATAACGTTTTTCTAAAATACTGACCGTTTATTTTATGGCATTAAAAGGTTAATTTTTAAAAAGGCTTGTGAGGGCTTCACTGGTGGCGCAGTGGTTGAGAGTCCGCCTGCCAATGCAGGGGACACGGGTTCGTGCCCTGGTCCGGGAAGATCCCACATGCCGCGGAGCGGCTGGGCCCGTGGGCCATGGCCGCTGAGCCTGCGCGTCCAGAGCCTTTGCTCCACAACGGAAGAGGCCACAACAATGAGAGGCCCACGTACTGCAAAAAAAAAAAAAAAAAAAAAGCTTGTGAAGGTTAAATGAGTTGATATTTATAAAGCCTTTAGAATAGAGCCTGGCACATAATAAGCAGTAATAGGTATATCTTAGGGATGGAATGTTCCCTGGTTAGGGGACCGCAGGTGAGGCAGTTACTCAGCTCGTTTCCATCCACAGCCAGCCCCAAAGGCTGCAGAATCTCCATCCCTGGACTCGGCCCTTGCATCCCCACTGGATCCTCAAGCCCTGGCCTGCATCCCAGCCTCCCCTCCAGACTCACAGCCTCCAGCTTCTCCCCAAGACTCGGAAGCCCTGGACTGTGAAGTCCCTTCCTCCTCTCTGGCACCCCGGACTCCAGACTCTGCTTTGGCCTCTGAGACCCTCGCCTCTCCCCAGTCCCTGCCTCCATCCTCGCCACTGCAGGAGGACCAGGGAGAGGGGGACCTGGGGAAGGCCATGGAACTGGCAGAGGCCCTGAAGGGGGAGAAAGCAGAAGGGGGAGCCATGCTGGAGCTGGTGGGATCCATTCTTCGGCGCTGTGTCCCTGGAGTGTACCGAGTCCAAACTGTGCCATCTGCCCGACGCCCTGTGGTCAAGTTCTGCCATCGGCCTTCAGGTCTCCACGGTGACGTCTCCCTCAGTAACCGGTACCTTTGTTTGGGGGGTGGCGGGGAAGGCCAGATGGGCACTCTGGGGAGGTTGAGGAGGGTGCCCTGCACCAGCTGAGCCTTTGGTTGTCCTTATTTGGTCCTGTCTGTCTTTCTGATGCTCATCTCATGTCTGGCTTTCATTTCAATGTTTGGAAAGTGTGTTTCTTGGGATACTGTTTTTAAGGATTTAGGAAAGAGTTCCATGGTTGAATAAGTTTTAGCATTGGGAAATGCTGAGTTAAACACAGGCAGGTTTCTCCCTTCCCTCCCTCTCCCCCACTTCCTCTTTCCTCCCTCTCCCTCCCTTCCTATCTTTCTTTGCATAGTAAAGGCTCTGATCAGTCTTACAATAACATGCTCTGTAACTAAGACATTTATAGGATGTAGTGTTTCCCAGACACGTTTGATGTTCTTTTGTACATACTCTCTCCAGACCATGTCAGAAAACTCGGGAAACCCTCTGTTGGCCTTCTTCCAGCTGGCCCCCATTACACAAGCCTGGAATAAGAGCTGGGGGTGATAGGTTCCTGAGCCCTAACACCCTTGTCCCCCCCTCTGTCCCAGGCTGGCCCTGCATAACTCCCGCTTCCTGAGCCTCTGCTCTGAGCTGGATGGGCGAGTACGGCCCCTTGTGTACACTCTGCGCTGCTGGGCTCAGGGTCGAGGGCTGTCAGGTGAGAATGAATCAGGACAGACTTGGGGCTGTGTTCGTGTCGGGGCAGAGGCAGGGACTCAGGGAGAGAAGGAAGGTGGCAGGTACAGGAACCAGGGTTGCAAAAACTGCCAAGGAGGGGATCAGAACCGCCTCTAATCTAACCGGAATTAATTGATTATTTACCCAGGGAGTGGCCCACTTCTCAATAACTACGCCCTGACCTTGCTCGTGATCTATTTCCTTCAGACCAGGGACCCTCCTGTGTTGCCCACTGTGTCCCAGCTCACCCAGAAAGCAGGTACAGTAGCCCGGCCTCCACCCGCTCTGTCTCGTGAGCTTCATCTCTCTTCTTCATCTCACTTAGACATATTGAGCTTCCCTGGGAATGAGATCTCTGCTATCACTCCCATATCCACCCTCCCCCGCCCCCCCTTAATCTTCGTGCTTCCAGGCTCACCCTCACCTTTTTTTACTTTCATAGGTGAGGGCGAACAGGTGGAGGTTGATGGCTGGGACTGTAGTTTTCCCAGGGATGCCTCGAGACTGGAGCCCAGCACCAATAAGGAGCCCCCGAGTGAGTTTGGGGAGCCTGGGAGAGGACTAATAAATGGTGCTAATGACACAGTTACTGGCACACAGCAACCTTGTGGGATAGCTAATATTGTTATTGCTACTTAACAGATGAAGAAACCATGCCTTGGAGTAATTGAGTGGCTTGCCCGAGGCCATGCTGCTGGCGAGGGGAAGGGGCGTATCTGGGAGCGCCACGGGAGAGAGGTGTGACCTCCTGTTTATAGGGATCAGAGGAGCCTGGCCCTGGCACTCTTCTGAGCCACTTGGGAGGGAAAAAGAAAGTCCAGCTAAGGGAATGGCTCTGGCACAGGGCTGATCTCACTTCTGGCCTCCAGGTGACCCCTTTTCCCTGGGTTTTCTGTTCCTCCAGGTTCCCTGCTGGCCCAGTTCTTCTCCTGCGTCTCTTGTTGGGATCTTCGTGGCTCACTGCTGTCCCTGCGGGAGGGTCAGGCACTGCCTGTGGCAGGGGGCCTGCCCTCTAATCTCTGGGAGGGTCTGCGCCTCGGTCCCATGAATCTCCAGGACCCCTTTGACCTGAGTCACAACGTGGCAGCCAACGTGACCAGCCGGGTGGTCGGGCGGTTACAGAACTGCTGCCAGGCGGCAGCCAGTTACTGCCGAAGCCTCCAGTACCAGTGCCGTTCCTCCCGGGGTCGGGACTGGGGGCTGCTTCCCCTTCTGCAGCCCAGCTCCCCTAGCTCCCTGCTGTCTGCAACACCCATCCCCTTACCCCCCGCTCCCTTCACCCAGCTCACTGCTGCCCTGGCCCAGGTGTTACAGGAGGCTTTGGGGTGCCATATAGAACAGGGAACCAAGAGACTGCGGTCAGAGGGAGGTGGGACTGGGGAGCCTTCCCAGGGAGGGACACGCAAAAGATTGAAACTAGACGGACAGAAAAGCTGTGAGGGGGGGCAGGAGGAACAGCAGGGACGTGCAGGGGGCCACAGTGAAGATGGGGTGGAAGAAATGGCGATAGAGGCTGGAGAGTCAGTGCAAGACTGGGCCATGAGGAGCCCTGGGCAGCCAGGGGAGCTGGCCCCGATGACCGGAAAGCATCTAGGCACTGGAGAAGAGGGGCGGTCAGGCCCCGCAGCGCTGGCTGAGCAGGGGCCCAGAGGACCTGAGGCAGCCCAAGAAGGGTCTCAGGCCGAGGCAGGGAAGGGGGCGTTGCTCTCCTCAGTGGGCTGGCGCTGTGCCTTGTGCCACCGAGTGTGGCAGGGGCGGCGGCGTGCCCGAAGACGCTTGCAGCAAATCAAGGAAGGAGGTGGAGCTGGTGCTGGCACAGGGGCAGAGTGGCTGGCAACTGAGGCTCGGGTCACCCGGCAGCTGCGAGGCCTGAGCGGTACTGAACAGACGCCAGGGGCCGAGCCACTCCTGACCTTCGTGGTGTCTGTCTCCCAGGCTGACCAGGCTCTCACTGTGACCCCACTCCGGGATTCTCAAGGCCTGTTCCCTGACCTCCATCATTTCTTACAGGTTTTCCTCCCTCAAGCACTTCGAAACCTGCTCAAGTGAAGATGGGGACCGTAAAGGGCAATAAAGCTGCTAGTTTAATAAACGCTAGTTTCTGCTAATTTCCACCTGGTAATAATCCTCCTTCCCCCCAGTGCTTAATGCAGCCTCTCCCAGGTACCCTCTCTCTCGCCACCCTAAGATAGGTCTCTCAGTATGTTTCCTTCAGAGCCCAGGAGGAGTGTGTGTTTGGCACCTGGACCCACTCAGTAGAGTTCTGGAAAGATGGAGTGCTGGGTGGGTGGCTTGAGCAGCACCTGAGAAGTACCAAGTTTGCTTCCACATTTACCTTACTGCCCAGAGTTGTGAATGGTGACAGGGCTTGAAATTTGGATTCAGGGTTCTTCATTCTCTCACTTAATAGAATTCATCCTGTTCTTAAATTGGGTTCAGATCTGAGCATGGGTAAAGGGCGACCCATCCATTGAATTGTCAGCCCTTCCCGGGTGACAGGACGTGGCTGGGTTCTCCCTCAGCCCCTCCCTTGTTGCAGGCCCGAGGACTAGCTCCTCTCCTAAGCAGTAACAGCATCCTTGAGCTGCAAGGTCGTTTAATGGCAAAAAACCTCTTTTACAGAGGGCTTCGGACTTGGGCTCGGGTTAGGTGTACAAGCTCTCCTCTAGAAAGAGCCGGAACAAAAGGAACGTGGCACCTCGCCACCTCCACGCAGTTGCTTCCGCTCCTATGAGTGTCACACAACCACGATGTTCGGGGGTCTGGCAGGACCTCCAACAAATCACCGCGGGCCCCGCGACCCGGAGGGAAACGCCTCTGGGGCCCGGCGCGATGCCGGGCTGGCAGCTCTGCCACGTAGCTGCAGAGGGCCGGCTTTCCAGCTAGTTCTCACAGTCTCCCCACCCTCCGCGCCTTCTACCTCCATGTCGGGACTCGGATTGGGCCCCCCCCCTCACCGCGCAGGCGCGAGCTTTTTCCGCGCAGGCCCCAGGCCCCACCTCCTGTTTCCTTTTAGCTGCCGTGGGATACCGAACTGTCGTGCGTAAGCCTTCTATGCCGTCCTCGCTTTCCGGCTGCTGTTTCTCCACGGCTCTCCCCTCCCCCCCACCCCCACCGTTCTCTCCCAGACGGCTTACTTTGCGGCAGCGCGGAGGGCCCCACCCCCTTTCTCTGCGGAATCACCATGGCGGCTGGGGTAAGTTTGCCGGCTCTGGCAATCCAGGTCACCCTATCCGACGCCATCCTCTGCCGGAGTGGGTCCAGCCGGCGTCAGAGGGTTTCTGGAGCCGAGTGGGGAACTGATCCGGGGTCTAGAGATCGTACTGTTGGAGAGTAGGGCTTCCAGGCCCCGGAGGGGAACTGAGGCTGGGGCTCTGGGAGGCCAAAGAGGTGGAAGGGTCTGGGGTAGAAGAGAAAAGGGATGCCAGATCCTGGCAGTCTGGGACCTGAGAACGGAGTTCGGTTCGTTGCCTTCTCGAGACGTGGGATCCGGGCAGGTTGACAGAACTTTTGCGACCGTTTTGTGGGGCAACAGGAGGGACAGGGGAAGAGGAGGGTCTTTGTGGGCACGTACGGCGGGCCACGGTTAAGGGTCGTCCTGCGGGGAGGTTTGGCAGCGAGAGGAGTCTCCGGACGCTGGAGTCAGACCAGTTGGACCCCGCTGGCCACGTTAATAGAAGGAGAGAAGGAAACCCCTGGGAACTCACTGCGGGACAGGACCGGAGGGATGGTACGCGTGACAAGGAATGAAAGGTTTTTTAGGGAGACCGAGTTGGCTTAGGAAGAGAAGATGCCATTCGGTCTCTTTGTGGCTGTTCGGAGGGGGACTTGGAAATGTCTTGGTTGGTGTGTGTGTCTTGGAAACAAGGGTGATGCTTTTGAAGGGTGAGCGGCTCAGTAGAGTAAGCAGGCGCTCAGTGACCATCAATGAATGAACAAGGACTCTGGGAAGGGAGGGGTGTGTATTTGTCGGCAGATGGAATCTGAGGGAGCTAGAAGTTGTGCATTTCTTAGAGGTGTATTTGAGGGGAAGAGAACGCTTCCAGAGACGTCCTTACGGAAGGTCACATCTGTCAACAAGCTTTATTTAGCAGTTGGTGTGTAGTTCTGTCCTCGTATTTTGGAGGACTCTGATTACACAAGACTGCAGATACTGAAGAACTAACTTGGTTCACCAAAGGGAGTAAAAGAGTGAGTCGAAACAGATTGGGATTACTCGGGGAAGTTGTTCCCGGGTAACACTTAGGACTGGGACCCTTCTAGTCATTAATGGCTTATTCCCCGCCTTTTCCCCACAGACCCTGTACACATATCCTGAAAACTGGAGGGCCTTCAAGGCCCTCATTGCCGCTCAGTACAGCGGGGCTCAGGTCCGCGTGCTGTCCGCACCACCCCACTTCCATTTTGGCCAAACCAACCGTACCCCCGAGTTTCTCCGTAAATTTCCTGCTGGCAAGGTGAGTAGGGAAGTGGAGAGGGGGCTTTGGTCCTGAGAACCCAAGGAGAACTGAGATTCCATCACTCTGAAGATGACCTCCATCTTTAAAAGGGAGCTTTCCATGTTACTTTTTTTTTTTCCACGCTTCAGAGAGTTAAAAACTTTTATTTTGAGACAGTTGTGATTTATTTGTTGTTAAAAATAGTACAGAGCTGTTCAGTCATTTCCTGTGAAATTCACAGGCTTCTTTTTATTTGTGGGGGAGAGGATCAGTTTTGACTGATTTCAGTGCAAATAGATCAAATGTTTGCTATGAGTAGAATTCTTGCCCCAAGAGGCTTACAGAGATAGATAACCACGCTACATGTAGAAGAGATCAAGTGCAGTGGGGGAGTACTGTAATACTTGGGATAATGTAGACAGAAATATCAGACCCGGGTTTCTTGCCTTTTGCTTATTTGACTGAGATTATATACAAATATCTAATATCTAAAATTTGGGGGTCTCTTATGTGAGTTCAGATTGTAGGGGATGGCAAGTTACTCATACAGTTTTGGTTCTTGAGTTTCAGATAGTGTCAAGAGTTTGGTCAGCAAGGGTTCTCAGCCTTATATAAAAAACTTTATTCAAAACGATTGAGTCCCTGGGCATGACTAGCGAGAAACTGCTGTGTATTTACTTATGACTGCTTTGTCCCCAGGTTCCAGCCTTTGAGGGTGACGATGGATTCTGTGTGTTTGAGAGCAATGCCATTGCCTACTATGGTAATCTGCAGTGGCTGGGGAATGGGAAGGTCTGGAGGTGATGGGGTGCAGGAGAGGGTGAGGGGGGCTGGAGCGGGCAAGGAGAGGAATTTTCAGGGACCTGCACTGGCTTTGACGCAGCCCCAAAGTTCTGACCTTTATGTTCTGCCTCTGCAGTGAGCAACGAGGAGCTGCGGGGAAGTACTCCCGAAGCAGCAGCCCAGGTGGTGCAGTGGGTGAGCTTTGCTGATAGCGACATAGTTCCCCCAGCCAGTACCTGGGTGTTCCCCACCTTGGGCATCATGCACCACAGCAAGCAGGTGAGCCTTGGAACTTGGGGAGAAACCAAGAGCAGGGGTGGCGTCAGCTCCTCAGTATCAGGGAGGAAGAAATAAAAAAGATTGAGGAAGGGTGATGCCAAGAATATGTGGATAATAAATACCTAATCTTTGAGCTTTCAGTTGGGAGCGCTGGGCTGTTGATGGTATATGGATTCTTTGTCAGACAGACCCAGTGGAGGTGGGAGGTCTGAGTGGCCAGAGGAGAGGCCTCTGCTCTAGAAAGATTGTACCAAATGGTAAGGGAGTGGTTAGACCAGATGACCTCTAAGGTTCTTTCTAAAATTCAAAGATATATGCCTACGATCAATGCAGTGGGAAATGAAGCCAGACTGCGCCATGAAGAAATTTAACGTTGAGAGCTTCATTTGCGATACATTTGGAAGGAGCCAGGACTCAGTGGAATAGCTACCTTAGTTCTATTATTGGGGGAGAAGGGCAGGGACGAGGGTTGGTACCCACTGCCGAGTCTGATCATTTTAAATCAATAGGCCACAGAGAATGCAAAGGAGGAGGTGAGACGAATCCTCGGGCTGCTGGATGCTCACCTGAAGACGAGGACTTTTCTGGTGGGCGAACGTGTGACGCTGGCTGACATCACACTTGTCTGCACCCTGTTGTGGCTTTATAAACAGGTGAAGTTTGTAAAGAATCTGGGTTGACAGAGGGTAGGTGGGGATTAGAAACAGAGTGACAGGCTTGCCAGGTTATCTGTATCCTGCTGATGTGAGGGAGTCTGAGGCAACAGCTAGTCTTTAGGAATTCCAGGGTTGAGTACCACTGTTAACGGAAAACTGGGCGCCGCTCCGCGGCATGTGGGATCTTCCTGGACTGGGCCACGAACCCATGTCCCCTGCATCGGCAGGCGGACTCTCAACCACTGCGCCACCAGGGAAGCCCTGGTTTGTTTTTTTTTTTTGCTACGTCATGCAGCATGCAGGATCTTAGTTCCCCGACTAGGGATCGAACTCGTGCCCCCTGCAGTGGAAGTGCGGAGTCCTAACCACCCGACCACCAGGGAATTCCCAGTTTCTGCATTCTTTTGTTCCCTTAAGATCATTAATTACAAAGACCTGTTCAAGGACAAGTATTACAGGCAGGTTCAGATCACAAAATGGCTTAGGCCAAAAATGGCTTCTCTTATGTCAAGAAAGTGCCTGGTTCTCTTTTTCCACAGACCCTCTACCCTGTCTTCTCACACCACGACTGCTTTCCCTCCTGAGAAGTTTGATCCTGTTCTGTTGCCCTTAATTTCTGTTTGGCAGCTAGTACGTTTAGTTTGTTCCCGTGTTTCTCAGGTTGCCCAGTCGTGCTTAGTTGTGAAGACAGAGGTAGAGGTGATAGCTTCAGCATCAAGATCTTTGGAGGCAGAACTAGGATCAGTTCTTGGCTTCAGTACTTACGGGTTGTTGGGGGGAGGGTGTGTGTGGATTCATTTAGTCCTCTTTTCCCCCCCTGTGGAAGCCATAAAACCAAGGTAGGAATAATCACTGTTGAGGTTATTGGGTTAAAGATGGCATATTGCTGGTTCCTAAACAGCAGCTCTTGGACTGTTGCTGGACCAGAATAGTAATGTGATAACAGCAAAGAAAAAAGCACCTACTACGTGTAAGGGCCTGTGCCAGGGCATAACAAGGACAACCTTAGTGAGTCTTTGCTTGTTGTGTGGGTGAAAGAAATGTAGCCTGGAAGTTGTGGAGTAGGATTTGAACCCAAGTACTGCAGAATCAGCACTACAGAGCTGACTGCGATGTATCTTTGACAGGATTATTTTCCCTCTGATCTTGGCAAACCGAAAAAATGGTAGATGAATTTTTCATGAAGCTAAGTTTAAGCACCCTGTTACCCTGAAATAAACGTTTTTGCTGTTGACTGTTTACTTTCTGAAGTTTGATGATGCATGTATATATCTCTCACATATCACATAGTTCACATAGAGAGTTTTCATTATTTGCTTGGCAAAGTGAATAGTTCGTAGTTCTCTGTTGGTCCCCAGCCTTTTAAGTTCTATTGACACGTGAAATGGCTTTGTAAAAGGAGTAAGGCACAATATAAATATTCCTACCGGGTAGATTCGCAGTGAATAGAGGGTGGGACGAAGCATCCATTAAGTTGGATTGGACTGCAGGAGAGAGATTAGTAAAGTAAGTGGGCAGTAGCCCTCCAGGGAAAGCTGGTGTTCTGGGGGCTGAAAGGAAGCTGGAGCTTTGGTGTGGAAAGAAACAAGGGGCTCTGACTGGAAACTCATCAGGATTTTTCCCTCCGCTGAGTTTATGTCCACTCTTGCATCCTGGCAGGTTCTGGAGCCTTCTTTCCGCCAGGCCTTCCCTAATACAAACCGCTGGTTCCTCACCTGCATTAACCAGCCCCAGTTCCGGGCGGTCTTGGGGGAGGTGAAACTCTGTGAGAAAATGGCCCAATTTGATGGTAAGTCTGAGGAGGTAGGGGAGCGTGCCGGCATGGTCAGGGGACTGGTTTGCTCAGTCTTAACCCATTGACTTCCTGTCTAGCTTTTGGGTTTTGTGGACCCACAGAACGTAGGGCATCGCACGTAGCAGCTAGTATTTTGTGATAGTTGTCTTCTGCACACATGCTCCCGCTCATTTGTGTTAATGTGTAGAATCATGATGCACGTGTATGTGTTGCTGAGGGTTGCATTCTTGCTCAGGATGTACTGTGAGGTGGCGGCGGTGTAGCATCAGATCCCTTAGCTCCCGCCCAGCAGCTTTCCTCCGTTACTTTGCTTGTGCCTGGCTTGGGAGGGTTGTGGAAAGAGACCAGACGTTGACTTTTCTCCTTCCGTTTGCACCAGCTAAAAAGTTTGCAGAGAGCCAGCCTAAAAAGGACACCCCACGGAAAGAGAAAGCTACTCGAGAAGAGAAGCAGAAGCCCCAGGCCGAGCGGAAAGAGGAGAAGAAGGCAGCTGCCCCTGCTCCCGAGGAGGAGCTGGATGAATGTGAGCAGGCGCTGGCTGCTGAGCCGAAGGCCAAGGATCCCTTTGCTCACCTGCCCAAGAGGTATGGATGGTGGAGGGTAGGGGGCATGGGGCCCAGGAGGGCCTGTGCTCACCTCTGTGCATCCCCCTCATACTGCTAGGGCCTAGGATTTTAGGTTGTCCATACAAAATTGAAAGATGTATTTTAGTTGCAAATAAAGCAGCTTCCAGACTTTACCGTCAAGAGTTGGGTGACTTTTGAAAGTAGAAAACAAGTTCCTAATGCATCTGGTATTTGAGGATATCAGAACTCCCTTTCTAGCAAAGAAAGCACATGGGCCCAGGGCCCAGAATCCGGTGTGGAGGTGAATTGATTGGTCTTGCGTGCGCACGTTAGGATTTGAGATTGAGAACGCTCGGAACTAATACACTGAGGGGCGCAGGAAGGAAGAAAATGCAGAGAGCCTCCATCTGCCCTGCTCTGCTGGCTTTGCTGAGGCAGTGGACACCATGTCAGTGTCCTCTGATTGTCTTTTTGCTGTTCTGATGCATCAGCCTATATAAAAATTGCTCACTTTAAGAGAAAGGATGATGACCATGGCTACGTAGTGTCTGTCTGGTTTATTGTTTCCCAGCGTGGGGGAGTTAAACCCCACAAGGAGAAGGACGTATATGGGGTGGTCGTCTGTGTCCTCTTCTCAGTCACCATAGGGGTTCCTGGAAGAAGGAATACAGTAAAGGGGGGATTTTTAGTGTGAAAAAAGTGGGACAGCCAGTACTTGCCCAGTTGTTTACCATCAAATCTTTCTTCAGTCACTGCTCCGGGTCATCTTATTAGAATTTCAAGCAATATGAGAAATGTCTTTTCCATGGTCACGTCACTTAGTTCGCTTTTCTGTTTTTCTTGCCCATTCTGCCTTTCCTAAAGCCATCTATCCTTTCACTAGTTGGTTTGTTGGGGTGCAACAGTGTTTGACCTCCCCATTTTGTAGTGGTTTGTATTTGCGATGAAGGAGCACGCACTGGTGGTAGGCATGAGAAAAGAAGTATGTGGAGTTGTAAGCGACCTAGTACTGGATGGTTACCATTAGGAACCGCTGCTTCCCCATTTGGGGAGCAACTTGGGGTGTAGCTGAGAGCTCTTACTCCCAGGCACTTCATACAAGGCGGCTCCTAACGCAGCTGCTTTTTAAGGATATATTCCTTTCTGAATCTAGCACAGGGGCAGGTCAGGAGTGAGCAGGATTTTTGGTATCTGTAAGTAAGCTATGATAACCAACCCAAATTATGTACACCCTTGTAACATATGTACTGCTAATAGCTAGAGATACTCGGGTCTGTACACTGGGCAGAAAATAAATCAGGCAGTAAACTTAAAATCTTTAATAAACTTAGCATTTTTTAAAAAAATAATTTTTTAAATTTTTTGGCCACGTTGGGTCTTCGTTGCTGCTCACGGGCTTTCTCTAGTTGCAGCAAGCGGGGGCTACTCTTGTTGCAGTGCGCGGGCTTCTCATTGCGGTGGCTTCTCTTGTTGCAGAGCACAGGCTCTAGGCGCGTGGGTTTCAGTAGTTGTCGCACGCAGGCTCAGTAGTTGTGACTCACGGGCTTAGTTGCTCCGCGGCATGTGGTATCTTCCTGGACCAGGGCTTGAACCCGTGACCCCTGCATTGGCAGGTGGATTCTTTTTTTTTTTTAACAGTTTTATTGAAGTATAATTTCCATTATGAAGTATAATTTCCATTACGAAGTATAATTTTCCATATAAAATTCAGTCGTTAAGGCTTCCCTGGTGGCGCAGTGGTTGAGAGTCCACCTGCCGATGCAGGGGACACGAGTTCGTGCCCCGGCCGGGAGGATCCCACATGCCGCGGAGCAGCTGGGCCCATGAGCCATGGCCGCTGAGACTGTGCGTCCGGAGCCTGTGCTCCGCAACAGGAGAGGCCACAACAGAGGCCCGCGTACCGCAAAGGAAAAAAAATAAAATAAAATTCCGTCATTATAAGTATATAGTTCAGTGCCTTTAACTAAATTTATAGATCTGTGTAACCACAAAAATTAAATTTTAAAACATTTCCAACACTACAAAAGTTCACTGGCAGGCGGATTTTTAACCACTGCGCCACCAGGGAAGCCCCAGCACTTTTTTTGTTTTCTTTCGTATCATTTGGGAGTGCTTATTAGTACTTATTCGTTACATTACCATGGTGTACTCCTGGGCTGCCAAGATGATTTTCCCCAGGATTCTTAATGACTCAAAAGTGATGTCTTCAAAGACAAGACTCATTTGTCCAGAGTTAATTTTAGTCCTTTTAAGACCTTCCAGCTACCCTAACCCTGTGGTCATTTGTTTGGTTTTTTTAAAATTTTATTTATTTTTTTATACAGCAGGTTCTTATTAGTTATCCATTTTATACATATATCAATCCCAGTCTTCCAACTGTGGTCAGTTTGGGGAGAAAAATGGACACATGGTCATAAATAATAAAGTTCAAACAGCTCAGGAGAGAGTGAAGAAAAACTCCCCAGCCCTAATTTTTTTTTTTTTTTTTTTTTACTGAATTTGTTACAATATTGCTTCTGTTTTATGTTTTGGTTTTTTGGCCCTGAGGTATGTGGGATCTTAGCTCCCCAACCAGGGATCGAACCCACACCCCCTGCATTGGAAGGTGAGGTCTTAACCACTGGACCACCAGGGAAGTCCCCCCCAGCCCTACTTTTTGGGTGGTTGAGGAAGTAAAGCACCTCAGATGAGGTCTCTGATGTGCATTTGGGAAGGAACCTGGGACCTCGGGTTAAAGGACAGATTCTCTGCTTTGCTATATTGCAGCAGTGAGCAAGTCACACCACTTAACCTTATTGGTAAAGGGAGGGATGGTAACATTCTCTGACTCTAGGGTTTGTTGACATTAATTATATACTAATGAATAATTGAACCAATTAAACATTCAGTATAAGGGGGTTTAATAGATTTATGGCACATTCATGCAGAAGATTATTTAGCCATTAAAACATCTGCAAAACATTCTTGATAGCCAGGCAGTATTAAGTAAGCAAATTGTGTAAGGCACAGAATTACATGCATCATCTTTGGAAAATTGCTAGTGGGAAGTACATTAAAATATTAGTTATCTTGTTTGCTGGCATAGTGAGTGATTTTCTTCAGTCAGTATGTGTTTTTATAATTGGAAGGAAAGAAAAAAAAACCAGAAGCCCTACCATGGGGGGAGGCACCTCTCCTCTTCTGAAGCTGGCATCCTTGGCTCGGTGTGCCAGATTGCTTCAAAGATCACCTGAACTTGTTTCTGAGCAGAGTAACTAAAGGACACGGGTGTAGGATTTGGGGTGGAGGCCCTTTGCAAACATTCACTTACATTGCCATCATATTATAGTGTGTATAACCTGAAGAGGCCTGTGTGATGGGGAGGGGTGGGGGCAGCGACTTGGGTGAGTCAGGAACTTGAGGGTGACTCTTGGATAAGACCCCGGGGAGGGGCCGGCCAGGGGAAAAAAAAAAAAAAAAAGGAGTCCTCGCTGTGAGTCTCCACCAGGGGGCAGCAGCTCGCCGTGTCTTTCTTCGGGCAGATCCTGGGCCCCACCCTCCACGTGCCAAGCATATTTAGGCTGGGGGTGGGGGGATACGGGAATGCCCTGGGCGCCTTTCATACCCCCCAGCTCTCCCTTGGAAGGTGATACACGTCTGCCAATCCAGTGACCCTACCTTTAAAGCAGTATGTTTGAGTGGAAATGCCCTTAGTTTCTCTTAGCATGGCAACGTTGCCACAGTAGGACCTTCTCCACCTTGATCTCCTTGCTTTTTTTCCTTCATTCAGTACCTTTGTGTTGGATGAATTTAAGCGCAAGTACTCCAACGAGGACACACTCTCCGTGGCGCTGCCGTACTTTTGGGAGCACTTTGATAAAGATGGCTGGTCCCTGTGGTACTCCGAGTACCGCTTCCCTGAAGAGCTCACCCAGACCTTCATGAGCTGCAACCTCATCACTGGTGAGCAGAGGGTAGCTCTGGGAAGAGGAAGGGAGGAGACAAGGTAGTGGGTGACATGATTTCAAAGGCTGAATGTTCTTCCTTGCCCTTCAGGAATGTTCCAGCGATTGGACAAACTGAGGAAGAATGCCTTTGCCAGTGTCATTCTGTTTGGAACCAACAATAGCAGCTCCATTTCCGGAGTCTGGGTCTTCCGAGGCCAGGAGCTTGCCTTTCCGGTGAGGAAGGTGCAGGGGAGGGGTCTTGTCTCTTTAGGGCGGGGCGAGGGTTTGGGAAGTGCACTCGTATTCCTGAGCCGTTGGGCATTCCGGAGAGTTCAGAGTTCAAGGAATGTGTCCACGAAGGAGCTGTCATGTTCGCAGGAGTCCTGGGGTCTGATGACGGGTGTCTGAGCTGGAAATAGCAGGTGTGGGGCAGCGGCCAATAGCCTGACCACATGCTTCTACCTGGCTTTTCCTCCCCAGCTGAGTCCAGATTGGCAGGTGGACTATGAGTCATACACATGGCGGAAACTGGATCCCAGCAGCGAGGAGACCCAGACGCTGGTTCGAGAATACTTTTCCTGGGATGGGGCCTTCCAGCATGTGGGCAAAGCCTTCAATCAGGGCAAGATCTTCAAGTGAAAATCTCCTGCCATCACCTAGCTGCCCGCACCTGCCCTTCAGGGAGAATGGGGGTCATTAAAGGAAACTGAACATCGAACCCTCTCCTGCCCTGCCTCCTTTGTGGGTGATGGCTTCTTCAAAGGGGAGTAGATATGTTGAAGCAGGGTGTTGTGTATACCTGCAGGACCTCCCTGTGTAGGAGAGAAGTGTTCAGAAGAGCAGAAAGAGAGGCCTCTCCTCAGTTTTGATTTTTTTTTTTTTAATTGCCTTGCCTCTCCTGTGATGACCATCTTCTAGCCTAGCTGGGAGAGACTGGATGTAGTTAGGAGGTGGTGACACGGGGCTTTTGCAACTACCTAACTGGAGACCTTCCCGCGTGAAGGGGGAGAATACCTGCCGATGGGGTGAGAGCACAGCATGCAGAGCGACTTACCACTACTTCCCGCAACTGCCCTGTGAGGTGGGGCAGCAGCCGTATCCCAAGAGTCAATAGTTTCAACACTTCAGACAAACAGCGAGAAGAGACTCCTTGGAACAGATACTGGCCTGTGGCCCCTAACCTGGCTGCGGATCATCTCTGGGGTATCCCTACTTTCTAACAAGGAAGTGGGGTTCAGAGATTTAAGCAACTTGCCTGTGATCACACATTTTAGGTGGTGGAGACAGGATTTTGAACCCAGTGGGTGTCCCTGGAGCCTGTACCCTAAAAACGCCCTAGCGCTTCCTGCAATGTAGAGCAGTCATAAATGTCTTTTAACAACCCTGCTCAGACCAGTGGTTGCTATTTTTTCTCCTTTGAGCTTAATTTTTTGTTATACCCTTTTCAGGGATAACTTGCCCCTACTCTGATTGTCTTTTCTGTGTCTTCTGAAGAGCATTAAGGATCTCTCTGTAAATTTAACAGCTCAGGTGAAGTCAGAAACCTGGTTTGATTCACATTTTGAGGCTTTGGTCTCCAGGTTGTGGTTTTCTGAGTGGTTATTTTTTCCCATCCCTTAAGTCCAAGCACAAAGCAAGGGCAGGGGGTCTTGGCTTGGGAGGGGAAGAAGGTAATCTTTACTGGTACAGGTGGGGGCTGCTAGCTTTTGAGGGAGTAGGGCTGTAATCTCACTGGTACCTTAACTGCAGTTGGGGTTCTGTGAACAAATGGGCAGGGGAGAGTGGTGGTTTGGAATCCAGTTGGGTGAGGATGGGTTGATTCTTGCTCAGAATTTGCACCTTGGTAGTTGTGAGTTGGTTCCAGACTTGCCACCTGTCTTGCTTCTGAGCATTCTGGGCTCCTGGAGGATAGGAGCTAGAAGTGCTAGGTGCTGGCCAGGGTGTGCCCTGAGCTGGTTGCCTGCGCCTCACAGAACCAGTCAGACTCCCCTTCCGGGTTCCATTTCCCTCCACACCCTCTGCTCCTTGGCTTGTGTAATTTTCACGACCTTCCTGGTATCCTTAAGGACCTGAAGATGGAGGCAGGAGAGATTGAGCTGTGCAAGTAGGTTTGCAGGGTTAGGCCCGAGAGGCCTGGGGAAAAGGGGGCGGCTTGGGCAGCGGCGGGCCTGGCAGCCCACGTGCATGGGGGGCGGTTCTGGCCTGTGGGGGGGGGGGCTGGACCGCCTCCTAGCCTCCCTCAGACTGCAGGAAGAGTGACTCATCCACACGTCCTTCTTCTTGTGCCTGTAGCTCTGGCGGTTGGTGCCGAGGAGTGTGGCCAGGTTGGTTGAGGCCAGGCCTGCGCTTGGGGGAGGGCCAGGACCCACAAGCAGGAGGTGGGGTGGGAGGCCCAGAGGAGAGGGGGTTGTGTGGCCTCAGGAAGGTTTGCTGTTGGCCTCCAAAGGGTGGGGGGGCCTCTACCCTGCCGGGGTGGGCAGGAAAGAGATTAATATCAGGAGATTCTAGGGCAGATGTGGGGCGGGGAAAGGGGGAGTACAGCTGTAGTTAGGTCGGTCCCCGCCCTGCCCCGGGGAGCCCTGAGTCACCACCGCACCGCCTGAGGACTCGGGATCTCTCCAGGATCCCACCGGGTGCCCGCCCCGCCCTCCGTGCTGCGCTAGAGCCCCGCCCCCCGCTCCTCCCAGTGCGGGGTGGGGGCGCTCTCGGCCCCGCCCGGCTCGCTAGCCACAGCCAGTGAGCCTGCGCCGTGGGGACGTCTCCCGTGGTGGGGTCGTTTTCCAGACGTGCCGGGGAGGCTCACCGTGCAGCTGGCGTCCCCGCGCCCACGGTGCTGCTCAGGCCGGCAGGGGCTGGGGTCGCGGGGCGGAAAGGGAAGGGGCTGCTGCGAGTGGGTGGAGAGCTGAGGACAGGGCAGGATCTTGGAGAAATGGGATAGGATGGGGGGAGGAGGAGGCTATTTCACCCACTTACGGAGCAAAATCTCAGAGCCTCCAGAAAGGGAGGGTGAGAAACTGGAGAGGGGGCCGGGGCTCAGACGTGCGTTTGACTGCAGATACAATCTACAGTGGCTGGAGTGTGAATGGGAGGCTGAGACTTGGTTTAGCTCGTAGATAAACCAGTTATAAACTGGTTATAAGCGGCTGTTTATTTTAGCTTTGTTGGCGTTTCTGCTTAAGTCACTTATTAAAAAGTCAAAAGCCTTTAAAGTTCTTCCAAGAAACACCTAGGTTGTCTTTTCTTCACGTCCTGGTTGGAGCTGGACATCTGCTGCTCACACTGGGTCAGTCCCATCCATCCCACCAGCTGCCCACATGCCCCAAATGTGCCACTTCCCCTTTTGAAGGGTGGGGGAAGGGTCTAGAATGTTGAAGGGAGAGGAGTGAAGCGCTTTGAAGACTCCACCCAGTCATTTCTGAAATTAATACCGTGATTTTCATGGCAACCTTTCATGGCATGTCCTCAGAACCCGAACTTTCCCTCCACACATCAGGTGGGTGTTCCTGGGTGACTGTGGCTTACCCGGCTCACCCCATCAGTGGTACCTGCAGGACACTGTAACTTCCCCAACTTGCTTTGGTCCTCTATGTTTTTTGGTTTTTAGGTTTTTAAAATAAATTTATTTATTTTTGGCTGCATTGGGTCTTCGCTGCTGTGCGCAGGCTTACTCTAGTTGCGGCAAGGGGGGCTACTCTTTGTTGCGGTGCGCGTGCCTCTCATTGCAGTGGCTTCTCGTTGCGAAGCACGGGCTCTAGGTGCGTGGGCTTCAGTAGCTGTGGCGAATGGGCTCAGTAGTTGTGGCTCGTGGGCTCTAGAGCGCAGGCTCAGGAGTTGTGGCGCACGGGCTTCGTTGCTCCGCGGCATGTGGGATCTTCCCGGACCAGGGCTGGAACCCGTGTCCCCTGCATTGGCAGGCGGATTCTTAACCACTGTACCAGCAGGGAAGTCCCCTCTCTGTATGTTTGAATGTAATTCTGGGGCACCCACCTTATTTATTCTTCCCCTAATGCTATGGAGCTAAAATATTGGTGCTCCAGAAAGGTTAAGAGAAACTGTGCCACCTGCTCTTGTCTGTTTGCTCTAATCAGGCTGGCATGGCTCCCAGAGAAGGCTGTTGTTTTACTCCAGTGGAATGACTGGGGTGTCCCAGTGCCTCAGCACGCAAGGGGTGGGTGGAGTGGGGGTAATGGCGGTTGCTGGGGAGTAGCTCTGTATTCATTTGAATCTCTTGTAAGAGAGAGAATGCCTTGGGCAGGTGGGGCTGGTTCAGTGGCAAAGGTATCCTTGGTGACCCTGGATCTCTACGTGTTCCTGGATTTTTTTCATTCTTGTAGCCCTCTCCCCTCATGTGGCCGCCCCCTTTTGTTTTGCTGATTTCCTCAGGATTCCAAGGGGAGCCTGTTGACCTTACTTTGTTTTACACGATGGGCAGGCCTTGCGCTGAGCGGGAGCTGGATGGTCATTAAGGGTTTGGGGCTATTTCTGATCAGATCTCCCATGGAATGTGCCTCCCTCTACTTCCAGCTGCCCCCTCCCCTCCGCAGCAGGAACAGCTGTCATGTGAGGGCCTCTCCCGCTGGCTCAGCCCTTTTGCAATCGTTTGGCTGGCTCTGCCTGGATGGGGGTGGATAGTGAGGATGGGCAGAGCCAAGGGGTAAACGAGGGGACACGGCAGGGCAGGGGAGCCATTGGAGGGTAGGGAGGGCTACGGATTTGAGGGCAGAGGGGTTGCCAAGGCCAGGCAGGAGGAGTGGAAGCTAGACCAGGGAGGTTAGGGTGCTCATCGAAAGACGTGGGGCCCACACTGGGATCGGAAGCTTTCTAGGTGTAAGGGAGAGTTGGTTATAGCGGGACCCTGGCCAGTCATTCTCCAGGGAGATCTGCATTTCCCCTGATTCACAGGAGAGCCACGGGGTGCTTTCCTGCCCATTGGCCTGTATTCAGGACCTGAGTCACCGAGTTGCCTAGAGTGTTGGCTGTCCTATAGTGGCGGTTCCTGTGCCCGTACCCCATCCACTCCTACTGTTAGGACAGGGGTTAGCAAACACGCCCCTTTTATCCCGCTGTCTTCAATAGCAACTTTCCATCTCTTTGACTCAGTCTTACAGAATGTACCTCGGGGAGACCACAGCAAATAGTCCCTTTCTTTTACCCAAGAGAAAACTAGAGCCCAGAGAGGGGAAGTGACTCATCAAGGGTGCATGCTTCTCTTTCCACAGTTTTTGCAGCCGCTCACCGAGTCACTTTTGCTCCTAAGAAGAGCAGGAGGACGCGTCCCTCAAAAGCTATGGACAGGGGCTTCCCTGGTGGCGCAGTGGTTAAGAATCTGCCTGCCAGTGCAGGGGACACGGGTTCGATCCCTGGTCTGGGAAGATCCCACATGTCACAAGCGACTAAGCTCGTGCGCCACAACTCCTGAGCCTGCGCTCTAGAGCCCATGAGCCACAACTACTGAGCCCGTGCGCCACAACTACTGAAGCCTGTGCTCCTAGAGCCCATGTTCCACAACAAGAGAAGCCCACACACCGCACCAGAGTAGCTCCCGCTCGCCGCAACTATAGAAAGCCCGCGGGCAGCAACGAAGACCCAATGCAGCCAAAAAGTAAATACAATTTAAAAAATTAAAAAAAAAAAAAGCTGTGGACAAAGTACAGTAGTTTTGGAAGCGAGGAGAGGGTTGTATCTAAGGCTGCCAGCAGCCCGAGTAGGCAGCCCTGACCCGGGAAAGGATTATGGAAGTGGAGCAGGTCCTGGGGCAGGGGCAGGCCCAGCAATCCAAGTCCCGGGGCGGGCAGAGGGCACAGGGTGTAGCAGAGGCGGGACTTCGAGTGACAGGAACCTCAACTATGTGGTGACTCAGGCTCTGGGCAGCCTAGGCCCTTCCTTCCCTGCTCAGCCTGCTTCTCCTTAAACTAGACTTGAGAAGTATGGGCACAGGAGGGAGAGAAACCCTGGGCTGGTCTTCCCTTCCCTGGGGAACTGAGGGAAAAGCAGAGGAATTTGGAAAGGACGGCAGAAAGGCAGATCCCAAAAAAGGAGAGAGGAGGCTGGTGTTCCCCTCTCCCAGCCCCTCCCTCCCTGCTGCCCGCTCCCTGCTGCGGAGGGGAGCTGCCTGGGGCGTTGGCTGCTCTGTCCATTCCAGCTCCCTCCCTCGGCTCCTGTTTACAAGTCCATCCGCCCAGTCCCTGGCTCAGCTCTGGGCTCTTTTTTTCTCTCTCTCCCTCCCTCCCTGTACAGCCTCATTCAGTCCTGTTTTGCCACTTCTTTTCCTTAATCTTGGGTCTCCATTTCCCATTATCTTTCTGCTCCCCCAGCATCCCGGCACCCACAGCTCAGGTGCCTCTCGGCCATCTCTCTCTGCCGCTGGGGATCCAGCTGTCTTGATGTGGCCGCCTGCCCCACTCTCCCTGCTCACATCTGTTCCCCGTCTCTTGCCTAGACAGCCTTTCTTTGCCTTCTTACATCCCAGAGTCTCTACTCAGGGCCCTGTGTCTCATCTCTCGTTCTCTAATCAGCTTTCACTTGGGTTCTGCTTGGGCCTGAAGATTTCAGTTAGGACTGAGTGTAATGGGAGGGTTTCCGGTATCCTAGCTGTCTGATCTGCGTAATTCAGGAACTCCTTATTTGAAGCCTGAGGTTTAACACAGGCTGGGATTTGAATTGAGCTGGAGAAGGATGGTTTGACTTGGCTTCCTATTTTGGGTTTGGGTTAGGAGTTTGGGGTTTGAGAATTGCTTAGAAAATAATGTTTGGGTCCCAGAATCGCCCAATAATTTTGCTGTTCCACTAGGGAAGATGATAGATTAGAATCAATGACAGTGAATGGAGAAGGACCTGGTGCTTGGCAGGGATGCTCATCTCTGGGCTGGTGTGGGTATGGGGTAGAGGTGGGGTCTGGGAGATCCCAGATGGCTCGAAGAAGGGGTAACAGTAATTTCTGTGCTTCTAAGGCTGACATGCCAAAGGGCCCTCATCCGGGGAAAAAGTCTGCTTTCAAAGAGACTGCAAGCAGACTGCACACTTTGCTTCCTTTCTGGGATCAGAGTTTAAAAGCCATGATGACTCTTTGAGCAGTTGGCTTCTTTTCTTCCTCTTAACTCACTGATTTCAGAGAAGGGGACTGTGGAGAGAAGGGAGGGGAAGGGGAATCCCCTGGCATGGGGCCTGCCCACGGAGCTCCCCTTTGTGGTTGCTATGGAAACAGGCATAATAAGAACAAAACAGAGGCACGTTGCCTGGCAACAAAGGAGCCCAGGGTTCATCACACACATACTACATACATATCAGGGAACCCCCAGGGAGGGCGTGACACTTCTGGGGAAGCTAGGGTATCCCAGTGATGAGGAGTCCTAGAGCTTACCTAGCTTTTCCAGTGAGTCTGGAGGACTGGTGTGGGATGCTTCTGAAGGATGGTGTAGTGGCAGGGGAGGGCTCACGTCCTCTCAGATCCCTGGGTAGCCCTTATTTTGACAGGAAAGTCTGAAGCAAAGGTTTTCTTTGCGATGTTGGAGCCAACTGAGGGGACTCATAACTAAAAAATAGTGTGTCTGTGTGGGGGGAAGTAAGGTAGGGGTGTAAAAGATATGTAAGAAAAGATAATGTCCAGTTTTTCCAAAGCATAGGACTCAGAGTACAAGGTAAGGTGGCATCAGAGGATAGATCCTTCTGGACTGAGCGCCTTGAGGGCAGGGATTCCATCTTGCCAAGTACTCCATTACCTGCACAAGCACCACCAGCACCACCACCCCCAGCGGCCCCTGACCCAGTGCTGGACACAGTGAATGTTTGTGCAGCTGCATGAAAGACCTACACGTGGGGGAAGTGCTCCCTGAGGCTGAGAGCAAGGGGAAGCTGACTTCCCCTCATGGGAATCATGGGGTACAGGATGCTGTTGTATAAAGAACAAGGGCTTTGGGGCCATTTATACCTGTAGTTCATCCACTCATTCACACATTTAACCAAGTGTTCTGGAGTGATTGCTTGGTGCCAACTACTGCTCTAGGCGTGGCGTATACAGCTGAGAACAAAGAATTCCTGCCCTCGTGGAGCTTAGATGCTGGCGGGAGCTTTGACTCCTGTTTCTGAGGGTTGTGTGATTTTAGGTAAATCACTGCCCCTCTCTGAGACCCTTTCCTTCCTGCATGTGAGGATTAAATGAGCTGACACGTCAAGTGCCTGCAGCAGTGTCAGGCACAATCCCCACTGAGGTAGCTTCGGGGAGTGAAAGCTGGGGGCTACAGCAGTGGGCGGAAGGAACAGGGTCGGCAGAAATTTCTAAAAGTGTGTGTCTCCAGTTGCACCATTGCCACCTGTTGAAGATACTCCCTTCGCCTGGGCTGAGGAGGCTGACCTAGGAAACCCCAGCTTTGGTCTGGCAGGCACGATCATGGCTTTTTAGAGGGCAGGGTCTAGGTTACCGCTTATCTACCCTCCTAGCCTAGAATGCGGCAGGAGCCAGTCCCCAGGACCACCTCCCAGCAGGTATCCTGACCCTCCTACCGCTGAATGAAGTACCTGGACAGTAATCCCTGCTCTGCGGCTGCTCCCCGACCATCCTCTCCGCCTTTTTCTCTGTTGACCAAGAGGGTGGCCGGGACAAACAATGGAGCAGATAAGTTGGCTCTGAGCCCAGGACACTAGCCTCTGCTCTTTCACTCCTGGGGGGCTGATGGCGCCCAAGCTGAGGTGAGGGGACAATATCCACACCGTTCCCCACTCTTCCTTTCCTGAACCAGCCACCTCCCTCCAAAATCCCATGGCCATCTTTCCAGAGCTATCTTTCTGAAAAACCTACCTGCAAATCAGCTCCCGTCTTAATATGCACTGGAAACCCTTGTACTTTCAAGGAGCCAAATGATTCATTTTGTAAAGTTAAAATCCGTCGGTAAACTGTTAACAGTGATTACTTTTGGGGAGAGGGACTGGGTGGGGGGGGAGATGTCTACTTTTTTTTTTTTTTTTTTTGCGGTACGCGGGCCTCTCACTGTTGTGGCCTCTCCCGTTGCGGAGCACAGGCTCCGGACGCGCAGGCTCAGCGGCCATGGCTCACGGGCCCAGCCGCTCCGCGGCATGTGGGATCTTCCCGGACCGGGGCACGAACCCGTTTCCCCTGCATCGGCAGGCGGACTCTCAACCACTGCGCCACCAGGGAAGCCCGAGATGTCTACTTTTCATTGTTCTACTTTTCTGTACTGACATTCTTCACCCTATGGAGGTATTGATTTTGTTTCAGAAACAGCAACAAGGATTATCTGACTTGTAGGATCACAGGCCACTTTGTCTGTATTCTTGGTTCATATTTAAAAACTGAGTAAATGTTATTTAAAATGAGGTAAATTTTAAAAAGCCATTGGTATAGGAAATAATTAGCTCTTGGTCTCTATTTTTATTTTTTAAAGCATCCCAAAGTTGAAAAGTTTAGATTTTTTCTTTAAATAAAGTAGGTGCTGGGAAAGGGGTGCAGACCACAATGGAGGTGGAGGTGATTCTTCAGAAAGTCTGCGTTTCTGATTGTGTGTTTGTGATATGGGTGGTGGAACCGACTCTGCTGCGGGTTTGAGTCACTGTGTGTGTGTGTGTGTGTGTGTGTGTGTGTGTGTGAGAGAGAGAGAGAGAGAGAGAGAGAGAGAGAGAGAGAGAGAGGGAATGAGAGAATGCTGGTGCCCAAGTCTGTGCTTTGACTATGTGTCTCTGCATGTCTATGCTTGTCTGAATGTCTACACATGTGTCTCCACCTTTCTGTGTTCATTATCTGAGTGTCTGCCTGTCTGTGGCTCCTTTGGCTATCTCTTCCCTCCCCCATGCCTGTACCCTGTGCTGGTAACTGGACCTGGGACACAGCCCCCAGGGCTGGCAGCAGAGTTGGCTGCTGGGTATTTTTAGCCTGTAAACATGCTTGCCATTTCAGAGGACAGGGCCGCTGGTCTCAGCCCCAGCCCACTCATGATCATACAGCGAGGAGGGCGCTCCCTGCCGGGGCCAGGTCTTCTCAGGTCCCCAGCCTGGGGTCTCCCTTCTGCACGCAGCATTCCAGAAGGAAGGAAAACTGGCTTCGCGTGGGTAGTGGGTGGCCATCCAGGAAGGAGGATAAGAGAACTGACGGGGTAGAAGCGAATGAGGGTGTAGCCAGAAGGCCCCTGCACCCCGTCATTAAGCGTTTAATAAAATCTCCGTGTAGTTAGAAGTGCCTGTGGGAAATGGCTTAAATTTGGAAACTCTGCGTCCGGCCAGTGGGGTGGTGGAGGGAGGGGGTCGGAGAAGAAATAGGTAGGAAGAGAAAAGCGGGGGTCAGGGAGGTAGACAGCGGGCTCTGCTCCTCCAAGGGGTGCAGGCCTGACTCCGGTGTCGCTGCAGCGGCCGGAGCAGCACGGTGGCACGGGGGGCACTGGTGACCCTGACTCCAGCAGGTGGGGCGAGCGTCTCCAGGCTGGTTCTGTGGGGGGAGGGCCCCCAGAAAGAGAGAAGGTGAGAAATGCGCGCGGCTGCGTGGAGCCTGGGAACCGAGTGAGGAGCCTGGGGCCGAGGATTTGAAGGGTAGCTGCCCGTGTTGAGAGAAAACTCAAAGGTCCGCGTCAGGCTGGCGGTCGCGGCTGAATCACCCAAGTCCCCCAGCCGCAGCCTGAACCCCTTGGTCCTTCCTGAAAAATGGGCTGATTCGCAGTTCCAGCTGTGAGGATGAACCTCAGGGAGCTTCGAGGAGTTTCTTGCCGAAGAAGCCACATAGCGCATCCTTTGGGGGTAGATCCAGGCCCGGGCCAGGACGGGGGGCAGTGGATGGGGGGAGGGGAAGGCAGCACCTCGGACGTGCGGCGTCCCCGGGTCCCCGCGGCCCCCAGTGCCCTCCCAACAGCGCGTTCCCTGGTGCCTTCAGGGTTGGCCCCGCTCACCAGTCCCAGCCCCGCTTCGGCCTCGCCCGGCCCCGCCCTCTCCCCACCGCTCAGGGCAGACCCGCCCGCCCGCCCCAGCCGGAGTTACAAGAGCCGCCTCCGCGCACGGGGGCCGGGCCACTCGGAGCAGCTCCGCCGCGGGGACTGCACCGCCCGCCCTGCCGGACCCGCCCCGACCGGGGCTCGCCGCCCGCAGCAGCCGCAGCACCGCGACCTCGGGCCCTGCGCTGGCTATGGCTGTGCCCTGGGGCTGAGCGCGCAGGTAGGGGCGCCGGGCGCACCTCGGCGCAATCGGGGAACGGGACTCCGGGAACGCGCGAGGGGAGGTGGGTGGCAGGGCTTGGGCGAGGCGCCTTGGGCGGGTGTCACTGGGAAGATTCAGTTCGGCGCAAGGTGGGCAGCCCCGGGCCGCACGGGGAGGCGACGCGTCGCGTCCTGGGAGCCGAGCTCTGCCTCCGGAGTTGGGGCGCTGGTAGGGGCGCAAGTTGGGCAAAGTTGGAAAATCGCTCCGAGACGCGGTTTGCTCCAGTCTGTCTTTCTCTCGAGGGCTGGCTGTGGTCCCTGCTGCACGGCCGGGCGCCCGTTCTTGGCCTGGTGGCCCCTGTCCCACCCTCTCCTTCTCCTTGGGGCGGTGGCTGAGCGCGCTGCTTCGTTCCTATTCCATGTTTACTGGAGAAGTTTCCGAGATCGCGGCGCGGCCCCTCGGCCCCGCCCGGCGCCCCAGCGGCCCCGCGCCGCGCACCCCCTCCGCCGTCCCTCCCCGCGCCCCACACCTCCGCCCCTGACTTCGCGTCCCGGGTCCTCCCGGCCCCACCCAGTTCTGCACCACCAGCCTCTCCTTTTCTTGCTCCGAGCGGCCCCTCAGCCTCCCTCCAGCTGCCCCGCCCTAGTCTTGCCCCTCTGTGTTCCCAGCTCCAGAAAACTCCCTTCTTCCGCTGGGGTCGCTGAGCCTAGGAGTTTGCAGCTCGCCCGGCAGCGGGACGGGTGGGAGTGGGGGTGGGGGACATAATTGGAGAGATGCCTGCGCTGGGGTGGGCGGGGAGGGGGGCTGTGCCGCGGCATAGCCCTCGGGACCGCCCCTTCCCCTTCCGAAGCGGCGCTCTCTCCCCAACCCCACTCCCAAACCAGGCCGGGTGGGACGGCCCCCGCCCCAGCGCCTGGCTCGGCGCCAGCAGCCTGAGGAATGTGGTGGTTGGAGCCGGTGACTAATTCAAACCAGAACTCGGGGAGGAGTGGTGAGGGGCAAAGGGGAGGGCGGCGAAGGGGCTGGTTAGGGAGGCGGGGGCAGGAGCCCGGCTGGCGTGGGAGGAGGGCTCAGCTGCCCTCCCTGGCTGGAGCCCTCCTCTCCAGAGACGCGCTCCTGGAGAGGCGGCTGGGGGGCGAGGTCCTGCCGTGGAGTTGGAAAGGCACTGGGCTTAGGGTGTGTTCAGAGAACTGTGTTATGTAAGGCTTTCCCATGCAGGGAGAGGGTGTGCAGTGTGCGAGGGCCGGCCCTCCGCTGGCGGGCTCGGCGCCCCCTGCAGTGCCAGGGCCTTGGGAGGCGGGGGCGCAGCCCTTTGGCGTCTCTGGCCACGAGGGACACGTGGGGTCTGAGCAGGGCTGACTGTGCCCCATGCGTGGGAGGGGAGCCGAATGGGCAGATGGGGCATCTCACGGCACTAGCTGGGCCCCAGCACCACGTGGGGACAGCTCTGGCGCCTCTGCACGTTGTGGCCACGGAGAATTGTGTGCCTCGTGTGTGTGCCTTTCACAGGGCGTGGCTGCCACTGAGGAGGAGGTGAGGTGCCCCCAGGGAGCCTGCCGCTGGGTGCCCTGCTCTGTGGAGTGGATTTGTGGAAAGGCAAAGTGGGATCTTCCCATGGCAGTGAGGTCCTTAGAGAATGACCTGGGCTTTCGGGAGGAAAAGGGACCCAGATATTTACCTCTGGGTCCCCAGCACTGTGCTGGGCTGCCAATAATTGGTTTTGAAACAGTTTATTAGAATCCAGCCTCTGACTGCAGGGGTCGCATGCCCTGTGCACAGCCTAGCACAGGATAGGGATTGGGTTGATTCTGTGGGACACAGTGACGCATTGGAGGGTTGCGGTGACAGGTGACGGTGAGGGATTTCGGGGAAAGGAGGGAAGGACTGAAGATGCCTTGGAAGGCATTTTAGGGCCTCCTCACCTGTAATGGGTCTAAATTCAGGGAGTAGATTCTGCTTTCATTCCGCCCCTCTTCCCCTGCCCCCCATGAGGGAAATCTGTGGGGCAGGGTGTGGCTCTCACTTCCTTTCCGAGGCTGAGCGGGGCAGCTGCCTTCACCTTGGCACCCAGGGGTGATGGGTTGGGCCAGCACTTGGTTGGTGTGTGTGCAGAGTGGGGAGTAGAAGGGAGCCCCAGGCTGAGGGGGTACCTCCTTGCTCTGAGCTGGGAGCTGTGGGATGAGGTAGCGGGGAGAGGACCTGGGACCATGAGAGCTGGGCTAGCAGAAGTCAAAGGGTCTGGAGTATTGGCAATGCGGATTGGAGGGTGCCTGAGCCCCTCTGCAAAGCCCTGTCTTTAAAGGTTCTATGCAGGGACATTGTTCAGAGAACCGGGACACAGAGGGAGCCACAGAAGTCGTGTGGGGCTTAGAGCTGCAGCTGTGGGCCCACAGCAGTGAGTCAGGGGTCCTGGTTTGGGCAACTTCTTGCAGAGTTAACCTCACAGAGCTGAGAACTTGTACCAGCCAGACTTGGTTGAAGGGCATGCATCTACAGGTCCAGGGCTCAAAGTGGGACCCAATAGAGTAAACCATGGGGGACTTGTGGAAGGAGAAAGCCAGAATCAGCCAAGGGCAGGGTATGGGCCGGGGGTCCCCAGGGTCACCCTAGTCCCAGGAAGGCCGTGGGTGGAGGTGCTTGGGCACTGCTGGGCTGGATTCTTAGGCTCACTCGGAATTGGCTGGCTGGCCCTGGCAGAGCACGCCACCCAGAGCCTGAGGAGCTTGTTTGAGGGGTTGGGGCAAAGCTGTGGGAGTGGAGGAGTGTGTGGGACTCTGGGGTGTGGCTGTCACCTTCTTCAGAACCTGGGAACCACTGGGGGACGGACAGAGAGGCAGACTGGGAGAGCTAGTCTGACTCCTGCTGGGAACTCTCCCATGCCGGCTCTGTCCTCCCCACCACACCTGGAAGCCCCAAGCTTCTCTCCCTGGAGCTGGGCTGATCAGGTACGTGTGCACACGGGGAAAGGAGGTGGCCCCTGGAGAGCGGTGAGAATGGGACGTTTCAGCTGGTGGGTGTCTGGGGCCTTCTGTTCTCCCTCTGACCCCCATGGGCTTTATCCAGGCTCCTAGGGAGCTGCCATTTCCCTGGGCTGCGACCATCCCGCTGGGCTCCCAGGCCTTCCTGAGAACAAGCGGTTTCCTCCAGGCCTGGGCGAGCCCGAGGAGTTGTGAGGACCACGCTGGGGGGAGGGGGCACAGCGGGCTCAGCAGGAACGTGTGTTTTGATTGAGCCCCTCTTCCTCCCTGCTGGCCTCAGTCCACATCTGGGGGCCTGGGCTGTTGTACTGGAGGTCTTGGGTCTGGGGTCCCTGTTTCACTGTGGCCTTGAGTCCCTGTGACTGCTAGTGTCACAGCAGAGAGATATGTGTTATTACCTATGAGAGGGTGTCTCTGGCTGTGCTCACTGGTCCTGGATGTGTCACCTCTGCTTGCGTCTGGGGTTTATAGAGCAGGGGACAACAGTGGGACTCTGTCCCAGTGGTGGAGGTTTCATGGGGGCTTCAGGGGCTGTAGGTAAGGGCTCAAGTAAGTTTCTCCATCCTGGACAGGTTCCAGGCCCTGGAGTTTGTGTCCAGAGGCCGCAGGGAGGGTGAGCACAGCCGTGGGAGTGAGGCTGCGCCGATCCAGGCTGAGCGAGGCGCCGCACAGGGCCGGTCAGGGAGGGGGGCATCCTGCCCGGTCCCCGGGGGCTGGAGCGGAGGTTCTAGGGAAGGGGAAGCGCCTGGTTTTGCGTCCTGGCCGGGCTGGGGGGGGGTGGCTCTTTGGCAGCTGAGCCGAGTGGCCTGGCCCCGAGCCCCTGCACTAGCGTGACCCGACCTCTGGGCGGAGAGATCCGCCTTGGTCTTGTCCGCGGGCAGCTCCCAAACTGTAATCTACCCCCGGGGCGAGACCCGGTGAGACAGCGAGCTCTTCTTCACCCCTTGCCCCAGTCAGGAGGAGCCCCCCATCCCCCAGCTGCTGTCTTAATCCCAGCCGTCCAGGGTCAAGGCCCACTCTTCCCTGGCGAGGTGGCCAGGTGTGGGGACTGCCCGCTGGAGAATGGAAGCTGTCCCCAGTCCCTGCCAGAAGGAGAGGGGAGTCCATCTTGGTCAGGGGAGGAAGAAGGAATCTCTCTCCCTGTTGGAAGCTTGAACTTGGAGCGCTGGGGCTGCGGGAGTGGGAGGGGCCAGGGGACAGAGATGGAGAAAGGTGGCTGGGTGGAGCCCTGAAAGCGGCTGGCTGGCTGGAGTGGGGGTGGGGGGCTGCTCTGGAAGTCGAGGGGCAGGAAACTCTAGTGTGATGGTGAGGGGCCAGGGGAAGGGGCTGACGTGGAGGAGAGGGCTGGAGTGATGAGGCTGGAAAAACTTGCTCCAAGTGGGAAGTGTGGGCGGGACCAGCAGCCCCGGTAGCCAGGGAGGAGCTAGGCGGGCGCACGCGCTAGAGGGAGGCACGGAATCTGGGCACCAGGTTAACAGGTAGAGGCTCCCTCCATGATGCGCAGGGCCTGGGGCCGCGCAGACAGGTGTCTGTGGTGAGCTGGGGGAGGCAGGGGCTGTGGGCCTGCTCTGGGCTGTGAGGAGGGGGGACTGAGGAGTGTGTCTGCGTGCCCGGGTTGTGTGTGCTTCCCTGTGTGTCTTTCTTTGATTGTTTCTCCAGTGCCCATGTTGCCTGTGTCTTGCAACATGTTCGTCAAATTCTCCCTGATGATTCGCCCTCCCCAACACACATACCCCATTCAAGTTGAAAGTGCCCCCTGGGGGTGTGCCGTCCAGAATCAGCTGACCTCAGAGTTTTTGGTTCCAGCGTAGACTCTGAATGGAACGCGGTGCTACTCCAGTTAGAATGGGGCAGGTTGTTTTCCAGACCAAGGTCTGGCGGCTGCCTATGTGGAGGTCCGTTTGGAGGCTTCGGCGCTGGAAGAGAGGCGCCCCTGTATTCCTCCTTGTTCCTCTGGACCTGGGATTTCCCAGTGAGTGGAAATGTTTGCCTTGCCCTGCGGGTGCCCGTCTCTAGAGTGGGTCTGGTGCCTGCCAAGCCCAGAAGGGGATGATTCTCTTGGTCTTCACCGGCTGGGGTCCAGAGAGTCTGCAGGTGAGCTGGGTTCCGGGTGGCTCAGGATCTCTGGCTCCTGGGAACACAGCGTTGATGACTCAGAACCAAAAGGGCCCTCGGATCCTGGGCTCTGGGGTGCCTGGGACCCTGCCCATTCTGGGCTAGCTGTCCCCAAGCTGGGCCAGGACAAGGCTGGTGTGTGGGCAAGAAGCTGATGGCCACTCCCCCTTCCCCGTGTGCTGGTGCACCTTGACGGGCATCACTGCTTCCTGGGGTCTCTACCCGCGCCCCTACCCGAATCTCAGCCCCTCTCTTTCTGTGTGTTTCTGTCCCTCCGAGACATCCTCCTCCCACAACGTCTGCTCCCTCTGGATGAGTGTGGAGGCCTCTCCGCCTTCCTGTGGTCGTGCCTCTCCAGCTCTCACTCTGCCCCCCTCCAGTATAGGTCTCTCGGTCTCTCCCTCCCGTGTATCTCCCTTGTACATCTTTCTCTGTGGTTTCTCATCCTCTCTTGTGTGTTTATTTGTGCCTTTGTCGCTGTCCGTGGGTAGAGAGGCCTTGGAGTCAGAGAACCCCGGGCTTGTATTTCAACTCTGTCTCATACTCGGGCAAGTCATTTTACCTTGGGGCCTATTTCTGCACTCTAAAATCAGGATATTAATTCTTAATCACATAGGGTTGTTTGGGGAAGGAAGGGGACCCCTTGGTGTCCTGGGGCACCATAGGAGCTCTGCAAAGTTCTCTTTCTCTCCCCCTGGGGCGGGGCCGGGGGCGGGGCCGGGGCCGGGGTGGGGGTGGCGGTGACGTTTTCTTTTAATGCGGAGCTTTCTCATCCTTGTGACTGCCCGGGGAGTGTTCGTGAGCGTAGACGGCCTCTCCGGGGCGTGTCTCTCTTTTCTCCGAATGTCTCAGCCCCTGGTCCTGGTTATAAGTGTTCACAGCTTTCCCGCTGGTGGGAGTCTGTGGCTCTGGTGTGAGTCACCTCATTGTTCTGAGCTTGGGTTCTGAGCTTGAGGAGTTCTGAGCTTGCTTCCCCCTGGCCTGTGTGTACGGTGGCCCCGGTTTGCTCGTGTGCTGGGTGGAAGTTTCATTGCTGTCAGCGTCCTCCCCACCGTGGGTGGGTGTGCTCCCTTCTGCCTTGGAGTGTCACCTCCTGTGTCCCGCCTGTGCTGGGCATATGGACAAACTTCTGTCCCTCTGCTGTGTATCTTGACTCCGGGGTTGGTGCGTGGAGGCCTTGAGGCCCGTGGGCCTGACTCTCGGGTGTGTGTGTGTATCAGTTCCTGTCATCTTGACGCTGACGCTGGCTGCGAGGTTGTCTTTGGCTGCTGCAGCCGTTAGGCTGGGTCCCCTCCCTGGCTGTTTTCATACTGGATCTTGGGCAGAAGGGGCTCTGTTTCCTGGGAGCAGTGGGAGAACATGTTCCTCTGGAGGTAACACCTGGCGGAGACCATCTTCCTGGGGCAAAGAGTCTGTCTCCCGGGCCTTGTCCCGGCTTTGCCTGGGTGTTGCCCCCAGTCTGCAGAGGTGGCATGGGCAGAGCCCTGCTGCTCTGCACATCCTCCTTTGTGGTTTTGAACTGTCAGGGCGCTTCGCTCTTCTCTAGCCGCTTCTGGCCTGAATTACACTCTGTCCCTGCAGCCTCAGTTGCGTATCCTCTCTACCTTGAAGCTGGAGTGGCCTCACCAAATCACTCCTTTTTTGCCCTCCAGGCAGCCCTGTGTCTTAGAGGGTCTCCAGTCCAGCCCATCCCATCACGAAGGTTACTGTGAGCCAGTGTCGGGTGGACTGCGGGCAGGGAGCTAGCAGTCCTGGGTTCTAGGGCCCCAACACTCCGCCATTCTCAGGGCTCTGGACCTCACTATCCCCATCTGTAAATAGCAGGTGGTGCTGTCCCACAGGACTTTGCAGCGGTAGAAATGTTCTGTACTTGCGCTTCTAACATGGTCGCCCTGCGTGGCTGTTGAGCTCTTGAAGTGCGGCTACTATAACCAATGGACTAAATGTTTAAGTTAAATTAACTTACATTTAAATAGCCACATGTGGCCTAAGGTTTCTTCCACTCCGAGGGCTTATGCCACTTGACTGAATGTGTGGAATTCCCCAAAGCTCCAGAGACCCTGCTTTGGGCAGCAGCAAGGTGGAGCCCCAGCCCCCCGGGTAGCTGGCTTCACCTGACTTGTGCGGGAGGAGAAGGAAGGCCCATCTGGGCTCGGTACAGGCCCCAGGGGTGGGCGAGATGGAGGGCTGGGACCCAAGTGCAGAAAATAGGCCCTTGCCACCATGGTCCCGAATCCCCTATCAGCACCCCCATGCCCGGCCAGGTCAGATGAAAGAGGAGGGGAGTCTTTCCTGGCTGTGCCAGGAGGTGAGGCCTGAGCCAGAGCAGGCGTGGTGGTTGGCAGCCCTGCCTGGCTGGGAAGCCAGCGGGTGCCCTGCCAGGGCCAACCTGCAGCCTTGGGTCCAGCGCCTCCTCTTCTCACGGACTGTGGCCCTTTCTCTGCTCAGGATGGCCTCCTCGCTAGCCCCAGGGGTTGAGGCATGTGGTACATCCCTCCTGAGCCTCCCAGCTGTGCTTCCCTGGACTCCGGGCCTGGGGCTCTGTGCCGAGCAGCTGGCAGGGAAGCCCCCTGCCTCTCACCGGGCCCCAGCCCCTCTGGCCCCCGGGGGTCTGGCCCGTGAAGCACTTGGTCGATCGGGTTTTAGGCGTGACCCTTGGCGTGTCTGGAGCTACTGCGGCCGCAGTGACTCACTGGGGAAGGAGGGAAGGTGGGGCTGAGACGTGGGCGAGGGTGAGCTGTCTGGCTTGCTGCCCCATCGCCGCCTGCTGGCTCAGCACCAGATGCTGGGCTGAAAAAAGGGGCCCTGCTCAAGGAGGAAGAGGGGCGTGCCAGTGCAGGCGGTGGCTTCGGGGATCTGAGAAGCCCTCGGGTGGAAGCCCTTTCCTTCCCTGCCCTGCCTGACTCCTTGTCTGCAGGGCTGGCTTCTCAGTGCTGGATGCCGGGGGAAGGCACCATTTAAGCTCCGGCTTGCTGTTTCACTATGGGTAGGGTCAGCGGGACTTCCGGTAGGAAGGAAGGAATTGAGTTCCTCAGCTCACACCTGTGCCAACTGGCTGCCGCTGGCCTCCTAGCCGGCACCTGTGCTGACGTAACTACCGCGTGAGCGAGTGCAGGTGGCTGGCGAACCGGGTGTCTGTGGCTGTTTTCTCCGGTGTTGTGATCTGCCTGACACTGGAAGTCCTCAGTGCCTATGAATTTCCATGAATCCCGTCCTCAGAGGCAAACTCAGCACCTTCAAGACTCCATTTAGATTTCATTCCCCCAGAAGGCTCCCAAGCCTTCCGGAACATTCAGAGGCGAAATTGGTCATGCCCAGAGCACCTTGCTCATAACTTATATCCGGGACAGAAGCTAAGTCTTTTAACTCTCCATAGCTGGCACGTGGAGTGCATTCAGTAAACGTTTGGAGGACGCATGAGTGAAGTGAGGTGATAGCCTGATGCAGTGTAGAGTTCAGTGCTGGGCTGAGCTGTGTCTGTCCCTTGCTAGACTTCTCGGCAGTGTCCTGTACAATGTTGGACATACAGGAGACGATCAGTATGCATGTATTTATTGATTGGTTGGCTAATTTCTGGGTGTCAGCAGATTTAGGGAGGAGCTTTGGGCGAGGTTCTCCACGATTTATAGCACCCCCCGCACGGTTTCACAGGCGTACTTCTGGGTGTCTGGAGGCTGGAGGCCTGCCTGGTGTCTTCCCCGGCGCCTCTGCAGCCGACAGTTCATCCCGTGGCTGGAGGGTGTCTTTGCTCCCTCAGTGCCCGCACCTATGGGGGCCTGGTTTCAGGGCCCAGCAGGTGTAGCCAGATGGGCCCTGACTCACCACGTCCTTGAGGCAGCACAGCTGGACCGCAGCCTCTTGGGCTTGGGCCGGTGCTGGGGGGCCTGGGGCTTCCATTGTTTGGCCTCTGCCTGTGGCAGGGCTCCTGGAGCTCCCAGCTGGCGAGCGTCCCCCTGGTTCTGAGGCTGGGGTTAGGGTGACCCGGAGTCACTCACTGTCGGCCACTGGCGGAGGGAGGGCACCACCAGCCAGCCCTGCTTGCAGGTTGCCAGTGGCCCCCAGTGCCAGAGAGTCTGAGGAGGGGTCTCGCACAGGTTAGAGCTGCAGGCCTGATATGGCATCGGAGGAAGAGTTACAGGCTCAGAGCCCGATCGTAGCTGCTCTCTCACGGTGCACCCCCGGCCGGCTGGCCTCTCCGAATCTCGGTTTCCCCACCTGCACTATGGGGGCTGAAGCTGTTACAAGGGACCTAATGAGAATGGGGTTGTTGGGAGGCTCCGATGGGCCAGAGCTTTTCTCACATGCTTTCTCTTGCTCCTTCAGTCCTCATGGGAATTCTTTATCGTCTCCATTTTCTCAGATGAGGAAATGGAAGTTCAGAGAAGTTAAGTGACTTGGCCCGGGTCACACAGCCGGGAAGATGCAGAGCCAGGATTTGAATCTGAGTCTGGCCTCTTCCAAACCCCCTTCCTGTGATCCCAGGCTGCAGAGTCTTGTGTGAATGGAGCTGATGACAGTAGCGGGGTTGGGGATTTGGTTTGGCCCGGGGGGGTGGGCAAAACAACCGGCCGTCTCTTGCACAGCAGCTGGTCGGGGTTTCGACAAGCCAAGTGCTGAGTGTGAGCCCGAATGTGACCTTCTCCCTAGGCTGTGTGACCGAGATTCCCAAGAGAGAGACACTCCGAGGAGAGGAGAGGAAGGAGGGGCGGGCTTCTGGCAAGGCATCCGCTCCTGAACCAAGTCCTGCCAAGGTCAGTAGGAGGGAGGGTGACGAGGGCGGTGGAGGTGAGAGGATGGGGAGGGCAGAGACCCGGGAGGCACGTGCTATCGGGAGGCAGGGCCGGGGGGGACAGGACGAGGGGCCGGTTGCCTCCGCTGCGGCTGTGTCCACCGTCCACCTTGGGAGCCCGCCCACAGTGGAGGCAGGCACCTCGGAGACAGTGCCCCACGCCCAGGGGGACCCCTGGCTTCCCCATCCCCTCATGCCCCCACTGCCCCGTTTCCTTACCTCATCCAGATGGAGAAGGAGGAAGAGACGACCCGGGAGCTGCTGCTGCCCAACTGGCAGGGCAGCGGCTCCCACGGGCTGACCATCACCCAGAGGGACGATGGCGTCTTTGTGCAGGAGGTGATGCAGAACTCCCGGGCGGCCCGCACTGGGGTGGTCAAGGAGGGTGAGTTACCTCGGGGTACGGGCTGCTGCTGGGACGGGGAGGGGGAGGGTGCTGGAGGGAAAGGCAGGGGCAGCACAAGTGGGTGGGTGGTTGTGGAGGGCTGGGTCCCAGTGGCATCAGGATGGCCGGTACCTAAGCCCTGCCCTCCCCTGCCCGCTCTCTATCCCTGGTTCTCTCACAGTCCTCGCGGGAGGTGGTCCTGAGGACTGGTGGACGCGCCGTCCTCTGTTCCGACTCCTCCACCCATGAGCTCTGCCACTTTGGGCAAATTAGGTGGCCTCTCTGCCTCAGTTTCCTCATCTCTACAATGGGTGTTACCACACCTGCACGTCAGTCTGAGGGCCCGGCACAGAGTGGTTGTGTGTTGTTTCCCCGAGACCCTGGGTGGTCTTACCCGCTTCCCGCTCCTCCCTGCTCAGGGGACCAGATCGTGGGTGCTACCATCTACTTTGACAACCTGCAGTCCGGAGAGGTGGCCCAGCTGCTGAGCACCATGGGGCACCACGCCGTGGGCCTGAAGCTGCATCGCAAGGGGGACCGTTCCCCTGAGCCCGGCCAGACCCGGACCTACGATGTCTTCAGCTCCCACAGCCCTGACGTGGTTCTGGTGAGTGCCTGGCCGGCTGGCCGTGCCCTTAGCTCCCCCGACCACGCCGACGGGCTGGTCCCCCTTCCTGAGCCTCTGTCCGCCCGCTGGGCAGCTTGTCCTTCCTGGCTTCTCTCCTGCTCTCACCCTCTGCTCTCTGTAGAGCCAGCCTGTTTCTCCTTTTCACGTGTGGCTGCCGCTAAAAGTCTTCTGTCAGTCTCTTCCGAGGGTCCCCGCCTGGGGACCCACTCGTTGGTCTATTCCTTGGTGCCAGGAGGAAGTTGGCTGCTTTGCAGGCATCTTTGAAATGATTTCACAGGTGCCCAGTTCTGCCTCACAGACATCATTTTTCTACTTCCAGAGGCCTGGACTCATCTGTGAGTCAGAGGCTGGGCAGCAGAGTGCCTGAGGGACAGTTCTCTGCTGCTTCTGATGGCTTGTTTACTTAACAAATAATGAGTCCTCAAAGTGGAAATGTTAACCCTGGCACAACCAGGCTCAACAAATGCTTTCCGAAGGGTCCCTGGGAGGATTCCCCTGCAGATTAAACAAACAAGCCAGGCAGGTGAGAGGCGAGAGGTGAGAGCTGAAGGTCCAGTCAACACGGAGCTAGTCACCGGGAGGTGTCCCTGAGACCTGCTGGGCCGATTCGAATCTAGAATTGATTGTAAATCCTTCTCCCAGACTCCACTGTCTGGGAGTCTACCTGTCGCCACTCCCCATGGCTTTTGCTTACCAGAGATTCCCCAAGTAATTTCTGTTCTCCTCCTGTGGTGTGGCCGTCAGCCCCTCTCTTCAGTCCCCTGTGCTGTGTCCCAGGAGGCTCCGTGGGCCTCCCTTACGGTCCCGGCTTCTTTGGGAAACAGGCAACCATGCTGTGGGCTGGGCTGCGGCCAGGCGGCTGTCACTCACGCAGACGCTGCTGCAACCTGTGGGGGGCGTGTGTTTCTGCAGAGCGGGGATGACGAGGAGTACCAGCGCATCTACACCACGAAGATCAAGCCTCGGCTGAAGCCGGAGGATGGAGTGGAAGGGGAGCCTGGGGAGACCCAGAGCCGCACCATCACGGTGACTAGGAGGGTCACAGCCTACACTGTGGACGTGACAAGCCGCGAAGGAGCCAAGGACATCGACATCAGCAGCCCTGAGTTCAAGATCAAGATTCCACGGCACGAACTGACTGAAATCTCCACCGTGGATGTGGACACCCAGCCTGGGAAGACAGTGATCAGACTGCCCTCGGGCTCGGGGGCACTGTCCCCCACCACAGGCTCCACTGTGGACATCCAAGCAGGGTCCATTTCCACTTCAGGACCAGAGCTCCAATGTGCTGGCGACTCGAAGGTCCAGGTCACCGGGCCTGGGATAAAGGTGGGAAGCCCGGGTGTCAGTGTCAGTGCAAAGGGCTTGGACTTAGGTAGCAAAGGAGGGGTCCAAGTCCCAGGGGTGGACGTTCTGTCTTCTCTTGGGGGTGGGGCAGCAGAGTGGCAGGGCCCAGCTCTTGAGAGTGGCAACGATGGGAAAATTAAATTTCCCTCCATGAAGCTCCCAAAATTTGGTGTCTCAACAGGGCTTGAGGGTCAGGCCCCAGAGGGAGGGTTGAGTGTTTCTGCCCCTGAATTCTCTGTGGGGCACAAGGGTGGCAAGCCAGGCTTGACCATTGGCGGGAACATCCAGACCCCTCAGCTAGAAGTCAGTGGTCCCTCTGCCAGTATTAAGGGGCTTGAGGGGAAGCTGAAGGGCCCCCAGATCACTGGGCCATCCCTTGAGGGTGACCTGGGCCTGAAAGGTACCAAGCCACAGGGGAGTTCAAGGGTGGACATCTCTGTGCCCAAAATCGAGGGCAGCATCGCTGGCTCCAGGGTGGAAGTTCAAACTCCTAACATTGATATTCACGGGCCAGGGGGCAAACTGAATATGCCCAAGGTGAAGGCCCCCAAATTCTCTGTATCAGGTTCTAAGGGAGAGGGAGCTGGCATTGATGTGACACTTCCTGGGGTCTCTGGGGATGTTGGCCTACCTGAGGTTGCTTCTGGGGGACTGGAAGGGAAGGTGAAAGGTCCTAAAATCAAGACTCCTGAAGTGACTGTTCAGACACCTAAAATCTCCATGCAGGATGTGGATCTGAGCCTCAGGTCCCCTAAACTGAAAGGAGACATTAAGGTTTCTGCTCCTGGGGTTCAAGGTGATGTTAAAGGCCCTCAAGTGGCAGTTAAAGGCGCCAAAGTGGACATAGAGACACCCAGCCTAGAGGGGACCGTGACTGGCCCCAAGTTTAGTGGTCCTTCTGGGAAAGAAGGAACCTGCAAGATCTCTATGGCAGACGTAGACTTAAATGTTGCCGCACCAAAGGTGAAAGGGGGTGTGGATGTCACGCTTCCAAAAGTAGAGGGGAAAGTCGGTGTCCCTGAAGTTGATGTCAGAGGCCCCAAAGTGGATGTCAGTGCCCCAGATGTGGACATTCATGGTCCGGACTGGAACCTGAAAATGCCCAAGATGAAAATGCCCAAGTTCAGCACTCCAGGAGTTAAAGGGGAAGGGCCAGATGTAGATGTGAATCTCCCCAAAGGTGATGTCAGTATTTCAGGGCCCAAGGTCAGTGTGGAAGCCCCAAAGGTCAACATAGGGGGCCTGGTGGGCAACCTTAAAGGTCCTGATGTTCAGCTGCCTGAAGTGAGTGTCAAGACACCAAAGATCACCATGCCTGATGTGGATTTGCATGTGAAAGGCCCAAAGGTAAAAGGACAGTATGATGTAACAGCAACAAAACTTGAAGGAGAGATGAGAGGCCCCAAAGTGGACATTGATGCCCCTAATGTGGATGTTCATGGCCCAGACTGGCACCTGAAGATGCCCAAGATGAAAATGCCCAAATTCACTGTGCCAGGGTTCAAAGCAGAGGGCCCCGAAGTGAATGTAAACCTGCCTGAGCCTGATGTGGACATTTCTGGGCCCAAGGTAGATGTCTGTGCTCCAGATGTGAGTATTGAGGGACCAGAGGGGAAATTGAAAGGACCCAAGTTTAAGATGCCTGAGATGAATATCAAAGCCCCGAAGATCTCCATACCAGACGTGGACTTACATTTGAAAGGCCCTAGTGTAAAAGGAGAATATGATGTCACAGTGCCGAAGGTGGAAGGTGAGATTAAAGTTCCTGATGTTGAACTTAAAAGTGCCAAACTGGACATTGATGCTCCAGATGTGGACATTCAAGGCCCAGACTGGCACCTGAAGATGCCCAAAATGAAAATGCCCAAGTTCAGCATGCCCGGCCTCAAAGCAGAGGTCCCAGAAGTGGATGTGAACCTGCCCAAGACTGACATTGACATCGCTGGACCCAAGGTGGATGTTGAACTTCCAGATGTGACTATTGAAGGACCTGAAGGAAAGCTGAAGGGTCCCAAGTTTAAGATGCCTGACGTGAATATCAAGGCCCCCAAGATCTCCATGCCTGATGTAGATTTGCATATGAAAGGTCCCAAGGTAAAAGGGGAATATGATGTTACAGTGCCAAAACTGGAAGGGGACCTGAAGGGGCCAAAGGTAGACGTCAGTGCCTCAGATGTTGGAGTTCACAGTCCTGATTGGAACCTAAAGATGCCAAAGATGAAAATGCCCAGATTCACCAGGCCCAGCCTTAAAGGAGAGGGCCCAGAATTGGATGTGAACCTGCCCAAGGCTGATGTTGACATTTCTGCACACAAGGTAGATATTAGTGCTCCAGATCTGAGCCTTGAAGGACCAGAAGGGAAGTTGAAAGGCCCTAAGTTTAAGATGCCTGAGATGCACTTCAGAGCTCCCAAGATGACCCTGCCAGATGTTGACATGGATTTTAAAGGACCCAAAATGAAAGGGAATCTAGATATGTCTGCACCAAAAATAGAAGGTGAGATGAAAGCTCCACATGGGGACATCAAAGGTCCCAAAGTAGATGTTAAAGCACCAGATGTGGAAGTTCAGGATGCAGACTGGAGTCTGAAGATGCCCAAGATGAAAATGCCGAAATTCAGCATGCCAGGCTTCAAAGGCGAGGGCCCAGATGTGGACATGAAACAGCCCAAGGCTGACATTGAGGTCTCAGGACCCAAGGTGGACATTGAAGCCCCAGATGTGAGCCTGGAGGGGCCAGAAGGAAAGCTTAAGGGTCCCAAGTTTAAGATGCCTGAGATGCACTTCAAGGCCCCCAAGATCTCCATGCCTGATGTGGACTTAAACTTGAAAGGCCCCAAAGTCAAAGGGGATGTGGATGTGTCGGTGCCCAAGATAGAAGGTGAAATGAAAGTGCCCGATGTGGACATTAAAGGCCCCAAAGTGGACGTTGATCTCCCAGATGTTGATGTTCAAGGCCCCGACTGGCACCTGAAGATGCCCAAGATGAAAATGCCCAAATTCAGCATGCCTGGCTTCAAAGGAGAGGGCCCTGAAGTGGACGTGAATCCACCCAAGGCTGACATTGATGTCTCAGGACCCAAGGTGGACATTGAAGCCCCAGATGTGAGCCTTGAGGGGCCAGAAGGAAAGCTTAAGGGTCCCAAGTTTAAGATGCCTGAGATGCACTTCAAGGCCCCCAAGATCTCCATGCCTGATGTAGACTTACACTTGAAAGGCCCTAAAGTCAAAGGGGGTGTGGATGTGTCTGTGCCCAAGACAGAAGGTGAAATGAACGTGCCAGATGTGGACATCAAAGGCCCCAAAGTGGATGTTGATGTTCCAGATGTGGGCGTTCAAGGCCCCGACTGGCACCTGAAGATGCCCAAGATGAAAATGCCCAAGTTCAGCATGCCTGGCTTCAGAGGAGAGGGCCCTGAAATGGATGTGAACCTGCCCACAGCTGACATAGATGTCTCAGGACCCAAGGTGGACATTGAAGCCCCAGATGTGAACCTTGAGGGGCCAGAAGGAAAGCTTAAGGGTCCCAAGTTTAAGATGCCTGAGATGCACTTCAAGGGCCCCAAAGTCTCCATGCCTGATGTGGACTTACACTTGAAAGGCCCCAGAGTCAAAGGGGATGTGGGTGTGTCTGTGCCCAAGATAGAAGGTGAAATGAAAGTGTCAGATGTGGACATCAAAGGCCCCAAAGTGGATGTTGATGTTCCAGATGTGGATGTTCAAGGCCCTGACTGGCATGTGAAGATGCCCAAGATGAAAATGCCCAAGTTCAGCATGCCTGGCTTCAGAGGAGAGGGCCCAGAAGTGGATGTGAACCTGCCTAAAGCTGACATTGATGTCTCTGCACCCAAAGTTGAGATTGAAGCCCCAGATGTGAGCCTTGAAGGTGCAGAAGGGAAGCTCAAGGGTCCTAAGTTTAAGATGCCTGAGATGCACTTCAAGCCTCCGAAGATCTCTATGCCAGACATTGATTTAAACCTCAAAAACCCCAAGGTGAAAGGTGATGTGGATGTTTCTCTGCCCAAAGTTGAAGGCGGTCTGAAAGGGCCAGAGGTTGACATCAAAGGTCCCAAAGTGGACATTGACGTCCCCGACGTGGATGTTCATGGCCCAGACTGGCACCTGAAGATGCCCAAGATAAAAATGCCCAAGATCAGCATGCCTGGCTTCAAAGGAGAGGGGCCAGAAGTGGATGTGAACCTGCCTGGAGCTGACATTGATGTCTCTGCACCCAAGGTGGATGTTGAAGTTCCAAATGTGAATATTGAAGGTCCAGATGCAAAACTAAAAGGTCCTAAATTTAAGTTGCCAGAAATGAATATAAAGCCTCAGAAGATATCCATGCCTGATGTTAGTCTGCATCTGAAAGGCCATAAAATGAAAGGAGATTATGATGTTACGGTTCCAAAAGTAGAAGGAGAGATTAAAGCTCCTGACATTGACACCGAAGGTACAAAAGTAGACATTAATGCACCAGATGTGGGAGTTCATGGTCCAGACTGGCACCTGAAGATGCCCAAGATAAAAATGCCCAAGATCAGCATGCCTGGCTTCAGAGGAGAGGGCCCAGAAGTGGATGTGAACCTACCCAAGGCTGACATTGACGTCTCAGGACCCAAGGTGGACATTGATGTTCCAGATGTGAATATTGAAGGTCCAGAGGGGAAACTAAAGGGTTCCAAGTTCAAGATGCCAAGCATGCATATACAAACACACAAAATCTCTATGCCTGATGTTGGACTTAACCTGAAAGCCCCTAAACTGAAAACTGATGTAGATGTTTCTCTTCCCAAAGTGGAAGGAGACTTGAAAGGTCCTGGAATTGACATAAAATCCCCTAAAATGGATGTGGATGTTGGTGATATAGATGTTGAATGTCCAGAAGGAAAGCTTAAGGGTCCCAAGTTTAAGATGCCTGAGATGCACTTCAAAGCCCCCAAGATCTCCATGCCTGATGTGGACTTAAACTTGAAAGGCCCCAAAGTCAAGGGGGATGTGGACGTGTCTGGGCCCAAGATAGAAGGTGAAATGAAAGTGCCAGATGTGGACATCAAAGGCCCCAAAGTGGACGTTGAGGTCCCAGATGTGGACGTTCAAGGCCCCGACTGGCACCTGAAGATGCCCAAGGTGAAAATGCCCAAGTTCAGCATGCCTGGCTTCAAAGGAGAGGGCCCCGATGTAGATGTGAATCTACCAAAGGCTGACATTAATGTTTCTGGCCCCAAAGTGGACATTGATACTCCTGATTTGGATATTGAGGGACCAGAAGGAAAATTAAAAGGTTCTAAATTTAAGATGCCTAAGTTGAATATCAAAGCTCCCAAGATATCCATGCCAGATGTGGACTTGAATTTGAAGGGACCCAAACTGAAAGGAGAGATGGATGCTTCTGTGCCAGAACTAGAAGGTGATCTCAAAGGTCCGCAAGTTGATATCAAAGGTCCTAGTGTGGATGTGGAGGTGCCTGACGTTGATCTGGAAGGTCCTGATGCAAAGTTGAAAGGCCCTAAGTTTAAGATGCCAGACATGCACTTCAAAGCCCCCAAGATTTCCATGCCTGATGTAGACTTACACTTGAAAGGCCCCAAAGTCAAAGGGGATGTGGATGTGTCTGTGCCAAAATGGGAGGGAGATTTGAAAGGTCCCTATGTGGATGTGGAGGTTCCTGATGTTGATCAAGAATGTCCTGATGCAAAGTTGAAAGGACCTAAGTTTAAGATGCCTGAGATACACTTCAAGGCCCCCAAGATCTCCATGCCAGATGTGGACTTACACTTGAAAGGCCCCAAAGTCAAAGGGGATGTGGATGTGTCTGTGCCCAAGATAGAAGGTGAAATGAACGTGCCAGGTGTGGACATCAGAGGGCCCAAAGTGGACGTTGATGTCCCAGATGTGGACGTCCAGGGCCCAGACTGGCACCTGAAGATGCCCAAGATGAAAATGCCTAAATTCAGCATGCCTGGCTTCAAAGGCCAAGGCCCAGATGTGGATGTGAACCTGCCCAAGGCAGACATTGATGTCTCAGGACCCAAGGTGGACATTGAAACCCCAGATGTGAGCCTGGA
>NW_020838013.1:921032-921403 GCF_003676395.1 Aethalodelphis obliquidens | reverse complement strand
ATGCCTGAGATGCACTTCAAGGCCCCCAAGATCTCCATGCCTGATGTAGACTTACACTTGAAAGGCCCCAAAGTCAAAGGGGATGTGGATGTGTCTGTGCCCAAGATAGAAGGTGAAATGAATGTGCCAGATGTGGACATCAGAGGCCCCAGAGTGGATGTTGATGTCCCAGATGTGGATGTTCAAGGCCCTGATTGGCACCTGAAGATGCCCAAGATGAAAATGCCCAAGTTCAGCATGCCTGGGTTCAAAGAAGAAGGCCTGGAAGTGGATATGAATCTGCCCAAAGCTGACATTGATGTGTCAGGACCCAAGGTGGACATTGAAGGCCCTGATGTTAATATTGAAGGACCAGAGGGAAAGTTGAAAGG
>NW_020838013.1:920428-921022 GCF_003676395.1 Aethalodelphis obliquidens | reverse complement strand
GTGAAAGGAGATGTGGATGTTTCTGTGCCTAAGGTGGAAGGTGACCTAAAGGCCCCTGAAGTTGACATCAGAGGTGGTCCCAAAGTGGACATTGATGCTCCAGATGTGGATGTTCATGGCCCAGACTGGCACCTGAAGATGCCCAAGATAAAAATGCCCAAGATCAGCATGCCCAGCTTCAAGGGAGAGGGGCCTGAAGTGGATGTGAACCTGCCCAAGGCCGACATTGATGTCTCAGGACCCAAGGTGGACATAGACACTCCTGACATTGATGTTCATGGTCCAGAAGGGAAACTGAAGGGCCCCAAGTTTAAAATGCCTGACCTGCACCTCAAGGCACCCAAGATCTCCATGCCTAACGTTGACCTGAATCTGGAGGGCCCCAACGTAAAGGGTGATGTGGGTGTTACTCTGCCCAAAGTTGAAGGTGACCTCAAGAGCCCTGAAGTTGACGTCAAAGGTCCCAAAGTGGACATTGATGTCCCAGATGTGGATGTGCATGGCCCAGACTGGCACCTGAAGATGCCTAAGGTGAAAATGCCCAAGATCAGCATGCCTGGCTTCAAAGGAGAGGGCCCAGAAGTGGATGTGAAC
>NW_020838013.1:911534-920418 GCF_003676395.1 Aethalodelphis obliquidens | reverse complement strand
CCTGGCTTCAAAGGAGAGGGCCCAGAAGTGGATGTGAACCTGCCTAAGGCTGACATTGACGTCTCAGGACCCAAGGTGGACATCGATGTTCCAGATGTGGATATTGAAGGTCCAGATGCGAAACTGAAAGGCCCCAAGTTCAAGATGCCGGAGATGAACATCAAAGCTCCCAAAATCTCCGTGCCTGATGTCGACCTGGATTTGAAAGGATCCACAGGCAAAGGAGATTTCGATGTGTCTGTCCCTAAGATTGAAGGGACTTTCAAAGGCCCCAAAGTAGACCTTAAAGGTCCAGGTCTGGATCTTGAAGGCCCTGATGCCAAACTCAGTGGCCCACATTTGAAGATGCCCTCACTGGATATATCTGCCCCTAAAGTAACTGCGCCTGATACTGATTTGCATCTCAAGGCACCCAAAATTGGAGTTTCTGGTCCCAAATTAGAAGGCGGTGAACTGGACCTCAAGGGACCCAAAGTTGATTTCGAAGCTCCAAGCTTAGATGTACACGTGGAGAGCCCAGATATTAACACTGAGGGGCCAGATGTGAAAATTCCCAAATTTAAGAAGCCCAAGTTTGGGTTTGGGGCCAAAAGCCCCAAAGCTGACTTCAAATCACCTTCCCTCGATGTGACAGTTCCTGAGGCAGAGCTGAGTGTTGAGGCTCCTGAAATTGGTGTTGGTGGCAAGGGCAAGAAGAGTAAGTTTAAAATGCCTAAAATTCACATGAGTGGTCCTAAAATTAAGGCCAAAAAACAAGGATTTGATGTGAATGCTCCTGGGGGTGAGATTGATGCCAGCCTCAAGTCTCCTGATGCAGATGTCAACGTTGCAGGGCCGGATGCCTCACTTAAAGTCGACGCGAAATCTCCCAAGACCAAAAAACCTATGTTTGGAAAAATGTACTTTCCAGATGTCGAATTTGACATTAAGTCACCTAAATTTAAAGCGGAAGCTTCCCTCCCTGGCCCCAAAATGGGGGGTGAAATCCAGGCACCTGACCTGGATGTTTCCTCACCAGAGATTAACGTGGAAGGTCCTGACATCAAGCTGAAAGCTCCCAAGTTCAAGGTGCCAGGTGTGGATGTCTCAGGGCCAAAAATAGAGGGCGACTTGAAAGGCCCCAGGGTGCAGGCAAACTTGGATGCATCTGACATCAACATTGAAGGCCCAGATGCTAAAGTCAAAGCACCGTCATTCAGCATTTCTGCCCCTCAAGTCTCCATCCCTGATGTGAATGTTAACTTGAAAGGACCAAAGATAAAGGGTGATGTCCCCAGTGTGGGACTGGAAGGACCAGATGTAGATCTGCAAGGTCCAGAATCGAAAATTAAGTTCCCCAAGTTTTCGATGCCCAAGATCGGCGTCCCTGGTGTGAAGATGGAGGGTGGGGGCACTGAGGTCCAGCTGCCCTCTCTAGAAGGAGGCTTGAGCGCACCAGATGTTAAGCTTGAAGGGCCCGATGTGTCTCTGAAAGGGCCTAAAATAGACTTGCCTTCAGTGAACCTCTCTGCGCCAAAAGTCTCTGGACCTGACCTTGACCTGAACTCGAAAGGACCAAGTTTGAAGGGAGGCCTGGATGTATCTGTTCCCAGCATGAAGGTGCACGCTCCTGGGCTTGACCTCAGAGGTGTCGGTGGAAAGGTGAAGGTGGAAGGTGATGGTATGAAAGTGCCTGGAACTGATGCCACAGCAATGCTTGATGTCGGTGCGCAAGATGTGACCCTGAAGGGACCAAGCCTGCAGGGAGACCTGGCTGTCTCTGGTGACATCAAGTGTCCTGAAGTATCAGTAGGTGCTCCTGACCTAAGCTTGGAGACACCTGAAGGTGGTGTCAAACTTCCTAAGATGAAGCTGCCCCAGTTTGGCATCTCCGCTCCAGGGTCCGACTTGGACATCGGTGTCAAGGGGCCACAAGTCGCTGGAGAACTAAAGGGGCCCGGCATAGATTTGAACCTCAGAGGCCCGAACCTGAAAGGGCCTCAGATCTCTGGCCCTCAAATCTCAGCACCAGATGTGGACTTGAACTTGGAAGGACCAAAAGCAAAAGGCAGCCTCGGGGCCAGTGGTGACATGAAAGGCCCCACAGTTGGAGGAGGTCTTCCGGGCATCAGTGTTCAAGGCCTAGAAGGAAACCTCCAGACGCCTGGAATTAAGTCATCCAGATGTGAGGTGGAGCTGCCAGGTGTGAATGTGAAACTCCCAACCGGGCATATTTCTGGTCCTGAAATCAAAGGTGATCTGAAAGGTTCAGGAATAGGTTTCCACGGGGCCCTTCCTGACATTGGCATGAAAGGGCCTTCCTTTAACGTGGCATCTCCTGAGTCAGATTTTGGTGTCAGCTTGAAAGGCCCGAAAATCAAAGGAGGCATGGATGTTTCAGGGGGTGTCAGTGCCCCAGATATCAGCCTGGGTGAGGGGCATGTGAGCGTCAAAGGTTCCGGCGGGGAGTGGAAAGGACCCCAGGTCTCCTCTGCTGTCAACCTGGATGCACTTAAGTTTGCCGGAGGACTTCATTTCTCAGGACCAAAGATAGAAGGAGGTGTCAAAGGAGACCAGATTGGACTTCAGGGTCCTGGGCTGAGCGTGTCTGGGCCTCAAGGTCACTTGGAAAGCGGATCTGGAAAAGTAACATTCCCCAAGATGAAGATCCCCAAGTTCACCTTCTCTGGCCGTGAGCTGGTTGGCAGAGAAGTAGGGGTGGATATTAACTTCCCTAAAGCGGAGGCCACTGTCCAGTCTGGTGCCGGAGAGGCCGAGTGGGAAGAGTCTGATGTAAAACTTAAAAAGTCCAAAATCAAAATGCCCAAGTTCAACTTTTCCAAACCTAAAGGGAAACCTGGTGTCACCGGCTCACCGGAAGCGTCCATTCCAGGGTCCAAAGGTGACCTGAAGAGCTCCAAGGCCAGCCTAGGCTCTCTGGAAGGAGAGGCAGAAGTCGAAACGTCTTCGCCCAAAGGCAAATTCTCCTTATTCAAAAGCAAGAAGGCACAGCACCGCTCAAATTCCTTCAGTGAAGAAAGGGAGCATTCTGCATCTTCTACCCCTCCGGGAACTTTGGAGTTCGAAGGTGGGGAAGTGTTGCTGGAAGGCGGGAAAGTCAAAGGGAAACATGGGAAGCTGAAATTTGGTACCTTTGGTGGATTGGGGTCAAAGAGCAAAGGTCATTATGAGGTGACTGGGAGTGATGATGAGGCAGGCAAGTTACAGGGGAGTGGAGTGTCCTTGGCCTCTAAGAAGTCCCAACTGACATCTTCTAGCAGTGACAGTGGGACTAAGGTTGGCATCCAGCTTCCCGAGGTGGAGCTGACAGTTTCCACAAAGAAAGAGTAGCAGGCCTCTGTGTGTGTGTACATATATGTATAAAAATACATCAGCCTTGGGTGAGTTTGTATATAAACTCCAAAGAGAAACCCGCCGACAGCCTCAGCAGTAACGCAAACACCTGGCCTCTGGCAGGGGCGAGCGCTGAAAAGACCAGCGCCTTTAGGCTCCTCCTGGAGCTTTACAGATAGGTCAAGAGTTCTAAGTTCTTCGTCCAGCCTGTGTGCAGAGTCAACAGTATTTGCCTTAAGATTTCAGGTTTTTGTTTTTGCATTGAACGCTGAGAGCTCCTGTTTACTAAGCAAGCTTTTGTGTTTATTATCCTCATTTTTACTGAACATTGTTAGCGTTGGGGTCATGGAAACCCACTTTTTCATTGTAATGACTTTTGGGGCTTCTGTTAGTCAGGGTGGGGGGTGGAGAAGGCAGTAGAGGGGGGCCAGACCTTCATTTCTCCTGCCGTCCGGATCTACTCAAACAGGAAACATCCAAAGATGGCTGAGAGGAGCCGCCAGGCAGGGCGTGTGGGTGTTTCTAGAACTCTTTAGCGTTGCTTTTTCTTCCCCGGGGGTGGCGGTCCCAGCCCGTTTGGTGCTCGCGATGAGAGGGAATTTAGAGTCTGTTTGCAAATTAGCCAACCCACCGACTCGACACGAGGGCCTTCCATTCTGTGTGTTGTAAGAGAAATGTTTTCTTTGTGATCGCCACGTTCCTGATATTAATTCTGATTTCTTTTAACAAATGTTATCGTGATTAAGGAAATTTCCAGCACTTTAATGGCAAATTAATTGAGAATGTAAGAAAATTGATGCTGTCAAGGGCAAATAAAGCTGTTTATTAACCCGGATGTCCTGTGCCTTTTATATTCTGTAATGGGAGGATGAGGCCTAGGGAGGCTGCATACCCAGCCCTGACAGGTCAGACTGGGTCCCCTCAGTGGCGTTGCTAGTTGCATTAGTGGGTGATGGGAGGGATTCTTTGCTTCTCGATTCTCATGGTGAGGCTGGTTGTACCATTGCTGAGATATCAAGAGAGGCTGGGCACGCTGGCAGCCCGAGCCCCAGGACCTGCCCACCAACTCGGCATCCTCAGATAGGAATATACGATTCAGACATGGTTCAGACATGAAGGGAAGAAAAGGCCTGTGGAATGGCAGAAAGGGATCTGACCGTGGGCCACAGGCCTGCCAGCTGTTCCAAACTTGGCTGTAGGTTTGCTGGCTGGCCTCGTTACCTGCCCTTCTGGGCCTCAGTTTCCCCTTCGAAATAAGGGTGCTGATCTCGAATCACATGTCCTTATGCTTCCTTCTAGTCCACGTGAGCGCTAAACTTTATGAAAAATCTCTTCTGACAGAAGTCCCCTCCCCCACCCCCTTTTTTCTGGCCTTCCCTTGAGGCATGCAGGATCTTAGTTCCCCGACCAGGGATCGAACCTGGGTCCCCTGCATTGGGAGCACAGAGCCTTAACCACTGGACCGCCAGGGACGTCCAAAAGTCCCCTTCTGATTTACAGCTCTGTAGACAATACAGAGTGGGGGGACCTTCTAGAAACTGGCTTCTGATGTTGGTCATTGCTGGGCAGAGGGCAGCGCCTTATTAGGCCAAAATGATCGAACCAAGCTCATCCCCCTTGCCATTCCCCAGAGCTGCTTCCTTTCTGCCAGTGGAAGCAGCTCTGTACCTCTCCCATCAGCCCTGGAGTGGAGACACCAGCTCCAACCCCCTCCTGCCCTCTCCAGAGCCAGCTTATCTGCGGGTCTCAGCGCAGAGCAGCGGGATCTCCTGCCCAGCGTGAAATCCACCTGCCCTCGCTTGGATTTCAGACGGGCCCTTGCCAGCTTCATCCACTCCCGCCTCAGCCAGCAGAGCCTGTGTCCCTGGGGGGCTTTGGAGCTCACGGGTGGCTCTTGCTTTTGGAAAGAGATAGGTAGCAAGGGAGGTGCTTGATCCCCTGTGGCTTTTTAAAATATTTTTTAAAAATTTTATTTATGTATTGAAGTATAGTTGATTTACAATGTTGTATTAGTTCAGGAGTATAGCAAAGTGATTCGGTTTTATGTAAATAAATAAATAAATATATATAGATATATATTCTTTTCCAGATTCTTTTCCCTTATAAGTTATTACAAAATATTGAATATAGTTCCCTGTGCTATACAGTAGGTCCTTGTTGGTTATCTATTTTATATATAGTAGTGTGTATCTATTAATCCCATACTCCTAATTTATCCCTCCCCCAGCCCCTGTGGCTTTTTAAAAGCTGATTTTGTGAATTGGGCAAGAGTTTCCTCACCCATAAACTAGGGGTAGCATCCACAGGCCCAGAGTCTGTCTGTTCAGATGTTTGGGTTGTCTGCTGTGCAAGGGCATCGCATTTAAGGGTATAGCATTCGTGTCACGGCCGTATGTTTGTTTATTGAGAGCGTGAGGGTGGGCATGGAGTCCTAGGGAGGTGGGTGTGAGCCGCTGCACACACACTGAAAAGCTAGAGTGTGCACACGCCCACTGGCACACGTGCCTACACGCAGCTGCCTTCCGTCCTAACCAGGTCTGGGCACCCCACAAGTGTGCTGCTTTCAACCACGGCTCAAATCCCAGTTCTCTGTTCTGAAGCTGATGAGTGTGGAGTGGGACAGAGTGTGCAGATGTGTGGTCCTGGCGTCTGGAGGGGGGATAAGTGGGTGACAGTGCGGTGCACTTGTGTACACAGCCAGGGGGATGCCCACTGGGACGCTGGAAAGATCTCCCAGGCAGAACTACCCAGATTGTCCAATAATATGGCAATTAAAAAAAATTTTTTTTAGCTTGAGGAAGGGGTGATGTACACTAGTGTGGCCCTCAGCGTCCATTCATTCAACAAGTATTTTTAGAGCATCATGTGGTTAAATGCTGTCCCTGCCCCCCTGGTCTCAGAATCCTCCTCTGCTGACCTCCACAGACCAAATGATGTGATGGATGTGGGACACTGGAACACTGGAAATACACACGTGTAAGTGACGCTTCTACCAGGGATGATGAGGATGATGGTGATGTTTCCCTGGACTCTCAGGGTGAGATCTCATTGGCTGGGACAGTCAGGAGTAGTGGGTCAGATGGATCAGGAACATGGCAACAGGCCATTCAAATGTGAGAAACTTCCCAGCTGCCCTCCTCCTACATCAGGCCCAGGCTGGAGGCAGTGACCACAGGACAGGAGCCCTCCCTGCTGCAGTGACTGTTACCACCGGAAGGGGGAACATGGAGGAGGTGCCAGGGGGTGGAGACGCATATGTAGGGCCCATCCCAGCGAGCTTTCCTTCGCTTGTTCTGCCCACTCACTCTCAGTTCCCCCCTTCCTCCGTTCTTCCTGACGCCTTCTCACCGCCTACCTGATGGGGATGGTCCAAGTTATTCCCCGAAGTCCTGCAGGGCCCAGATTCAGGAGGTCTTAATACTCTGAGGTCCCAGTTCTGGGTCCTTCCTTGGAGTTCCAGCACGGAGCCACAGCAGGGCCTGCAGCCTGACAGTGCACCTTGCTTTAAGCAGTGTGACTGACTGTGGGCGTGGCTAAGGGGACGTTTGGCAAATTCAATTCTTTTTCTTTTTTTTTTTACTTTTTTTGGCCACACCCCACGGCATGTGAGATCTTAGTTCCCCGACCAGGGATCGAACCTGAGCCCCCTGCATTGGGAGTGCAGAGTCTTAACCACTGGACTGCCAGGGAAGTCCCCAATTCAATTATGTTGAAATGCACCCCATGCTCACAAAAGGCAGTGTATGTTTTTCACCAGCTCAAACTCATTTCTGTACGTGTCAGGGTCCCTACGGGAAACGTTCGTGAAGACAACTCAGCCACAGAGAATTTAACGGCGGCCGTTCATGCAGTAGTGGGCCGGGACCAAGCAGCCAACAAGGGGTGGTGAGACCCCCAGGGACAGCGGGGGGCTGGTGCTACCCCTGGGCCTGAAGGGGCCTGGGAAGAGATGGTATTCCTGGAATCTAGCCACGAGGGGCCACAGCATCTGCCAGGACTGCCTGCCAGGAGAAGCAGGAAGAAGCTCCCTGACCTTTCCTTCTGCTGGTGCCTTGCGCTGGAGGGCAAGCCAGCCCAGGTCTTTTCTTTTAAAAAAAAAGTTTATTTATTTGGTTGTGCCGGGTCTTAGCTGCGGTAGGCGGGCTCCTTAGTTGTGGCATGTGAACTTAGTTGCGGCACGCATGTTGGCTCTAGTTCCCTGACCAGGGGTCGAACACGGGCCCCCTGCATTCTGAGTCTTACTCGCTGCGCCACCGGGGAAGTCCCGAGCCCAGAACTTGCGGGTAGAGGGATCGGCCTTCCGCAGGCACAGAGCAGGGCAGAGAAGCACGGAGAAGGGGTCTCAGGGTGGATGGCGAGATAGAGAACGACCGGAACAATGCCCTCATCCTCATTTTTCTGTTTGGCAAGTGTGACTTTCTATGTATTGAGGTTTCTTAAAATAGCCACGGTTATGTGGGATGTAGCTAAGGTATGATCATAAAGTAATACGACAATTTTTGTTTTAAACAAACACACTTATACTCGGGAGGTGCTACACTTCTGTGAAAATTTTACTGTTAAGAATATTTTTGTCCCCTCTCTTTTGGAACTACTCTCAACATCACTTGTGCATTTAAAAAAGGAACAATTTCCTTGGGGAAGCACAAATCTTCCTCTCTTGAGGCCTGCAAATGGCCAAAGGGCCTGGAAGATCCTCCAGGGTTCCCAGGACAAAACTCTGAAAAGACCACTAGCCTGGGAGTAAGTGCGATTCGCCATGACCTTGAACAAGTGAAGGCCCCTCTTTGAGCCTCGGTTTACTCATTTGTAACATGGATAAGGCATGCATTCTCTAAGGCCCTTGCCAGTTCCAATAGTCTATGATCTTTTCAGAAGCAAGGCTGGTTAATTAGGTGGATGGGGCTGTTTGGGGTCAAAAACAAGGCATGATTATAATGTAGCGCAACTAATTTTCCCATGTGGCTGGTAAACCAACTCAAATGTTTTGAGCAACAGCACTGTTGAAATACTGCTATGTCTCTAGTGGCCCAAAGCCAAGGCACTGCACCCCCAGGACTTTGCACGTTGCTGGCACGTGCGTCTCATTTCTCAAGTCCCATCTTAGCTCTCTGGCATTGCGTGTTAGCTGTGACGTGAGAGATGCTGCTCAGCTTGTAACTGACGTTCCTTTTTTTTTTGACAGTGTATTTATTTATTTTTGTGGTACGTGGGCCTCTCACTGCTGTGGCCTGTCCTGTTGCGGAGCACAGGCTCCGGACACGCAGGCTCAGCGGCCATGGCTCACGGGCCCAGCCGCTCCGTGGCATGTGGGATCTTCCCGGACCGGGGCACGAGCCCGTGTCCCCTGCATCGGCAGGCGGACTCTCAACCGCTGGGCCACCAGGGAAGCCCTACAGTGTATTTATTTTGAATTCAGAGCTACAGAGAAGTTGCAAGAATGACACAGTGAATAACCATATAACTTTCACTTAGATTTCCCAGTTTTACCTTGTTGGTTTTAATCTCTCTCTCTCTCTCTCTCTCTCTCTCTCTCTCTCTCTCTCTCTCT
>NW_020838013.1:864047-911524 GCF_003676395.1 Aethalodelphis obliquidens | reverse complement strand
CTCTCTCTCTCTCTCTCTCTCTCTCTCTCTCTCTCTCTCTCTCTCTCGATGTTATAATTATCATTATATCTGCTGAATCATTTGAAAGTGAATTGCAAACATCATGACCCTTTACTCCTAAATCCTTCAGCATGTATGGACATTCTCTTATATAACCACAAGATAAGAGCCAAATTCAGGAAACTTAACATTGTTATTATTATCTGACATATTGCCCATATTTAAATTTTACCAATTGCCCCAGTAACTACAATTTCCTTGTAGCAATGTCTTTTTGCCCATTTAGGCTTCAACCACCTGTGATCCCACGTGACCTTTAATTGTCATGGTCTCTTTAGCTTCTTCAGTTTGGAACAGTTCCTTTGCTTTTTGTTGTCATTTGTGACACTGAGATTTTTGAAGTGTACAGGGCCAGTTGTTTTGCAGCAACGTCCCTCGGTGTGGGTTTGTCTGAGGATATTTCCTCATGCTTGGGTTCAGGTTATGTGTTCTGGGGCAGCGATCCCACAGAAGTGGAGTGGGGTCACTGCTCAGGACCCTCATGACTTGGATCGCTCGGTGAAGGAGGAGATCGCCAAGTTTCTCCATTGTAACAGCGCCAAGTCTTTTCCCCCTTTGGAATTAACAAGTAAACCCAAGTTTTCAAGAAAGAAGTCCAAGTTTGGGCAAGTTTATTTTGCAAGCAAAATAGGGCTGAAAGGGCTGGTGGCCTTGAAAGGGCTGGTGGCCTGCGTGCCTCGGCCTTGGCGTGCTTTCCGGCTGCTGTTTGGAAACTGGAGTTCTGGCTTTGGGCTTTGCACCACAGAGCAGCTCTCTGTCCGTCCTCATCAGGACAAAGAATTCAGTGCATGAATGCTTGCCACGGGTTGGGAATGCCAGAGCTGTTTACCGGCCTCTGAATCGCCCCGTGGAGTCAGGCATTTGCTAGAGCTTCCCAAGGCTGACTGATGCCAGCAGAGGTGCTGCCGTGAATGGGCCAGAGCAAATGTGTGTGGAACATTCTGCTGAGGCCAGTGGTTTTAATTCCCTTTAAAAATCTCTGTTATTTTCCACCACAAACTTGAGACCTGGCCTTAATGGAAAACCTCCCAGCAGCGGGGCTGAGGATCGGAAAGGGTTAAGAACGAAGAGCTTCTCTCGGGACAGGGACTGGTGGTCCACAAGGTGCCCATCTCTTGAGATCTCATGCTGAGTTCTCACTCGGCCCCTGGCCAGAAGGCTATAGAAAAGTGAGGTTCAGAGAAGTGAAGCAATCCGTCTCCACCCTTAGAGCTGGAAGAGGTGACTCTGTCTAGGTCAATCCAAGCTTACTAATTAAAAAAAAAGCATTTTGGGACTTCTCTGGTGGTCCAGTGGTTAGGACTCCATGCTTCTACTGCAGGGGTTCCATCCTTGGTTGGGGAACTAAGATCCCGCATGTCAGGGTGTGTCCAGAAAAAAAAGAATTTTTTTAAAATTTAAAAAAGCATTTTTCCCCCTTTCCCCTGATGCCATTGCTGTTTCCCTGAGGAACCCGGGAATTTTTTTCTGTGGAGGTTTTAGGAAATGGAAGCTGTCTTTCAAAATTTGTAAGGCCTTGACCTTTTGAGAACTGAAGCAGTTATTAAATACTTATGGGCAAAGCCCGTTTCCTCAAGGAGACTACAAGGGAATAAGTAAGGGAATAATAAGGGAATAATAATGATGATGATAATGATGATGGTAGCTATCAGTTCTGCCACTTCCTAGCTGTGTGATCTTGGGCAAGTTATTGAACCTCTCTGTGCCTCACTTCCCTTATCTATAAAATAGTGATGATACATTACCTCTCTCATAGCAGTTTTGTGAGGAGGATGTAAGTTAACACATACAGTGTAATGTATTTGGCATATAGTAAGTACTGGAAGTGTTAGCCATTTCTATTGAATACTTACTTTGTGTTAGGCATTGTATATGTATTGTACACACTTTATCTCTTTTGATTTCTATAACCCTATGAGGTGGGTATTACTTTCCTCAGACATAGAAACTGAGGCTCAGAGAGGTTAAGCAATTATGTTCAGGGTCACACAGCTAGTAAGTAGCAGAAACTGGAAACCCCGGCAACTTGGCTGGTTTCTGGTCCAGCCCAGAAAAGGCTCTTATTCATTTGCCCATTTGGGGGGTAGGGGTAGGCTCCAGGCCTCAAGTGAAGTGAACCCTTGGCCCAGGTTCAACCTTGTCAGCTGCTGCCAGCCCCTCCTCCCCAGTGTTACCCTGGGTTTTTTCCCCTCCTGAGTATTCACTTTTCCAGGATGATGATAAACAAGGGAGAAACGACAATCAAAGCATGTGCATTATAACTGCCTCACCCACTGTCCCTGACGGCTGTCCGGGAAGCCTGGAGGCCCCTTCCACCACCCCATCCAGTGGACTGGCTGCCCCCAGCTTCGGAATGCAGGCCAGCTGAGGCCTCTGGGGATCCTCTCTTGGGGAGGACCTGGGAATGTGAGGGGGCTCCAGAGAGGAGTTTTGGGCAGGAGAGTTGGTCCCAACCGTGGACAGTCTCCCTCATCCCTTCGCCTGCAGGCCTCCTGGGCTCCAAAGCTGAGGCTAATTGGAGCCCAGCTGGAGCGAGAACTCGCTAACCATGAGCCCTGTGAGCGGAGCACTTGCTCTGTCCCACCCACCAGCGGCGCCCCGCCCAAGGGGAAGGAACTGAGGCCTCCACGAGTTTGGACCACTGGCTCTTTCCTCCGGAGATTATGGGGGCCCGAGGGAAGAAGGAAGTAAAAAGCAATCTATGGGGAAAACCAAAAAGCGAGCCCGGGACAGGGCAGAGGTGGATGCGGCGTGGCCGGTGCCGGGAGGGAGAAGGCAGCAGGGGAGGAGCAAAGCCCCAGGAAGGGGGACGATTTGGAACGAGCAGCTGGGAGCGTGTCAGGGGGTGCGGAGGGAAGGAAAGAAGAGAGGACCTACAGGGAGCAGGGACTGCGCCGAAGGGCTTTGAGGGGACTTTAGCCCCGCTCCCTATCTAAGTCCCTCCTAGCGCCCCAAATGAATTTACCACCTAAATAAAACAGCATTCTTGCAACTTCAAGTTCTTCAGCTCCAACCAGAAACCAGGTGACACCCTTAAGCCCCCCATAATGTAATCATGGGGCCGCCATTTTCCAGGGAGTAAGAGAGCCTTCCGGAGACTCGCGGTCCCGGAGAAGTGAGAGGGAGCATGGGAGGGAGGGACGGGGTGGGGTGGGGGGGCGCACAGGACAGTCTCTAGGGAGCATCTGACGCCGCGCCCCGTTCGGCCGAACTGCCAATTGCCAGGCCGCACCCAGGTCCCCGTGACTCGTTGCCAGGCAGATTTCTATCCACCTCTGGGCTGCTGCGAGTCACCAGCCCAGCTTTGGCAGAGTGGGGTAGGGCGCGGGGCACAGCGGGGAGGAAAGAGGGGGAGGAAGACCGGGGGGGGGTGTGGGTGAGGGGCGTGGTGCGTCGGGAAGTTGCTGGAGGCCAGGTTCACAGCTCCCAGGGAGGGCGCGGCCGCGGGAGCTAGCCACCTTACCCCGGTGGGTCCCTAAGTCCTAAGCCTTGCAGGGACACGAGCTTTTCCCTTAGTCGATCGACAGCTTTGTCCTCTGAGAAACTGCTGTGCTGGAGAGTGCCGGGGCCCTGTATGTTAATTCTTTGGGATATTTACATTTAAAAAGAGGACTTTGGGGCCCTGAGATGTGGGTCCCTCCTGGTGGTTATTTCAGGCCTTTGGGCAGGCCGGCTCTGGTATTTTGGGCCTGGAAAGCCTTTCAGCAAAGCCTCACACACAGCATGGGTAGGTGCCCACCTTGCTTTCCCCTCTGGGGGCCTGACATGGCCCCTCGCCTGTAGCCCGGCATTCAGGCTCTTGCCTTTTTGTTTTTGTTTCGTATGGCCACGCTGGGCGGCTTACGGGATCTTAGTTCCCCGACCAGGGATCTAACCCATGCCCCCTGCAGTGGAAGTCCAGAGTCTTTACCACTGGATCGCCAGGGAATTCCCGTCCCCTGCCTGTCTTAAGGTCCCCCACTCCAGGCCAGGTGAGGGAGGAGGCTTTTGACACCCCCTGGCTTTCCAGCCAGTGCCCTGTGGCCTGGGTTTGGGGTTTTACCTGGGGGTGTGGTCTCCACCAGGGCGCAGGGCCACCATCCTGTCCTCCATCCTCTGGCTCGGTGGCCGGGCCGTGGGGAGGGCTGGAATGTGAACAGGCGGGAGAGAATAATGCCAGGGCTTTTTCTGCTTGTAAGAGTGCAAGTTCGCTCACAACTTGAATTTCAAGTGGGCCCTTCAGGCAGATTAGGGATGTTAAGTGAGAGAGTGGAGGCATTCGGTGTGGATTGACTAAATTCCTAGAAAATAAATTCTAGGAATTTAGCTGCAGGAGGGAGAAGTGTCAGGTGGGCACTGTCGGTGCCACGCGTGGCTGGGGTTGGAGCTGCTGCTCCAGGAGGCCTGGAGGGGGAGAGGTGGTGTTTTTCTTTCCTTCTGCTATTTAAACACCCTGTGTTCCAAAAAGTACTTGTTTCTTGAATCTTATCTAAGAGACAAATGAATGCTTTTAGCTAAAGTTTAAAAAAATTATTATTATTTGAAAAAACTGAGCTACAGTTCTCTTACGGAGGAGAACCAGTCCCTCCAAATAATGTAACTGCCCTTTAGTAACTGCCCTTTGTTTGAAGTAATTATTGTCCCTAAAAATGGGAAATTACACGTTACTGTTTATCAAAAGGAAATAAACACCTTGGGCTAACAGGATTCTTGCCACTGGATGGTGATTCCAGACCTTGCCAGCAGCCCAGGGAAACAGCCTGCACTGCATGTTTTGCTCACACACACTTTCGGTGTTTTGCGATTTTTTAAAGGGGAAACGTCTGGAATCCGTGCGTCCCCCAAAGATTGCTTGCCCTGTTCTTGTTATGTAATCGTGGAGAACTGATAGGGCTTTTCTGGTGGCTGAAATAAGTACAGGAAAAAACACGGGGGGTGGGGCGTGTCTGCCGCTCCCTTTGCTCTGATGTGGATGGGCCCCTTCTCACTAAGTGAGTGAAGAGTTGGCCAGGGATGCTTTATAGAGACAGCATGTAGGTTCACAGAGGGAAGATAAGGTCTTGGAGGTGGCTCTGGGCGTGTCTCAGCCTTTCGGGCTCCACCCAAGGCCCCAGGGAGTCCTCGAGCACTCCCCTATTTTTTTTATACTTTTATGAATTTTATTCAATAACACCTGTATCGATTCACGTAATTACCACCACAACCAGGAAAACCTCCCCACGCCCTGAAACCCTTAGCTCTCCCTTTATAGTCACACCATCCCTCGATTCCCTGGCAACCACAAATCTGTTCTCCCTCAGTATAGTTTTGTCTTTTTGAGAATGTCATATTAAAGGAATCGCACAGATCATGTGGTCGGTAACCTAAGACTGGTTTATTTCATTCAGCATAATGAACTTGAACTTTATCCAAGTTGTGTATATTGATAATTCATTCCTTTTTATTGCTGAGTATTATTCCATTGTATGAATGTACCCTAGTTTGTTTATCCATTAAACTGTTGAAACACATTTGGGTTATTTCCAGTTTGGCACTCCCCTCTTTTTAACTCTGGTCCTTGTCCGCCCCTGCAGCCTCAAGCCGGCGTCTCCAGCCACACCCAGCTCTTTCATCTCCTGCTCTCTGGCCCCCTGGCTTTCAACAAGCTTCTCTTCCGCAATCCTTTGGGTTTCAGCTTAGGGAGCACTTCCTCCTGGAACTCTTCTTCCCCTGACACACAAACAGCGCCCCCCGTCCTCCCCCCACAGTCTGTGCACCCGCGTTGCTCTGTACTTTCCTGTTCTCAGCACTGTTCACATTAGATCATCAGTAACTGGTTGCTTGTCTAGCTGCCTCCGCATCAGACTGTCAGCTCCGTGAGGGAGGGAGGCGGTCAGCTCATCCACCATCATATCGCCAGCGCAGTGCCAGGCAAATGGTGCACAGCTTGTGGCAGAAACTCCATCAGCCCTCCTGTCACTGTCTTATCACTTAATACCCTTCCCCTTAGCGACACGGACTCCTATTTTCCTTCTGTCCATTACCGCATATTTCCCTGATCTCCAATGCATTCTCTTAGACTTTGGGTAAAAACAATCCAACGAAAACAAACAAAATGAAATCCAAAAGCAAACCAAAGAAACAAACACCAGAAATGATTCCCTAACAAGTTATTACGCAAGTTGTGCAAATCAGCTGCTCTCCTTGAGCTGTTCATGGGCCTGACCTAACTTCAGTAAAGGATGGAAAGTCAGCAAACTTCAAAATCCACACTTTTCCAGGATGTGGGACTGCCTTGTTGGGGTGGAAAAGGAGGTAAAGCAAAAGCTTGGAGACTCAATCTTGTAATAACCTATAATGGAAAAGAATCTGAAAAAGAAATGTATATATATATATATTTATATATGTAATGGAATCACTTAGCTATACATCTGAAACTAACACAACGTTATAAATCAACGATACTTCAATTAAAAAAAAAGGCTTGGAGACTGAAAAAGTGAAGAACTGATCTAAGAAATGTGGGGTGGCTGCTTCAGAGGGGGTGCTGAGTGGGGAAGAGACCTGTGGGGCTTTGGTGGGAGACGCAGGTAGGTCACGGGTGGGTTGGAGATGGCCCCCACCAGAATTACAGCAGAGATTTGATGGCCAAGAATTGCAGTTGATGAAGGGGGAGGGGAAGAAAGCTGGGGTGTGAAGGAGGAGGAGGGTCCCCAAATCTGGTCAGTTTGGTCCAGTACCGGTGACGGACACCTGAAATGTCAGTTAAGTCTGGAAAGTGTGACCTTTGATTATTCTGTTCCCAATTGATTATTTTGTTTGTATTACAAAATGCATCTTTCGGATGCGATTCTTTTTTTTTTTTTTAATATTTATTTAGGGACTTACCTGGTGGTCTGGTGGTAGAGAATCCGCCTTACAATGCAGGGGAGGCCAGTTTGATCCCTGGTCAGGGAACTAAGATACCACATGCCGCAGGACAACTAAGCCCGCGTGCCACAACTACTGAGCTCGCACACCTCAACTAGAGAGCCTGCGAGCTGCAAACTATAGGGCCCACGCACTCTGGAACCTGCGCGCCACAACTACAGAGCCCACATGCCCTGGAGCCTGTGGGCCACAACTAGAGAGAAGCCTGCGCGCTGCAACGAAGTGCCCGCGTGCCGCAACTAAGACCCGACACAGCCAAAACCAAAAATAAATAAATAAATCTTTAAAAAATATATTTATTTATTTGGCTGCGCCGGGTCTTAGTTGGGGCACGTGGGATCTTTGTTACAGCAAGTGGGATCTTTAGCTGTGACATTCAGGCTCTTTTAGTTGTGGCATGCGGGATCTAGTTCCCTGACCAGGGATCGAACCTGGGCCCCCTGCATTGGGAGCACAGAGTCTTAACCATTGGACCACCAGGGAAGTCCCTTGGGTGAGATTCTGATGCCCTGACCAGCCTTTGTTATTTATTATTTATTTATTTATTTATTTGGCTGCATTGCGTCTTCCTTGCTGCGCGCGGCCTTTCTCTAGTTGTGTCGAGCGGGGTTTACGCTTTGTTGTGGCTTCTCTTGTTGCGGAGCATGGGCTCTAGGCGCGCGGGCTTCAGTTAGTTGTGGCACACAGGCTTAGTTTCTTTGTGGCATGTGGGATCTTCCTGGACCAGGGCTCGAACCTGTGTCGCCTGCATTGGCAGGAGGATTCTTAACCACTGAGCCACCAGAGAAGTCCCTAGGCTTTGTTTTATTAAGGGAGCAATACAAAAAAAATCACCGTCATTTTTCTCCCCCATCCCTTCCTTCCTAGTGAGATTTGTGACCAGAAATCCCAGCCAGGATGTGCAGAGTTGTGTTTTCCCCCTGAAGCAAGGTGGGGCTGACCCTCTCTCCATGGCAGCTCACTGCCACCCTCCACCCAGCTGTTCTTTCTGAGCTGGACAGACACAGGGACAGTGGCTCCGATGCCAGTGCAGACTGTTGCAGATTGAGACAAAGCCCTTATGTATTTTGCTGGGAAGCACTTGGCTGTGAAATAGTGACATGTGAGCAGGGGAGCACATGTGGTGTCTGAGCACATGGCACTCACATCCACGCCTTTCAGGGCGTTTCCAAGTCTCTGTTGAGGACCGTGAGGCTGGGGTTTGCCAAATGTGTTTATCTTCTCAGGTTTGGGCAAAGTCCTTCTAGAAAGTAGATTTGAAAAAAGAAAAAAAAAGAAAAAGGAAGATTTGGAGGCATTGAGATCAGAAATCTCCTGGGGAATTGTGTATTTTAAAGCAATGCCATGTGTTTAAGCAATGTACACCTCGAGTTGCCAAGAGAGAAACACCATTGCCAGCCCCATGCAGACTTGTGCAAATGGTAGCTGACCCAGGTGCCTTATGCTGGTTCCTTGTTCACAGAGCAGGCTCCTGAGCTGGGAAGGACTTGCCAGCCGAGAGCGAGAAGAAAGCATTATTATTTTAATAATTAAGAAATTTTTTATTCAAGTATAGTTGATTTACAATGTTGTGTTAATTTCTGCTGTACAGCAAAGTGATTCGGTTATACATATATATATATACACACACATTCTTTTTTAAAAAAATAAATTTATTTATTTATTTATGGCTGCATTGGGTCTTCATTGCTGCATGCAGGCTTTCTCTAGTTGCGGCGAGCGGGGGCTACTCTTCGTTGCGGTGCACGGGCTTCTCATTGCGGTGGCTTCTCTTGTTGCAGAGCACAGGCTCTAGGCGCGCGGTCTTCAGTAGTTGTGGCACACGGGCTCAGTAGTTGTGGCTCACAGACTCTAGAGCTCAGGCTCAGTAGTTGTGGCACACGGGCTTATTTGCTCTGTGGCATGTGGGATCTTCCCAGATCAGGGCTTGAACCCGTGTCCCCTGCATTGGCAGGCAGATTCTTAACCACTGTGCCACCAGGGAAGCCCCATATATGTACGTTCTTTTTCATATTCTTTTCCATTATGGTTTATCACAGGATATTGAATCTAGTTCCCTGTGCTATGCGGGAGGACCCTGTTGTTTATCCATTCTCTACTGAAAGGATTATTTACTATGTGAAGTGGTGGGTCAGGAATCTCCCCGTTGATTCTCTGAGTTCAAAGTGGAAAAGAAATGAAGTGGAGGTGATTCTTTAGCTTGAGGTCCAGTCCATCAACTGGGCAATGGTGGTTTTAAACCCACTTGGATGTTATAAGTCATCAGACCTCTGCAAAGCTGCTCACACCGCCCTGCGTTTCTCCCCGTCTTGCTCTCTGAGGTACAGCACGTGGGTCTGGGAAGAACAGGTTCAAACCTGACACTGATCTTTAACAGAGCCAGTCTTCCCTAGCAAACATGACTTTCCAGAATAATTAGATTACCTTTGCCTCCCAGCACCCGTGTGAACTGGCATCACATGACGCTGGCTGGGTCAGGGTCAGCTGGGGCATCCCTGGGGCCTCTGAGGGATGATCTGAAGGCCTCAGGAGAGGCTGCCCGAGCCTGAAATCTCTCCCTTACTGGCTTTTTAAGGGTGTCCGCCATTTCACTATTATTGAGTCATTCCTCTGTGTGTACCCCAGGGCCCCCTCCTTGCCATCATTCTGTGGAGGCAGGCTGTTCTGGGTTATAGGATTCCCTTAACCCTCTCTCCTTAAACTGTATGTTTAATCTCTTGAGTAAACCACAAATTCAGTTCCACTTTTTCTTTTTCCAGTTTTATTGACATGTAATTGACATGTAATGTTGCGTTAGCTTTAGGTGTACAAGGTAATGATTTGATCTATGTGTATACTGTAAAATGATTGCTATGGTAAGCTTCGTCTCAGTGCTGCTTTTTCAGGTTAGACCTCTCTGGAGTCACTTCACCTGTCCTATTCCCTATTCTGTTCAGCTCAGACCGGAAGCAAAGCAGAAATCAGGTGCCCTGGTGTCGGGGACAGAGGGGCAGAAGGAGGGGAAGTGAGGATGCTGAGGAAGGGCAGGCTCTCACATAGCTCCCAGCACAGTCAGGGCTGCTGGGCCTTCCTCTGGCGCCAGAGGACACTTGAAGGGAGAGACGGGCTCCCCGCTTTTGGCCAAGGTGGAGCAACGCCTGCTCCTCCACGAGCTCCTTTCCTCTCTAATCTTCCTTCCTTCCACTCACTTTCCTCTTACTCTCTGTCCCTCTGTCACCCTACTTGTTGGCTCTCAGCCATCATCATTCTAAGTGGCCCCGTGCAGGAAGGGAACTCTCCTTGGTAGCCCTGAGGACCCAGGCCTCCTAAGGCAGACCAGAGCTTGGCTGTCCCCTTCCCTCCTTCCGTACTTGGTTCTCAATCCCTTCACAAGGCCTGGGGAGTGGCACTGGAGCTGCCCAACTGCAGACACCTCTTCCTTTTTCCCTGGCCTAGGAGAGCTGACCCTGCCTCTGGGCATATTTTATCAACCCCCCAGCTTCTCTCCCAGAGACACGCGCGCAGCAACGAAGAGCCAACGCAGCCATAAAAAAAAAAAAAAAAAAAAAAGACCATAGCATATTGTTTTGCAATTTGCTTTTTTCCCCTTAACAATATGTTTTGGAGATGTTCTGTGTAGGTAAATACAGATCTGCTTCATTCTCCTTCACTGTTGTGAAATATTGCATAGCCTAGATGAAATATTGTATGTTGCATGTTGTTTCCTGTGTCTAGGAACACCCTGGCACATGCCGTTTTGAGCACATGTACAAGGATTTCACTCAGATACCTTGCAATGGAATTGCTGGGCAAAGGAGCACATGCATTTAACATTTTAATAGCTGCTCCCAATCGCCCTCCCAAAAGGCAGTATCTATGTACATTCTGGGTATGAAAGCCCCTGCTTTCTCTATACCCTTATTTGTTTTTATTGAGCTCTTTTATTTTTTACCAATCTGTTGGTCAAAAAAACATGATTTCATTGTTAAAATAAAAACTTCAGTTCAATCTTCCTGGCCAGGAAACCGTGAGCGATTCACATTAGTAACATAATAACATGTACAGTAATAACACTATTTAACCACTGTGTGCTTTGTTACTATTTTACAGGGAGTGAGTAACTAAGCCGGTCTCTACCCTTTTGCAGGGGAATCTTGTTATGTATCAGTTTTCTCCACACACTTCACTGTACCTTTTAGATGTAAAACGCCAGCGTCTGGGGTCTTGCAGGGCCTCTGGGGAATGCCCCACCCAGTCCCCCATCCTCTCTTCTCTGGAATGGCTCCAAAGAGTTCTTTGGCCACAGCCTGCCCTTCCTTCACGTCCGTTCCTGCCACACAGTTCATGCCCTGGAATGATGATGCCAATTGTCTGGTCTGACACAGCAGTGCATTCTCTGCTCCCGGCCTCTGGGTTTCTCCTTTGATCAGCGTGGGACACGTCAGCAGCAGTCGTTGGTTTTGTCCCTTGCTTGACTTAGATGATGCCAGGCTTATCTTCTGGTACATCAGAAGCTGTACCACCAGCTGGATCCTGCCTTAATCTTTTCCAAGCTCACACGTCATCTAGTACAATGTTTTCCACAGAGGAGTCCCTTTTATTTATTTTTTATTTGTTTTGGCCACACTGTGCAGCATGCGGGATCTTAGTTCTCTGAGCAGTGATGGAACCCTGCGCCCCCTGCAGTGGAAGCGTGGAGTCTTAACCACTGGACCGCCAGGGAAGTGCCGGGGAGTCCCTTTTGTTTGTTTGTTTTTGTTCGTTTGTTTTTTGCGGTACGCGGGCCTCTCAATGTCGTAGCCTCTCCCGTTGCGGAGCACAGGCTCCGGACGCGCAGGCTCAGCTGCCATGGCTCACGGGCCCAGCCGCTCCGCGGCACGTGGGATCTTCCCGGAGCGGGGCACGAACCCGCGTCCCCTGCATCGGCAGGCGGACTCTCAACCACTGCGCCACCAGGGAAGCCCGGGGAGTCCCTTTGAAAAGGAAAAGCTTTAAGAGCATTTCAATTTTTACACCATTTAATTTCATGACTCTTTCTCTTCCCCATCTCCACCTCGATGTCTTGGGTTCCTTGTTCTATTTTTCTCATCCTCTGTACTCAGGAAGACACCGAAATGGTGGCTGTGAAAGGATTTTTCTCCCTGAAAGTTTCCTCTGGACACTCTTCTCTGTTACTAACAAGACACACCTTAGAACCACTTAGTGCCTTAATAGTAATCTCTGGGGATTGAACTGGACCACTCAGTGCGGCTGTATTTAATAGTGGCTTCCTTCCGAGGCTTACATTTTTAGAGGGATCATAGGATTTTAAGGCAGGGGGACTTGTTCTGATGGTTTCAGGTTAATTTCCTATTTGTTTCAGGTTAATTTCCTATTTGTATCAGAAAACCATTTGCTTGCTGGTCTGACTATCTCCTTTCCTAAAGTCAATTGAGACCGAATTTGGTTTTTACCCCTTTATCCAGTCCAGCTACCACAGAACCTTTGTTTTGCCAGTGCAGTAGTATTATTCTCTCGTTTCTAAAGTTCAGGCTATGAGTTCTGCCCACAGGACAGTGCGAGGCAATCAATATAGTTAGCAAGGAACCATACTTTCTTCAGGATAACTTCTTCTTTTGGATATTTTGGTCACTTTGCCTTGGACTTTGTTTTTCTTTCATATTTTCTAGTATATGCTGGGAAACATAAGTGGATGGTTTAATAGTTTTGCGTGTGAGTTCATGAACCAGGTGGCCTGGGTTCAAATCCCAGCTCTGAGACTTCCTAGCTGTGTGACCTTGGGCAAGTTACTTAAGCTCTCTGTGTCTCAGTTTTCATGTCAGTGGTTGTTAAAGAAATGCAAGTATCATTCAGTCAAAAAAATATTCCTTCCTTCCTTCCTCCTCCCTCCCTCCCTCCCTCGCTCCCTCCCTCCCTCCCTCGCTCCCTCCCTCCCTTCCTTCCTTCCTTCCTTCCTTCCTTCCTTCCTTCCTTCCTTCGTCAGTCATCTATCCAAGCCACAAACTTTTCCAGAGTGCCTGGGACAATGTGCTAGGCTCTATAAACAGGGATACAAAGACAAATAATCCATGGTCTCGGCCCTTAGGAAAGTCTAATGAGGGATGTGCTTGTTACTTATGGTGAGGATAGATCACCTGGAAGAGGAAAGCATGAATAAGAAAATTGACCAATTTGAAGTTGAAGATCCAGACTCATTCTTTCATCAATCTCCAAGTTACTTCCTCCCGAGAAAGAGTAATTTCTTGGGCTGATGTTCAACTTGAGCAAACACCTGAAAGGAACAGCCTGTGGAAGCTACTGATAGTAACTCTGTTCTCCACAAACTGGTTTCCATGTTGTTGCCAGACAGGATTCTGGCATTGGCCAGGGAATCCCGTGCTCAGGTAGGCTTCCCTTCCTCAGGGGACCCCCTACTCTGAGATGGTGGTGACCCCTGCGTTGGAGATCTACCATATAGGCTTCAGGAGCTCTTAGTGGAATTCAATCCACTGGTTAGAGCTCCTGCCGCATGGCATCCGGGTCAGTTGTGGTACAGAGAAAAGATGCAGAGTGGACAGTAACACACCCTCCTTTCTACACGTTCCTCACTTGACAACATCTTGTTCCTCAGTATTGAATTGCACCTTATCTCTTTTCTTCTGCCACCGCCAAACCCTTGAGGCCAGGGACTGGGTCTGCTGTACTGATGAACCTGAGATGGCATTGTCCCCTTTCTATGAGGGTCACTGGACTTTCACAGAAGGATGTCTTTCAGCTGATGCCAGCTCCCTTCTTAAGATCCTGTTATCTCTCCTACAGGCAGAGCTTCCAAGTGATGGGTGGGCTGGACTGAGATGCGGTGGGGCGTAAACGTGGGGCTCCTCATTTTTTTTATGTATTAGGCATTTGAGAAACGTTAATTGGTTGGGTGATTTGATGTGCGACTGGTAACAGCCCTTGTCCTTGTTGTTAGAATGCACCACAGCCATCAGCCCTGGAATGCAAAGACCAGAATAAACCTGAGGAAGCCACCAGCCAAGCCCGGGCAGAGTCAGCCTCCACCCCAAACACAGGTGAGAGAAGTCTCGTGGGCCCCGAAAGAATGATAACTTTAATTGTAATAATGATACCTCCATCCAGACATGAGGCTCATGGGAGCCTGTGCAGATGACCATGCCTCCCTGGACCAGAAGCCACACTCAGGAGAGAGCTGGCTCGGAGCACCAGGGCCCCCCCACCTTCCTCTCTAGGACCTAGAAATTCAAGTCTTCCTCTCTCCTTTCAGCTGTTTGAAAAGCCTGTGGAAAACGCACAGAAGAATTAGAAGAATACAGAAGAATATAATTGACTCCTTCTAAAGGAGTCTCAAGGGTTTCTTTGTATGTAGGGCTGTTAACATGTGTGGCATATGAGGAACAGTCACACGGCTTATAGGACAGTATCTGTTGAATTCAGGGTGGGGCAGAGACCAGAGACTTAGAACTTAAGGATTAGTAGCTACTTCTAGTGAAGATCCGCAGAGTTGAGGAAAAAGTATTTTGGATCCTGTAATGGAAATGCTTTCTCCAGAGGGGAGACGCCCACGTGAAGGGGGAGATGAGAGGAAGAAGTAACTGTGGGAAGTGGAAATCCTGGTCACGGGGATCTTAATTTGGGCCATAGTCAGGGTTGGGGCTCACTGTATTTGAGGTAGTTGAGAACATTGAAAAATCAGATTTCCAGAGAATCGGGAGCGTGTTCAAGAGGCCTAGCCCAGCTTCTCCTGAAATGTTGAACTCGCCACCGAGCCTGCATCTCACGCGGCACCACCAGCTGGAGCAGTCACTGTTCGTCACTGGGGAGTATTGGGGTTTCCTGTCCCTTCGCCCCCGCAGACGCCGCCCCCCCACCTCCTTCATCCCGGCATTAGCCTTATCCCTCCAGGGGTTCTGTGCATACCCTTCCCTCACCTCCCTCAGTCACCCCTGCTCTCCTCAGCACCCCACCTCTATCTTGGCATCTCCTTTCGGCAAATAAATACGCTCTCGCCCTTCCCCCTTTAAAGCAACCCTCCTTCAGCCCCTCCCGCCCTTGCTGTGGTGTTGTCCTCGTAGAGCCAACCTGCTTGGAAAGGTCACCTGCTTTCTCTATCACCTCTTCCTCATGTCCCACTCATGCCAGTGCCCCACCCACTGCTATGGGGCTTCCCCCGTCTCCACCCAGAACGGTTCTTGCTCATCCTTCATTCTGCCCAGGGTAGTCTCAGGGCGTTTGGTGCTGTGTCCTCTCCCTCCTGGAATCCCCCTCCTCCCCTGGCTTAGTGATTTCTCTCTTTGTTCTTTCTTTTTTTTTTTTTAAAGACTTATTTTTTTTGAGATTTATTTATTTGTTTGTTTGTTTGTTTTTTGGAGGCGTTGGGTCTTCATTGCTGCACGCAGACTCTCTCTAGCTGCAGTGAGTGGGGGCCACTCCTCACCGCCGTGTACGGGGCCTCTCACTGTGGTGGCCCCTCCCGCTGCGGAGCACGGGCTCTAGGCGCGTGGGCTCAGCAGTTGTGGCACATGGGCTCAGCAGTTGTGGCACACGGGCTCAGTAGTTGTGGCACGCGGGCTCAGCAGCTGTGGTGCACAGGCCTAGTTGCTCCACGGCATGTGGGATCCTCCCGGACCAGGGCCCAAACCCGTGTCCCCTGCACTGGCAGGCGGACTCCCAACCACTGCGCCACCAGGGAAGCCCTCTTTTTCTTTTTTTTTGACCTCACTGCACAGCTTGCGGGATCTCAGTTCCCCAACCAGGGACTGAACCCAGACCGCAGCCGTGAAAGTGCCAAGTCCTAACCACTGGACCGCTAGGGAATTCCCTAGTGATTTCTCTTCTGTCTGCATGGTTAGGACGACCTTCCCAGGCCCCTTATGGCCTTGTCTCTTCCCGCGAACTCGCAAGTGGCAGAATTTCCAGAGGACCTGTCCTGGGCTTTTTATTTTTCTCGTTCTGGACTCTCTGGGCAACCTCTTGGGGCTGCTGATTCTCAAGCCTGCTTTCCAGCACTGGGCCCACCTGCGCCTCCCCTCACCCTGCCAACCGGACCCCCGTCGAGTTTTCTCTGCCTCTGATCAGCTCCGTAACCATCTGGTCGCCACACCAGCACCCCCCTCCTTAACATCCCTGACATCTTAGGTTTTCATTATTGACTGCAGTTGCCACCATTATTTACTGGTCCGCCTGTCTTAGACCTTGTCCTCCACAGAGGGAGTGAGCTTTAAGTAGAGGCCAGTCTAAGAGAAAACTCGGATCATGTTACTCCCGTGCTTATAATTCTTCAGAGGCTCCTCTTGGCTTTCAGGGTGAAGTTCATGTCTTTGTCTTAGCACCCAAGGCTGCCGTGACCTGCTTGCATTTCAGCACCCACGGCTTTCCCATGTGCACCTGTCGCCCCACGCATACCAGAGTGCTTGCTGGTACCCAAATTCATGATGTTGGTCCCTGCTCCTGTCTTCACAATTCTCCCCAACACTCTTTCTGCCCCCCGTTTTTCTGGGCCTTTGAGTCACTACCTCAGACCCCCTGAGCCTCTGGGTCTGGGCTCAGTGCCCTCCTGCGGTGCCGGGCACCCCCATTTCAACTCCCACAGTACTGGGCTTCTGCTAGACTTCACATCCCCTGGGGACCCGGGAAGGTCCCCTGCACAGTATGCCTGGCACATACAATAGAGAGATGACGGCAGGAGCTTCTGACTGGCTTCCCAGCTCTCACGTGGCTGCATACTCCTCTCTCGTCCTTTTGGGAGAAGCTTAGGCTCTCACAGTGTTTGCGTTTCCAACGCAGCACTTTTTTCTAGTACGATGTACTTCAACATTTATTAAGTGTCTCAAGATTTAAAGACGATTGGGATTTGACCCCTTTCCCCAAAGGACCTGTTATACACCGGATGCATCACATCTATTCACTCAGTAAGCATTTACCGACAGCCAGCACTGAAGGAGGTAGAATTCATGCAGCCAGGCACGGGGATTCACATAAAGTCTGCGGAGCTTAGAAGAACTCGCTGGGGCTTTTCATCTTCGTGAGCTTTGCTTTCAACGACAGGAGAAAGATTACAGCTGTCCTTGCTGGGACTCCTCTACTGGCCAGGTTACAGGCTTTTCCCTGATCACAAACGTTTCCTTTGAAACCTGCTTTCACGGCCCTCACTTTCATGGACTTTGAAGTGGGAATTTCATGTAAACCTGACTTCAGCTGAAACGAACATTTCCTGCCCCCGCCATTGGCCTCGGGCTTTCTCTACTTCAGCTTCTCAAGAGGTTTCTGCCGTGTCCCTTAATAGTTAAAGACAGAACAGAGCTTGGGGTCGGCTTTCTCAGAGCAGCACTGCCGTCAGCTGTTGGCATAAAGAGTCATTTTGGTAAATAAGCAGAAAATCAGTGTGTTTGATCAGAGAGCCATGGCTGGACTTTGAGATAAGACCGTGAGGTTTAGACCAGTGGGGCTTTTGCTCCAGACCTCTATCTGGCCACGTGGTGTCTTAAGTGCCTAAGAGGGTTTTGAAAGATGAAATGCTGGGAAGTTGAATCTATAAATGTCCACCCCCAAAGTCACAATGTTTGCACGTCACACTGTCTGGCATTGAGAGCTGGGTAGCCTCGTGGTTAAGAGCTCCGCTCCGGAACTGGACTGCCGGGGTTTCAATCCTGTTTCTGCTACTCTAACCTTCTGATGGGACAGGTTCTTGTTTCCCCATTTGTGAAATCGGGATGATTAGACTATTTCCCTTGTGTGGTGGTTGTGAGGATTCAGCCAGTTAGTAGCCGAGCAGGGCTTAGACACAGAGTAAGTACTCAGTAACGTGACCTCTTGTAATTACGCCCCTTTATCAGCTCCACACAGGATGTCAAACACAATGACTTTCTCTGGGTCACCAGAGCCGTCATCAGATCTCCCCACCTTTGCTGGTCCACAGCATCCCTGCTCCCGTTGTTTCAATCCTCTTTCCTTCTCTGGCGTCTTATTCAAGTCCTCTCTCTCTCTCTCTCTCTCTTTTATTGGCTGTGCTGCATGGCTTGTGGGATCTTAGTTCCCTGATCGGGGATCCAACCTGGGCCCCTGGCAGTGAGAGCACCAAGTCCTAACCACTGGACCACCAGGGAATTCCCAGTCGTATCTCTTTCATATGTTCTTTCTGCCTGGAATAAGCTTCTGTTTCACCTCTGCCCCTCCCCCCCGTGTTCTGTCTCTCTCTGTTGAAGCCCTCTTGGCGGATTCGGTGCAGATATTCCTGCAACCACCACTAACCACGGGGAAACTCTAGGATGATTTTTTTTGAGTTTGTATTTATAAATCTCTAAAGCCTTTATTTATTTATTTATTTATTGCACATTCGGGATCTTAGTTCCCTGATCAGGGATCAAACCTGTGGCCCCTGCAGTGGAAGTGTGGAGTCTTAACCACTGGACCGCCAGGGAAGTCTCTCTAAAGCCTTAGAGAGCCCTTGCCAGTGGACTAAGCTGTGAGATTGCCATCTAATTTTTTTGAATTGTAAAATATACATAAGATTTAGCGTTTTAACCATTTTTAGGTGTACGGTTCAGTGGCATTAAGTACATTCACATTGTTGTGCAGTCATCACCATTCTCTGTCCCCAGAACACTGTCATCTTCCCAAACAGAAGCTCTGTACCCATTAAGCAATAACTTCCCCCTTTCTCCCTCCAGTTCCTGGCAACCACGATTCTGTTTTCTGTCTCTGTGAATTTAACTGCATTACGTGCCTCATATTGGTGGAGTCATACATTTGTCCTTTTTAAAAAATATTTATTTATTTATTATTTTTGGCTGCGTTGGGTCTTCATTGCTGCACGCGGGCTTTCTCTAGTTGCAGAGAGTGGGGCCTACTTTTTGTTGCGGTGTGAGGGCTTCTCACTGCAGTGGCTTCTCTTGTTGCGGAGCACGGGCTCTAGGCGCACAGGCTTCAGTAGTTGTGGCTTGCGGGCTCTAGAGCGCAGGCTCAGTAGTTGCAGCGCACGGGCTTAGTTGCTCCGCGGCATGTGGGATCTTCCCGGACCAGGGCTTGAACCCGTGTCCCCTGCATTGGCAGGCGGATTCTTAACCACTGCGCCACCGGGGAAGCCCCATACATTTGTCCTTTGATGGCTGGCTTACTTCACGTAGCATAATGTCTTCAGGGTACGTCCATTCTGTAGCATGTGTCAGAACCTCCTTTCTTCTATAGGCTGAATTTTATGTATAGGTCACATTTTGCTTATCCAGTCATCTGTCAATGGACATTTGAGTTGTTTCCACTTTTTGGCTATTGTGAATGGCACTGCCGCGAACATTGGCGTACAAGTATGAGTCCCTGCTTTCAATTCTTTTGAGTGTTATGCCCTGTGGTGGAATTGTGGGATCATATGGTCCATCTCTTATGCAAGGTTGACTTTATAAATCAAGATCAGAGCTTGAACACCTGGTGGGAAAATTCTCTCTTTACCTCCCTTCTCCCCCACCCCCACCCACCCCAGGCCTCCCACGGACTTTATCTCCATCAATGTCAACTCTACCCTCAGGCGCTTCAGGCTAAAACTCGAGTCATCTTGGACTTCTCGAATTCTTTTACAACTCATGTTTAGACAGTGAGCAATTCCCATCGTCTCCATCCTCCGTACCCAGAATCGAGTCACTTCTCACCATCCCGAACATTGCTGCCGGATCCAGGCCACCACACCACACCTCATCTGCATTATGACAATTGTTTCCTAACTGCCCTCCCTGTTTCAGTCTTGGTCCCCCTCTGGTCTCTTCTGAGCACAGCAATAAGTTCAACCCGTGAAAAACATTAGTCAAATAATGTCATTCCTCATTCCAGCATCTCACTCCCCATCTCACTCGAGGCAAAATTTAAGTGCTTGCAAAGGTCTGTTGGCCCTCACTGCTCATCTGACCCCACCTCTCCTTCCCTCATCAGCTCAGGCCACAAGTGTCCCCTTGCTGTTCCGCCTCAGGGCTTCTGAGTTTGCGGAGAACTATGCCTAGAATGTTCTTCCCTTGACAAACTCTTCGCCTTCCAATGTCACGTCTCTAGAGAGCCCTTCTCTGAAAACTTACTTAAAGTAACAAGCCCTTGCTCTCCTGATTCCAGGCGTCACCCATGCCTTTTACCCACTTACTTATCACTGTCTGACACATACGCCCTCCCTAATCTGTTCCTTTCCTTCCTCCTCACTAGAATGTAAGCTTCATGATGTCAGGGGCTTTGTTTGGTTTCCTGTCATATCCTCAGTGCCTGTAACAGTGCCAGGCACACACTAGGTGCTCAATTAGTATCTGTTCAGTGAATGGATGGATGGTGCTCTGAGGTCCCCACCTTAACGGCCCACAGATGTTCCTAGTCTCTGAGAGTTATGCAGACGTATGAAAGTCCCATGGCTACCAGGCTCCAGTCTCATCCTTCTGGCCCAGGGCAGCTTCAAAATGAAGCAAACTGGGTTGATCACTTTTTGCAGCCCCCTTTAGCCTTAGTAGTTCTTGTAAATGCCCCTGATCACTGCAAGGATTTATCCTATAACAAACAGCCCTTCAAAAACCTGTGCCAAAAAAACCCCAAAACAGAACAAAAAACAAACCTGTGCCGTATCTGAGTTCCCCAAACTGGACTCTGTGGGTATCTTCTCAGGGGCTCAAGAAGTCTACACAAATCAAATAGTGTTTTTACATTTTGATGACAATCTGAGGGGAAAAAAAGGCAACAAATTCTTGGTCTTTCGATGACTGCCTTACAGCTGAGGAGTGTCATGTAAGTGGTTCCAGGGTGGCTGCATTTGTGTGTGTGGTATTCTTGGTGCCCAGGGATGCCCTGAAGTGATGGTCTTTAATTTTTATTTGTTCAAACTGGGGTCGCTGGTTCGTGAATGTCTTCTTGCAAATCCATGATAATTTTTTTTTTCCCTGTAAATGTGTCTGAAAGACATGTATTCAGACTGCACAGCTAATAACCCTGAGCTACTGTGCAGGCTGAAATACAACACCAGGCTAGAAATCTTCCAGGCTCCAGGCCTCGATTTTACATGGGTCTGAGTCAGCCTAGGGCAACAGGGTATGAAGCAGAGGCAAGAATATTGGTCTTAGAGTCAGGAGGCTGGAGGTGGCACCAGTCTCGGTCTCTGAACTAACCGTGTGACCCTGGGTTTGTTGGCCCACCTTTAGTGGGTTTCATTCTTCCTCTATAAAATGAACCAGAGACTCTGAGTCTCTTCCAACCCTGACAGTCTCTTTTGTGAGATATGTTGGGGAGAAATGCCCATTTGGACACCAGGAAAAATACATTGTTGGCACCAAACCCTGGTGCCAACAGGACTGGCCATGGGGATAATAGTGACACTTACTGAGGTGTCCATTCAAGGCTCGTCTTCTCTGAGTGGACTTTGCTGAGGATTCTACCTAGAAATCCCACCTCCATCTCTATGCTTTTTACCCTAGTTGATTTTTCTTCATATTCTTCTCCTGTGCTTTTGAGGAAATCTGACCTTTATTAAGGTTATTTCTTATTATCTGTCTTCTCCTTCTAAAATTAAACTCTATAAGGGAGAGTTTTGTTTTTTTGTGCAAGACTGTGCTCCAGTGCCTTGGAATGGTGTCTGTCCCTTACTGGGTACCTGATCCACATTTTCTGAATGATTTGGGCACCTCCTCTGCTTTGGGTCCTGTGCAAGGTGCTTTACATTTTAATCAATAAGTGCATGAAGTAAGTATTATTATTAGCCTTGTGTATTGGCTGAGAAAACTGAGGCGTCACAAAAATCAGGTAACTTGCCTGTAAGTGTCACAGCTGAAACTTAAACCTGGGTAAGTTGCACACCTTGTTGTATTCATCCTTAGCTTTGGCACCTCTCAGCCAGGAGGGCTCTAGTGCCAAATGCATGAAGCACAGATGGGCTATTCTGTGGCTCCGGTTTTTTTCCTTCTTTTCTGCAGCTCTGTGTACAGGGAAGGGGAAATTAAACTCTCATTTATTGAAGACACTATCTTTTTCCCATTGTATAGTCTTGGCTCCTTTGTTGTAAGTTAATTAACCATAAATGCATGGTTTAATTTCTGGGCTCTCTATTCTGTTCCATAGATCTATGTGTCTGTTTTATGCCAATGCCATACTGTTTTGATTACTACAGCTTTGTAATATAGTTTAAAATCAGGATGTGGGGTGCCTCCAGCTTTCTTCCTTCTCAAGATTTCTTTGGTTATTTGGAGACTTTTGTGATTCCATAAAAATTTTGGGATTTTTTTTTTTTTCTATTTCTGTGAAAAATGCCTTTGGAATTTTGATGGGGATTGCTTTGAATCTATAGAGTGCTTTGGGTAGTACTGATGGAAGTCAAACTCTCAGAGTCCTCCTTGACTGCCTTTTCTTGCTCTGACTGCGCAAAGAACTCTCTGTACAGAATTGCAGAACAGGGTGGTTTGTTAGCTATCCTCTGGTTCCACCAATCCCTTCATTTTAAAGTGGAAGAAACGGAGACCTAAAACAGCTGAGTGCCACATAACTCCTGTATTGTCTTGATCTATGGACTGATTCATGAGCTTTCAGTGGTCTGGGTAGTAAACCAGAAGGCCCTTGGCAGCAAAGCTGGGAGCCTGCACAGTGTCAGGGGCCCACCCCACCTTGATACTATGGCCATCTGCTGGCCCCTTGGGCCCTGGGCCTTCGGGGTCTTCTGTTACTTGGGTGCTGTTCAGTTTCCAGGGAGCAGACACTGGCTGAGGGCCCTGCCTCTGGTCAGACCACCCCCCCAGACAGTGCTTCTTGATGTGAAAACCATGTCTGTCAAAATGTCATCTTCTTGGTGTTCAAATGTTCCAGGAGGATGGGTTTCAGGACCATTCTGTGGGCATTTTCATGTCTTCCTGTTCCTGACATGTTGTCCCTATCTTTTCCCTCCTGGGTCTCTTAGGGGTTAAATGCTACCAGGAGGAAACAGGGCAAGTTCTCCCCCTTATGCTGAAAGTAAAGAATGAGGAATAGTTTCTGTTCATGAATAAACTGTTGCTTATTGATGTTCTGATCACAGAAAAAATGTTCTTGTTCCTGTTGGTTACACATGAAATTGCAGCGAACAGTACAAGACTGACTATAATTAAGTACTTGAGTGATGTGGTCTCTATTATACCAGGTGTAGAAATTCAGGGGAGAGAGTCTTGGAGAGGGATGAAATGGTCATGTAATAATAAAAATGAAATAAGAACTAACCCTTATCAAGTGCTTTCTGTGTGTCGGGCACAATACAAATGTTTTACGTGACTTGAACTCATTTAATCTTCTCAGTAACCCTGCGAACCCTGTTCATCTCCATTTTCCAGTGGAGGAAACTGAGGCACAGAAAGATTGAGTAATTTGTTCAAAGTCATACAGAGCTGGAAGTGCAAAGCCAGGATTTGAATCCAGACAGCCTGGCTCCAGCGTCTTTTCTCTGAAATACTGCACCTAATGGCCTTGATAAAGGCTTTGTGAAGGAGATGAGACTTGAGCTGGACCTTGAAGAAGGAAAGGTCTGACAGCGTGGGGACATATCTGAGTGATGGAGTGGGCATGGCAGACCCCAACAGGGAGGAAGGGACTGGCCTCACTCGGCAGAGTGCGTGTACTGGGGAGCAGCAGGGAAGACGGCGGGGCAGTAAGTTGGGAACAGATTATAAAAGGTCTTAGCATCTAGTCAGAGGGTTTAGACTTGAACTGGAAGGACCCAGCCTTTGAAGTGTGCTGAAGGATGACTTGCTAGAAGCAGAGGTTTGGGGAGGTTTTTTTGGTGGCAGTGGTAGGTCTGAGGGTAGGAGGTGCGGAGGTAGGAGGTGAGGCACTGGAGGGTCGAGCCTAGAATGCTGGTCTCAGCTGGGCCAGCTTGGGAGGGAAGATGCATGCAGAGTGGGAAAGACAGGGGACAGACCGGAAGGGCTCTCACCACCTGAGATCACCATGATGCAGTGACATTCTGGGCAAGCAGGGGCCCCGCACCCCAGAGCTGCACACACCTGGCCCAGGAGCGGAGGGGCTTCGGGCCAGTGGCTGCCCCAGCACTAAGAAGTATGCCTGAACTGCCCCACATCTGTCTGCCCTGCTCCACCCTCAGAGCACAAAAGGGCTGCGCTTCCCCTGCACCCTCCAAGTCCTGCACACCTTTCTCGTGGCCACCCCAACCTAGGACCCCACAGGGAGGGGAATTCTGGAAATTCCACATACAGAGCAGATTCACTTTTCTTTCATTCTTCTCTTTCCCTCCTCAGCGATTTGACTGAAAGGGCTTCCACAGAGGCAGCATAAATTTTCTCAGCGAATCAATTGTAGCCAAACATCATATCTGAGGATCTCCCACCCTCCCTGCAAGTTCTTAATAAATCTCACCTCTTCTCTGAACTTCCTGAAGTTTCATCTGTGCCACTCCCATCCGGGGCACGTGGTTTTCTACAGCTGCATCTTCTGTATGAGTTTGCTCGGGCCTCCAGGACCAGATGGCTGAGCAGCAGACATTTGTTTTTCACAAACCTGGAGGCTAGAAGTCCAAGATCGAGGTGTGGCAGGGTGGGTTTCTCGAGGCCCCTCTCCTTGGCTTATAAATGACGGTCTTTTCCTGTCTCCACGCGGTCGTCCCTCTGTAACTGTCTGTGACCTTATTTCCTCTTGTTGTAAGCACACCGGGGTCATATGGGCTTAGGGCCCACCCTAATGATCTGATTTTAACTTAACTGCTTCTTTAAAGACCATCTTCAAATACAGTCACTTTCTGAGGTACTGGAGGTACTTCTACATGTGAATTTGGGGGGCAGGGGCCACAATTCAGCCCATAACACCTTCCTTCTCGTGCAAGTTACCTCAGGGTGAAGGGTCAGCCCAGCAACTACCCAGGCTGCGCTGTTCTTACATCCAGTCCCTCGTGAGAGACAGCCTCTGGGCTTTTCTGTGAAGGGCGCTATTTACTGAGGCCCGGTTTCCTACGCAGTGTCGCAGTGTCGTCCTTCTCCAGGCCAGGAGCTTTCTCCACGCAGGCATTCCAACTTGGTCAGATCCGAAAGTAGTAAATCCAGGGGAGATTTTTTTTTTTTTTTTTTTACTGTGTGCAGAATTCCTGGCATAGCAGAGAGCTCAGGAAGGAAGGCCCTGTTTGGGGCCAGAGATCAAGGCTTTGGAGGCTTACCCCTCTGAGAAAGCGTTAGGCCCTCCTCTCACTAATCCTGTTTGCTCGATTAGCCACTGAATTGATGTACCTAGAATGACGCACTTTGTCACAACCAGTGATTTCATGTAACCCTTGAGCTTTTTTTTCCCCCACCCTTAGAGTACCAGTCACTGGGGGATCTAGAAAGGAGTAGAGAGGCAAGATTGGCAAAGGGGAGGGTTCTGTGGCTCTCAGGGTCCAGGACAGGTCACTGGGTCCAGTCTGCTCTCCCAGCGGGCACCCGTGGGGGCCAGAGGGCTGCCCGCCTGGCAGGAGGTGGGGGTCTGGGCGAGGTGAGGCTTCCCAGGCCCTGCCTACTGTCCTCCTGCTGGAAGTGGGGAGAGCGCGGGTGACAGCCTTCTACAGATCCGGCAGAATCGAGCCACAAGGGCACCGGGCATCTTCCTCCCTCTTCTCCAGATTCCAGCTCCCAGGCACCGGCCAAAGTTGCCATCGCTTTTTATTAAAGTGAAAAACACTTCACTGAAGTGAACTATTCGAGATATGAATATTCTCCAAAGCCATTTTGGAAAATTTTCAAGAATAGTTTCTTAGGCAAAATGGGGAAAAGGACAAGATTGCACGCAGGGCTGGATGACCCACTTGGAGAGCCGGTTCTAGAAAGAGGACTTTGATTTGATGCTACGGCCTCACGCAGAGGGAAGGAAGGGAGCGGGAGGGTTGGGTTGGAGGGCTGGAGGCCTGGCCCTTCTCCAGGGTGTCCTCCTTGGTACGTGACAGGCCCTTGGGGAGACACCTTAATAAAGGGGTCGCGAGCAGCCTGGCAGCCTTCTGACCCTCCTGGTACCCAAGACAAAAGTGTTAGCCTGAAGTGACTCTTTAGGTAGCTTCCTAGCACATTTACCCCTTTACAGACCCCAAACTACGCAAGTAAATGGACCTCTTTTAAAAAGATAAAGGTATTAAAAACATCCAACTATCTTATTACGGTAAGTGCTGAAGGAGATGCACTTTGTAATCTTAGCTGTCACATTAGTGAAACACTTTTATCCCAAAAGGCCTGGGAGGTATTATTTTAAAGCTATTTTTGTACTAGTGTAGACTTTCTTCTTTTCTAAACATGGCTAGAGTGGTCAGTTTGGGAAAAGTAGAAGAGGAGAAAAAAGGAAAAGAAGAGACACTTTCCTACCAGCGCTCTCCGGAGGTCTAGAAGCTGGTAGAAATGGCCTGAGTGAGAGCTGAACCAAGGGCCCTGGGTCGGTGGCGGAGGCTGGGAGGGGCACTGGCAGGGCCGGAGGGGTCGAGTTTTGGTGTGAGGCGGCCTTGGGGCCTGCCCCACCCCCCTCCCAGCCCCTGGGCTCTTGCTGAGAGGAATGGAATGTGTGTGCGGACCGGACCTGCCAAGCCGAGGCCTCTGAGAAGTCAGGACCCTCCTTACCTATTGCCAGATGTTGTTTCTGGCAGGTAACTCTTGGGAGGCCTGAGCATGGGGGAAGGGAGACCCCTGCGGTGTGCAGGCGCAGGGACTTGAGGGATGACGGAGGGCAGGTCCCGGCTCAGCTCGGTACCCAGGCTGCTCGGGAAGTGTTTGTGGACCGACTGTCAAGTTCACTTTTGTTGGGCAGCTCCCACACTCCTGGCACATTGCATTCCTCCTCTAGTGTAATCCGCACAAGAACAGGTGAGGAAAGTCTCACGTCCATTTCCAGACAAGGGACTTTGGGATCCGCACGTTCTGTGACTGAGGTCGCACAGCTAAGAGGCCATGACATTCCCGGCTCTCATGCTGAGGGGGCATAAGAACCACTGGGGAGCCGGTTAAAAACGTGGGTTTCCCCGCACCACTCAAGATTCTGATTTTGTCGTAGCATTTTTTTAAAACTGTGGTAAAGTACACAGAATAGAAAATTTACCATTTAACCATTTTGAGTGTATAGTTCAGTGGCATTAAGTACATTCGCATGGCTCTGCAACCATCACCACCAACCATCTCCAGAACTTTTTTCATCTCCCCAAACTGAAACTCTGCCCCCATTAAACAACCACGCCCCTCCCCCTCCCCCGGTCCCTGGTGACCTCCACTCTACTTTCCGTCTCTGAATCTGACTACTCTAGGGACCTCTGTAAGTGGAATCGTGTAGTCTGTGTCCTGTTGTGTCTGGCTTATTTCACTGTCACAGTATTTTAAACAAGGGCCCCTGGCAATCCTCATGTAGGGGTCTGGACCTCTCTGAGGAATTCTGGCCGAGGCTGGGAGGCGGGTGAGGGGAAACGCCTTCCTGGCACAGGCTTTGCTGGCTGAGTTTATATGCATGGGAGGGCTGGGATCAGTCGGGGAGTGCTGGTGGAGAGGTAGGAAGTGGGAGGTGACGGTATGGTGTCAGAGGGACCCTGGGGTGGGCAGTGGCTGGTTTCTGGCAGGCATTGCTTAGGGTAGGGTGTTGACCAAGGCCTAAGAGCTCAGGGCGGGAGGACGGGAGGGACAATTGTGTGGACTGGTCAGTTCAGGGAAGGCTCCCCGTTTCTTCTTAGCTTCTCTTTCTCCTAACTGCTAAGGAGGATGGAGGTGAGGCGCGCATACACTGCGCCTGCGCACGCATCGCACTCTCCCGTCCCCCCAACTCCCCCCCACAACCTGGCTGCGGTCTGCCTGGCCTCCTATTGGTTGCCTGGCCCCGGGCCGGCCTCCCTCCGTCTCTGTACCTCTCTTTCCCCATTTATGACATTTATAGTTACAGTACCAATCGCATAGGTGTGTCGTAAGGATTAAATGAGAGAATTCCTGCAAGGGCTTAGAACAGTGCTTGGCACAGATTAAGCGGCCAATCAATACCCAGCATAACGCGGAGGTTTCTGGTGGGGCTGTGATTTGCCCCGACTGTTTGTTTTTTTCATAGTAACGCAAATACAGACTCGGAGAGGAGGTGGAGGACTTGTAGCCGCAGGGTGTACTGATAACACGGGTAGTGAGGGTGGGCGCTGGTGGGTGGTCCCCTTGCCAGCCTGAGCCCGTGCCACGTCTTCTGCTTGGTTTCAACCTCTCTTTCTCTCAGCCATATGACTAAGAGGTCGTCGGCAAACCGGGAAGAGGGTTCTTACCAGAACCCTACCATGCTGGCACTCTGATCTCAGACTTTCAGCTTCCACAGCTGTGAGACAGATTACTGTCGTTTAAGCCACCCCGTCTATGGTATACAGTGTTTGTCATAGCAGCCTAAACCGACTGAGACACAAGGGATGGGGCTAAACATCCTACAGTGCACAGACCCGTCTCCCACAGCAAAGAATTATCCAGCGCAAAATGTTTTTTTTATTTTATTTTGGCTGCGCCAGGTCTTAGTTGTGGCACGAGGGGTCTGTAGTTGCAGCATGCGGACTTCTTAGTTGTAGCATATGGGATCTAGATTCCCGACCAGGGATCGAAACCGGGTCCAGGCCCCCTGCATCGGGAGCGCGGAGTCTTACCCACCGGACCGCCAGGGAAGTCCCAGCACGAAATATCTGAAATGTCGCTTCGAGACACTCTGCTCAATGGTAGCTTTTTTTTTTTTTTTAAATATTTATTTATTTGGCCGCACCGAGTCTTAGTTGCGGCGCACAGGATCTTTAGTTGCGGCATGTGGGATCTAGTTCCCTGATCGAACCTGGGCCCCCTGCATTGGGAGCGTGGAGTCTTAACCACTGGACCACTTAACCACCAGGGAAGTCCTGCTCTAGGGTAGCTCGAACTGTGCTTGCAGCCAGAAAGCACTCCTGCAAGGACTGCCGGCATCCCCATAGTTCCAGATGGTGACCCTTTTGTCCTCATCCCTATGGCTGCAGGAGGCTGACGCTCATGCCCAGCTTCTCCCGTAGTGGTGCAAATAAGCTCAGAAGTTCTTTAACTTGCAGTGGTAGACCACTGGTGGAGCCGGCATCTGGGGCGTGGCAGGGAGGGTTAGGCCCGAGGGGTTGCAACAGACCCATCATCTCGTATTATCTATGTATTGAATTGACATTCACCAACTGGGTTAGCACAGGGTTACTGTGGATAACTGGGCTGTTTAGAAGTCCCACTGCTCCCCCCTCCCCCTCCCGGAAAGAACAGAGATGAGTTGAAGATTGTCAGGAGATGATGATCTGCTGCAAATGGTCATTCACAAAGTTATTGACCTGCCCACCTGCGATGGCCACTCATTGGACCCTTGACTCAGCACTCAAGCCTCACTCCGTGGCTGCATGACAAAGCAATTGGATGATGCGATGAGTTTTAAACTTCTCAACTTTTGTGGTTTTGGTGGCTAGGAACCAGAGCCCTAGTTACAGGAGTGTTTTCTAATCTCTATGGGGTTTTTCCGTTTAATTTTCGGTTTATGATCCAGCGCTCATACGTGGATGAGCTGTACTTTCTGCTTTCCCCGTGTTGTCCACTTTGTAAACTTGAATGGTTTCACGGGTCACCTTCTCTGTCCCTGACACCTCTCCCTCTTGTGGAATGACCTGTTCCTTTACTTGTACCCACACAGCCCGTTATGCTGTGAGAGCCCATAGCTCTCATTATAGTCTGATTATGTCAATATAATCCCAATATAAGGAATATAACTCACATAATTCTCCCCAATGGAAGAAGATTCTGGAGGGGAGGGACTACATGTTTTCTCATCCTTGAGCCCTCAGTACCGGGGCTGGGTCTGACCCAGGATCAGGCTGCAGGAAATGTTTACTGAGCTGAACTGAACTTCAAAAGAGTAAAGCGTGTGCAACAATTTGATGGTGAAAATGGCAGATCTGGGCCACTCGATATATACATGGAGGAAAGAAAGACACTGCAGCAAGTTCTAGCAGGGTATGTGGAAACTGCCTGAGAGCGTGTCCACCTTTCTTTTTCCAACCAACTACAGCTGCTAGCATGCATTCCTCAGTGTCAAAAGGCTTGAGTGTTTCAAGATGCATTTTTGGAATGCTGGGCTAGCCATCGAGAATTTAAGATGTTTATAGGATATGCTTTCTGGTGAGATCACTGCAAAAGTTTGAATTGTAGAATATGAATTTTCTTTTAAAGAAATGCAATTATATTACTTTGAAGACTATACTAAGTGTAATTGAACTAAGCTGAGAGGAAGGACCTAGGCTTTGCATAACCACCAAGTAAACTAGGTCTTTTGGAAGAGAAACTTGGGGACCTTAATGAGTATACAAATGATTCATAATTAGCAGGCATGTTGTTTGTAAATAGTTTATTATCCCACATAGTTTAAATGCTTCCTCATTTTAGATATACGATCAATTTGCTTAATAGCCTCTGTTTAAACGATCACAAATACTGGATCAGGGATATTTAAAATTTTTTTATTTTTTATTTTATTTATTTTTGGCTGCATTGGGTCTTTGTTGCTGCGTGCGGGCTTTCTCTAGTTGCGGTGAACGGGGGCTACTCTTCGTTGCGGTGCGCGGGCTTCTCATTGCAGTGGCTTCTCTTGTTGCGGAGCACGGACTCTAGGCGCACGGGCTTCAGTACTTGCGGCATGCGGGCTTTAGAGCACAGGCTCAGTAGTTGTAGCGCACGGGCTTAGCTGCTCCGTGGCATGTGGGGTCTTCCCGGACCAGGGCTCGGACCCATGTCCCCTGCATTGGCAGGCGGATTCTTAACCGCTGCGCCACAAGGGAAGTCCCGGCATGTTTGAACTGATACGTTTTTGTTTCATTCATTGATCTAACCAGTATTTATTGAAAGCCCATTCTGTTCCAGACCCTGGGCATAGCAATGAGCAAAATCAAGTCCTTGTCTTCTTGGAACATTCTAGTGAGGCGAGGCGTGATAAGGGTTGCAAAAATCCAGATGGCTACTATTCTGTATGATTAACTTGTTTCAACGTAAGGCACTTTTGTGTTGTCCTGGAATAGCTAAAGATGGATACATCATTAGAAACACATTCCTGGTCTATAGGACTTGGAGATAAAAACAGAGAGAATGACACCTTCACCCTCACCTTGGATTTCTTCCATTAGGGACTGCTCACACTTATAGTGCAAACCCCTTAAAACCACATCACCCTTTGGTTCATCCGCAGAAATGCGTTGGTGGCTTGTGTATACCCAACACTTCTTTGCAATTAACAATTACAGTGATTTGCATGAGCAACGATTCAACACTCATGGGAGTAAAAGGTCATTTTCAGGCTTGATGCCACTGACCTTCATATCAAAGGAGCTCAGCTGGGTTGCCAGTTTTTACTTATTCTGCCCATTTTTTTGGCAGATTTTAGAGAGCAGATATTTTCAGAGTTGGTGATTCAAAAAGTAGCAAAATATATGGATTTGGAGTGAGAGGGCCTGGATTCACGTTATCCACCCGCCATTTATTGGTCAGGTGACCTTATGAAGCTCTTCTAACCTGTAGACCTTAGTTTCATCATAAAAATGTGGCTAAAACTGCCTGTGCTGGTTACTTCGGGGGTGTAAGTGATTTATAATAATTTATAAATGAAAGTGTCCCATGTTGAATGAACATGGGCCGTTGCTATGATAATTTATAACACACTTCCATGACTTTCTTCAGTAGTTTTCAGTTCTGTAGCTTTAATAAATAGGGACAGAGAAAACTGCTGACCCACTGGGCATGGCAGCTGAGTTTTCAATAACTGTTAGTCCTAAGGAGGGATGAGGTGTAGGGCTAGAGACCAGAGATGAAATGAGAGGGGAGGGCAGGTGTGGTGGGAGTGAGGAACAGCCGGTGGCTGGGCGGGGGTCTGTGGTTATAGAGGGAGAGTTCTTTTTTGTTGTTGTTGTTAATTATTTTATTGAAGTATAATTGATTTACCATGTTGTGGCAATCTCAGCTGTACAGAAAAGTGACTCAGTTATACACACACACACATTCGTTTTTTAATATTCTTTTCCATGATGGTTTATCCCAGGATATTGAATATAGTTCCCTGTGCTATACAGTAGGTCCTTGTTTTTTATCCATCCTATATATAATAGTTTACATCTGCTAATCCCACACTTCCCTCCCCCACCAACCTCCCCCTTGGCAACCACAAGTCTGTTCTCTATGTCTGTGAGTCTGTTTCTGTTTTTTAGATAGGTTCATTTGTGCCATGTTTTAGATTCCACATATAAGATATCATATGGTATTTGTCTTTCTGACTTACTTAACTTAGCATGATAATCTCTAGTTGCATCCATGTAGCTGCAAGTGGCATTATTTCGTTCTTTTTTATGGCTGAGTAGTATTCCATTGTCTATATGTACCACATCTTCTTCATCCATTCATCTGTCGATGGACATTTAGGTTGCTTCCATGTCTTGGCTATTGTGAATAGTGCTGCTATGAACATAAGCGTGCGTGTATCTTTTTGAATTATAGTTTTGTCCGGGAATATTGCTGAATCATATGTTAATTCTATTTTTAGTTTTCTGAGGAAGCGCCACACTGTTTTCCATAGTGGCTGCACCAACTTACATTCCTACCAGCAGTGTAGGAGGGTTATAGAGGGAAAGTTCTGCATGTAAGATACTGAAAGTGGAGTAGTTTCAGGCCCTCTTAAGCCCTAGGGTGCCACCTAGCAATGGGGTTGCTGAGACGAGGTCCCAGCTACCCTGTTTTAGAATGCAGGAGGCCAAGAGGCCGTTTTAGAAAGACTTCTATTTAAAACTTTAAATGTCTATCCCTTAAAGGTTTCATCTTCAGCCATTCAGGAAATTCTACTCTATAAAGTGACTCATTCATTCCCCGAGGGTTCCACAACGCCAAGGTTTTACTGGGCCAACCACAGAGACGTCCATTCCTGGAAGATTGTTCCCATTTTGTCATGGACTTGGAGGGAATATTTTTGAATTCTCAATTATGGAGAACTCAAAACACTTTTTTAGAAATTAGTTCTAAAATCCTTAGGTATTGTCCTTCTCTTACTCTTGAGTATGAAAATTGGAAATGTCTTATGCTCTCCAGATTAAATAATCTTAATGTGCTTAAAAAGGCAATTTAGATTCCAACCCTACTGCGATACAGACACCCCCTCTCCAGGACATCCCAACCACCTTCCCTCCAGTTAGTGGGGGATCCTTTGATCTTCTTTCTTTCTTTTTTTTTTTTAATAAATTTATCTCTTTTTTTTATAAATTTATTTATTTATTTACTTTTTATTTTTGGCTGTGTTGCGTCTTTGCTGCTGTGCGCGGGCTTTCTCTAGTTGCAGTGAGCAGAGGCTACTCTTCATCGCGGTGCGCGGGCTTCTCATTGTTGTGGCTTCTGTTGTTTTGGAGCTCGGGGTCCAGGTGCACAAGCTTCAGTAGTTGTGGCCTGCGGGCTCTAGAGCGCAGGCTCAATAGTTGTGGTGCACAGGCTTAGTTGCTCCGCGGCATATGGGATCTTCCCGGACCAGGGCTCGAACCCGTGTCCCTTGCATTGGCAGACGGATTCTCAGCCACTGCGCCACCAGGGAAGCCCTGATCTTCTTTCTGTAATCTCATCCTCAACCTTAAAATCCCACTGTCCTCACCTCTTTGCTTCCAAAGCTCAGGGCTTAGCTTCCTGCTCTTCTCTATCCACTAAAGAAAGGCTTATTTTCCCTTGAATCATTTTTTTCTTTTTTTATTGAAGGATAGTTGGTTTACAATACTGTGTTAGGTTCAGGTGTACAGCAAAGTGATTTGGTTACACATATATATTAAAAAAAATTCTTTTCCATTATAGTTTATTACAAGATAGTGAATACTGTTCCCTGGGCTGTATGATCATTTTTTAAAGATATGACAAAAAAGCCAAGTTTTTACCAATTATTTCAGACAACTCAAAACTGTTGAAAGGGAAACGTGGGCGTCACCCCCGATGCCCTCTCCAAGGTAAGCCCCACTTGGCCTGGGTATGCACTCTTTCTGAAAAGCTCTCCCAGGCTGAAGGCTTCGGGACAGGGTCTCTGGATCCAAGTGTCCAGCTCTTTGTGGTCCAGCCCACATTTCTGCTGGACACTGTCACCTGAGTCCCTCATTTCAGATACAGCAAACCTTAAGATCTGCTGCAGAATCCACTTCTATAGCCACTGTGGACAGGCATTAAGTGACCTGCAAGACAGGTTTCCTGTATGTAACCGTGGGAACTACCTTGGACCTCTGTGTGCCTCAGTTTCCTCATCTGTAACGTGGGTGAGAGCACCATGATCCCTCACACACTCTTTTGCTCTGATCAGTCTATGCGTCCAGCCCCCTCTTCAATTAATATTTCTAGTTTCCCTTCCTGCACGGGTCATTTTTTTTGCCCAGCAGAAGGGCTTGTGGAGGAGTGTGGAGAACAGGAAGACTGAGGTCACCTTTGGGCTGTTAGCTGTGTGACCCTGCCAATCATGTGGTCCTCTGGACCTTAGTTTTCTCATCTTAAAAATGGGGGACCAGGGCTGTCTGATCTCCAGGAGACGTCCTGGTTCTCCTCTGAACCCCATGATTCTCATGACCTCCTCCTGCCCAGGGTGACCCTTCTGATCCTGAGGGAACAGTCAGCTCAGCGTAGGTGTTTCCTTCTTTCAGCACACAGTGGCAATGGTAGGTTTTGGGGAGGGGACAGTCTGGGGAAGATGGGCCCTTTTCTAGAGCCCCTGAGTCAGTTCCTCATGGTCTGACTTCCTTTTTTCCTTTGAAGCGTTGTGAAGTCTCAGCATATCACCCACGCTCACGTTCGGCTCTGAGAGCGTCCCAACACCATTCCAATCCCAAGTACGAGTGATTTGGAGTGATTTGGAGATGCGTCCTTGCGTGGGGTTTTGAAGGGGCTATAGGATAACCAGGCATCCCGGCTTGCCCTGGACTGTCCTGGCTTTAGCCCTGGAAGTCGCATGTCCCAGGAAACCCCTCAGTCCACACCAGGATGGTTGGTTCCCCTCCCTGTGGTCCCCATCAGGGCCTGGCTGATTTCCCCAGTGGGACGGGCCACGGTTAAATAAAGGAGTCAGCACGGCAGTGAGTCTCAGACTCAGCTGGGGTTCTGGACACATACAGATTCCTGGGCCCCATCCTGGAGGGTCTGAGTCAGTAGATCTGAAGGGGGGGCCAGGAATTTGATGTGATCAGGCCCCCAGGTGGGTCTGGGGCAGGTGGTTCAGGTTCCACACCTGCTAGGCTTGGGGAAATGGAGGAGACAGAGTCAGCTCCTGCTCTTCTGACACAGGCAGGAGCCAGGTAGAGCCAGAACTCCCTCTGATACGCAGGGGAAGGAAATCAGAGCTGTAAAGTGAGTAACGTGAGTACTGGCCAATGTTTTTCCCTCCTCCCACCCTCCAAAGTCATTCAGTGCTTACAAAGCTTGGCTTTGTTCATTATGAGGGCTGACGTGGCATGCTTTGGCAGGGGTCTGCACAGAGGGTGGGTTAGTTGCCAGAAATGGCCATTGCCTGAGGCTCGCATCAGACTCTCCTGTCTCAAAACACCCCTGCACCGGGTGACCCCTCTGGTGAGGGGACTGAGGGGGACCATCACTAAAGCCCCTTGCGGCTCTGATGTTCTGGCCCCGGGCGGTGAGGAAGTAGCCCTGTCCTTATTCTTGGTGGGCAGCTGTCACTGCTGTCGCTTACAAGCTAAGCCTTATTCTAAGATGAAGTGATGCTCTGGTGTCCTCAAGGGCCCTTAGTGATAGGGTTGGTGGAACAGGACCTGGAGGTCGGGTGGCCGTAAAGGGCTCACTTATCCTCTGGGTTCGGGGATGCTCCCTTGTCCCTGATGCCAAAGGATAAAGTGGCAGAGATGTCCTTTTTTTTTTTTTTCTAATTGAGGTATAGTTAACTTACAATGTTGTGTTAGTTTCAGGTGTACAGCAAAGTGACTCAGATATATGTATTCTTTTTTTCAGATTCTTTTCCCTTATAGTTTATTACTGAATATTGTGCATAGTTCCTGATGTCTTCTTATTCATGCCTCGCGTTGTTATTTCGATGGTTTGGTTTTCCACAGTCTCTCTGTCCATGGTCATTCTGAGGGTGCGGCTGGTGGTGGAAGATGGTATCCTTTCCAAACCCTTTGGTGGCCTCAGAGTTAACTTAGAGCTTCTGACTGGGCACATGGCAGTGCGTTTAGACACAGTCCTCTTGCTGAGATGTGTTCCAGGAGCAGCGCCCCTACATCCGGACCTACAATTCAAACTCCAGCTCCTGCTTCCAGTCTCCTCCAGTCCCCACTCCTCTGGGTGAGCAGAAACCCCCCTGAGGGCTCTCTCCCCTCCTGTGGACACCAGACTGTGACCTTCTTGGAAGACAGTGGTGCAGTGCCAAGTTCAAGTCCTGGGTTCAAATCCTGGCTCTGCTATTGACTAGCTGGGTCTCCATGATAAAAACATGGCAGGGACTGTGATGGTTCTAATGAGGCAGTCGCTAGGAGACTGTTCTGCCAGTTCCTTCCCACCTTCCCCACCCCTCAAATAATAGCAACTAGCAAGAAACTACAGGAATCTAACAGACCCTTAATCCACTAACCCCTTCTGCAGACAATGCAAAGGAACAGGCAGTGCAGCATCGTGGGTAGGACCTCTGGCTCCAGAGAGGGGCTGCCTGCATCCAGTTCCAGCCCCCCCACCCCCTACAAGCTGTTCTTCCTTAGCCTCAGTTTTCCCCTTGCCTTGTAGATAGGGTTGTGTTATTAAATGAGGGACCATACGTGAAGTGTTTGGCACGGTGCCTGGCACGTTGTAAGTGCTCAATAAATGTTAACCATTGCTATTTTTGTTATTGTTGCTATTGTCTGCTTTAGAGAGGGCCCCCTGGCATGCTGGGTATAGGCTGGTGCGAGTGAACTGTGCCAATAAAGCCAACCCCGGCCAGAGATGGATGCTTAATAGGATGTATGGCCAGCATCTGCCGCGCCCTCCCCGGTTGCCGTGCTTACTGACCTGGGCACCTGGTTCTCTCTCTGTTGCTCGTGCCTCTCCAGCTCAGGTCTAGGTGACGCCATTCCAGCCTGGTGTCGTTCCATGACTGCTTCTCTGCGGTCCCCTCCTGGACGCTGTGGTTTCAGTTTTGCTCCAGCTGAGCAGAGGCAGACCCCACAGGTGACAGAGTGAAGGGTGAACTGGAGGGACCAAAGACCAGGTGTTGGTTGAAAATCTCCAGTGGAGGCACGGTGAAGGCTGGAAGGGCACGAGCCATGGCAAGGGAGAGAGGACAGCTTTAAGAAGTGTTCTGAATTTAGAACTAATAGGATGTGGCATTCTAACACATGAAGAGAAGAGAAGAAGTGAAAAATAAATGATACTTCTAACTTGAAAAGCCCTATTTTATTCTTTCTATGCTTTACTCAATGGATCTCATCAATTCCTGTGACTTTAAAGACCGTTTCTAGGCTGATAATCTCCAAATTCTCAATTCCTTGAGCTCCAGCCTTGCCCCTTTCACTTGGATGTCTCTGGAGGCATTTCAAACTCAGCATTTCCAAAATGAAACTCCAAAAGTGGCTTGCCTCCCTCACTCCCAAATTCTTTTCTCCATCTCAGTAAATTGCGCTACTCTCCCTTGTGTCCAAGGTAGAACATATGAGTGTCATCCTCCATGCCTCCCTTTTCCTCATCCCTTGTATCCCACTCACCAGCAAGTCCCATCATGTGCATCTTGGGACTACATCACAAAGGAAACACACCATCTCTCTCCAACTCTACTGCCACCATCCAAGGCCAAGCCACCATCCTCTCTCACCTGGGAGACTGTGAGTCCACACTGGGCTCCTGCTTCCACTCTGGCTCCAAATTCCAGCCATTTGTTCTAGGAACACAAATTTGACTGTTCATCCTCTTACCCAGTGATTTCCAACTGCACTTAGCATGATAATCACCACCATCCCATGGCTCACACTTTTCTGTCCTGGATCTCGCCTTCATCTGACTTCCCGCCTCCCGTCACTCTTCTTTGGCCTCACTGGCTTCCTTGGGGTCCCCATGACGCGCCAAGTCTTTCCTTCTTTGGGTCCATCGTGGTTCCCACTGTCTGGAATGCTCTGCCTCATCTTTGCACGGCCAGCTTCTCTTCATCCTTCAAACTTCAGCCTAAGTGTTCCCTCTCAGCTCCCTGCCCAAGACCTAAGGAGACTCAACATCCTCCTCGTCATCCTCTTTATTTATTTTTATTTATTTATGGCAGCGCTGGGTCTTCGTTGCTGCATGTGGGCCTTTCTCTGGTTGCAGCGTGAGGGGTCTACCCTTCGTTGTGGTGCGCAGGCTTCTCATTGCGGTGGCCCCTCCCGTTGCGAAGCACGGGCTCTAGGCGCGTGGGCTCAGCATTTGCGGCTCGAGAGCTCTAGAGCGCAGGCTCAGTAGTTGTGGTGCATGGGCTTCGCTGCTCTGAGGCACGTGGGATCCTCCCGGACCAGGGATCGAACCCGTGTCCCCTGCATTGGCAGGCGGACTCCCAACCACTGCGCCACCAGGGAAGCCCCTCATCGTCCTCTTTAGCCAATCACTTCACTCAGAGCGCTCACTGTTCACAACTTGACATTTTCACTTGTTCATCTTGTTCATTGTCTCCCCCACTGGAGTGGCAAGCCTATAGGGCAGCCTGGCACAGAGAAGGTGCCAACAGGCATTTGTTGAATCGATGAACAGGTGGCTGATGGGGCTATGCACTTAAGGAGCACAGGAGAACGCTGATAGTCAAGGGGTGGCAGAGGGGCTGTCAAGGGGACTTGAGACCAAGGGATAGGCAGGTAGTGTCAGTAAAAAGAGAGGAGTACCACATTGGTAGGGTATACTTTTGGCTGCAGGTAACAGCAAAAGTGTCCAGTGGTGATGTAGACAAGAGGGATTATTTTTAAAAATTAAAAAATTAAAGTATAGTTGATTTACAATATCGTGTAAGTTTCAGGTACACAGCACAGCAATTCAGAATATATATATTCTTTTTCAGATTCTTTTCCCTTCTAAGTTATTACATAATATTGAGTGTAGTTCCCTGTGCTATACAGTAGGTCCTTGTTGGTTATCTATTTTATACATAGTAGTGTGTATATGTTAATCCCAACCTGTCAATTTATCCTTCCCCCAACCCCTTTCCGCTTTGGTAACCATTAGTTCGTTTTCTGTGTCTGTGAGTAAGAGGGATTCTTTTTCTCATGGTTGAGATGGTCAGTAGCAAATCTCTGGTCAGTGCCACTGAGGTCCTTTTGATCTCCCCTCAGCTTCAGGCATCACATCCTCCCACGACTGAGTTCAAAGACAGAAAAGGGAGCAACCTGGGCAGACATTGTCCTCACGGCTCCCTCGTATTGGTGGGGGTGGGTGGTGGTAGAGGGGTTGTCCCCAGAAGACCCCCGTTTATCTCCCCCTATATCCCGCTGGTCAGAAAGGACCCATGCTGCCCTTGGACCAGAAGCTGTGCCCATCTTGCTGAAATGAAAGAATCTCTTTCCTGTCCTTGAACTAAGCTGGGATTCTGCCAGCGAAGGAGAAGGGAAATGGCTTTGAGTCAGCAACAAGCAGTGCTGGCCCCAAGTACATCTCACATGGAAGAGTCTTTTCCGTTGGGTTCACTGCTACAGAGAGGTCAAATGGGATGGGTGTTGGGAAGTGGCCGCTGGATTCGATGCTTGTAGACTATTTGTGGCCCTTGAGAGGCAGTTCCCATCGAGTAGCCGGGCTGGGCTGCACCTGGCAGGGGCTTAGGAATCCCTGGGAGAAGCTCAGGAGATGAAAGTGGGCTACCAGGAAGTTTGGAGTTAAAGCGTAGAGGAGAGATGGGACGGTCTCTGGGCACAGGAGGCAGACACAGGAGGTCTGACTTTTCATCCGGGACAGACTTGAAGATGTTTATAGGCGGAGCAAAAGAAGCCAGCAGGAGAGAGAGGGTAGGGATTTTGAAGCAAGATGGGGTAGTTGATTCCTGTGTTCTGAAAGAAGTATGGGAATGGGATCAGTGCACAAGAGGTGGTGGCTGTTACTGGAACAAGTGGGGAGGCTTTTCTGAAGAGACTCAGATGCTTCTGAGACTGGGGGGAAGGAGGAGGGAAGTGGGGAGGACGGTGAAGACTCCCAGGAGAGACAGAGATTCCTTATTTTCCTTGATGTGACAATGGGCTCACTTAGAGATTGAATTCATGATATTGATCTTTCCATCAACCCATCATTTTAACATCTGATATAATAGACTCTAAAGAGACAGATCACGTTCCTGTGGTCGTACACCGGAAGGTCCAAGGACAAAGCCTATCCCTGAGTTTTCTTGTTCAGATGGACGCAGCCACCCAGGACGTGGTCAGGGGCATGGCTATTGCATGATGCAATCCAGAGGGTGGAGGTCACTTCGCACACAGCATGGAGCTGCCAGATCCTGTAGCCGACGGGCAGCAGGGCGGAGAGGGAGAGTCCTGGGCTGCACACAGAGGACTTGGGAGCCAGGTCAAGGTCCCCCACTTACAAGCTGGGGTTCGCTGGCATCTTCCAAGCCTGAGCTTATCTGCTGAGGGGGGTGGGTTACGGTGCTTGTCTCCTCCCTCCGCTGCCCACAGTTATAAAACGTGCTGGCTTCTCACAGGGATTAAGGGAATGCCTTCTTGCCCCGTCACCACCCCTCTATGGGGAGTTTGGACCCTGCTCAGTAGCCCCTGGAATAGGATGGTACTTTCTTCCCCATTAGCCCTGGCCTGTCACTTCCGAAATCCTTCCCCTTGTGTTTCACGGGATGATGGCGCAGCGCCCAGCTCGTAGAACTGGGAGCCAAACCTTCTCCTCTGTTTACTCAGATCGTAGCTATGGCTGCAGCAAAAAGCAAACAGCAGTTTGACTAGATGCATGAACTCAATATTCCACAGCCTCGGAAGCTCGTGTCTGCTTACGTAGGAGGCGTAGCGCACAATATTATGTTGAAGTGACTAACAGCCCCAACAGGAAAAAAAATGCATTTTTAAGAAAAAGTTCTTAGCAGGAATGTTCAGATACTGAGTTGGTAAGACTGACACTAGTTCTGTGTGTCTCCTCTTCAGAATCTCCTTCCTGTCCATCCCCATCACATGCTGCCTCGGGGTGTGGGTTCTGAAGGGGACATGTCTGCCGTGTGGTCACCCTCTTTACCCAGCCCGTGGGGTAGAACTTTGGGCTCCACACACGTTCACGGAGTCGCTGGGGGAGGCTGATGCTGGTAAGAAGTGAGGAACAGAATCATTTGATCCCATTAAGGCTGCCATGATTGGATCAGTCCTGCGCATTGGCTGGGTCGCCTGGACCCCACTTCGTCATCTCTAAAGTGGGACTAACGATAGTTTCTCCGGCATGGGATGGCTGTGGAGAGTCAATGAGTTTATACCTGTGAAGTGTTTAGGAGGGTGCCCAGAGGCAATCGGCGACTCAGTCAACAAACACAGAGCGCCTGTAACTTGTCCCTGTTGTGCCTTGTGGGAAGGAAGCCCCAGATGCGTCTGTGCCCTCGAGGAACCAGCATCTATCTGGAGAAGGAAAATTGGACACTGTGGACATCAATAGAGAACAGTGAGGCCCGGGGGAACAGCCTTTCCTGTAGCAAGGACGTCCTGGAGGGTGAACAGCTGCTGGGTGGGGTGCGCTGTCAGCCAGCCCTGCTTAATCTCTTGGCAGCCGAGGCAGGGAGAAAGGAGAATCTGGTATTCATTGTGTAGCTGTTTCTGATTTCCTTCTGCTTTTGAGATCCTCTTCTGAGGGAGAACAATGGCCCCAGAGGCTCAGGCTTCCTTGGCCAGGTACCCGCCAAGCTCTGGGGGAGGCAGCGCCCAGAAGGAGGCAGCAGCCAGCCGGGCACTCGCAGGCGGGTAGCGTTTCATTCCCGTCTTCTGAGCATCTCTGGGGACACCGGGTTTTGCTGGCTGGTTCAAATCCCAGCCTATTATTAATCATTATATCCCTGGGGCTTTGAGTGAGTCCTCCCAATCTCATTTACGAGTATTCTTTTAAAACTTTCTCTATTTGACAAGGAAGAGCAGTCCTTCCTGTACCACCAGGAAGGCAGTACCGTCAGAGGCCGAGAGAGCAGAGGGGGCCGTCGAACACATGGGACTCCCTGTGGGCTCTTGATGTTTGAGCCACGAGGTTGCTCCCTGCCACTGTGTCCCCAGCGGGAGGTGGAGAGTGCAGGGTCCTCGAGCACATCGTCCAGCCCACAGACCAGTGCCTGGGAGGGGTCCTCAGCGGAGGACCCCGGGGCTGGCGTTTCCCCAGCTGGTGCCTCGTAAGGCCAGCTGGGGGCAGAAGGCCGAGGACTGTGTCCAAAGAATGGGGTGGGGTTTCCTCATTCCTCTCTGTCATCACACTTGGCCTCTTATTTGTGGATTTTAGTTCATTTAGCGGCCTTGCTGGATTACTCTTTCATCACCAGAAAGCAGAGAGAATCCAAAAGTGACTGACCCACATGCGGAAAGGGGCAGAGACAGCCGGAGGGCCATTGGATCACGATCTTCAAGTCTATTGAGAAAGAGGCTCTGAGGACGGCAGGTCAGCGTAAGAGGAGGGAGGGGGAGGCACAGCCCTGCAGGGGCTCGGGCAGGGGTCAGCTGTCTTCAAGATGTGACAAGACCAGGGCAGGGTTGCCCAAGCTTAAGTCACTCCAGTGCCATCATCACAATTTCTGCCACATCCACATGCCATCGTATACTATTTGTTTAATAACTGTCTTTAAATAGATTTATTTTAAAAACCGTACTTAAAAAAAAAAACCTTGCATTTAATTAGAAAAAAAAAATCTTTATGTAATTACCATAAATGAAACCCAGAATTTTTCTAATAAGCACTGAAACAAGTTCATAACTGTTAAAGTAAAAATATTCGTCATCGGGCTTCCCTGGTGGCGCAGTGGTTGAGAGTCCGCCTGCTGATGCAGGGGACGCGGGTTCGTGCCCCGGTCCGGGAGGATCCCACATGCCACGGAGTGGCTGGGCCCGTGAGCCATGGCCACTGAGCCTGCGCGTCCGGAGCCTGTGCTCCGCAATGGGAGAGACCACAACAGTGAGAGGCCTGCGTACTGCAAAAAAAAAAAAAAACAGCAACAAAACAAAATATTCGTCATGTACCACTAAAATTTTGACCGCCACCCAGAGCTTTGCATAAGTTCCTGGTATAGGCTTTCTTTTTGAAATTTATTTTTATTTAACAATTTTTTAATTGAAATATAGTTGATTTACAGTATTCTGTTAGTTTCTGGTGTACAGCAAAGTGATTCAGTTATATATATATATATATATATAATTTTTCAGATTCTTTGTCAAATATATATATATATATATACTTTTTCAGATTCTTTTCCATTATGGTTTATTACAGGATATTGAATATAGTTTTCTGTGCTGTACAGTAGGACCTTGTTGTTTATCTATTTTATATCTGTTTTGTACTTGTTAATCCCATACTCTTAATTTATCCCTCTCCCCCCTCCCCTCTTTGGTAACCATAGGTTTGTTCTCCATGTCTGTGAGTCTGTTTCTGTTTTGTAAATAAGTTCATTTGTATCATATTTTAGATTCCACATGTAAGAGATATCATATATTTGTCATTCTCTGTCTGACTTACTTCACTTAGTATGATAATCTCTAGGTCCATCCATTTTGCTTCTAATGGCATTATTTCGCTCTCTTCTTTATGGCTGCATAGTATTCCACTGTGTGTATATATATCTTGGGTTTTACACACCAGGCTTTTACACACCAGGGGGTCCACGCGTGTCTGAGGGGGGTGAGGTTGACATTAGCTACAAGTAAGGAGCAGGGTGATTTGTGTTGACTTGTGACCCCATAAAGATGCTCCAGGAGAGCAACTGCTGCTTGACCAAGGTTTCCCCAGGCCCCATACCCGCATCTCCAACATGGGAGAATGACAGTGTCTCCGGGGGAGGATGGACTGAATTCATGTATTTACAAGGTATTTAGAACAGCGTCCAGTGCACAGTAAGGGCTCGACAAGTGTTAACGCCCACCATGACTTGAGAGATGCTGGCTGACGGCTCTCGGCTGCCCTGGGCATCCCATCGCCTGTCTTCCTGGAGACAGGGCCAGGACTGACATGGTCTTGGGGTTCCCTCCCCCTCTCATGGTCTCTTGCTCTGTAACTTCTCCACTGGGACAGGTGTGGCCGGGTGGCCTGACCATCATTTACCTCATGATTATAGGATTAAGTTAGGATGCAGTCATGGCATTAGTCAGCATGAAACATCCCCGTTGGAACTGGTGGTCATCTGTGTCCACTGGAGGCTCTGGCATGGCTCCCGGGGACAGGCACTCATGGTGGATCTGGGTCTGCACCTCCATCTGAGCAGCCCCGTGTTGTTTCTGGAATGGGACTCACAGCTTGGAGAAAGAAACGAGCTGTGGGAAGCAATCCCAGGTTCCCCGGTGGGACTGGAAATACTGCTTCAGGCCCTGGAATTTTACTTTCCTGTTTGGCCTGGCACTCGTCCTCCCCTCCCCCAGCCCGCCACATATTCGTCTCGGTTGCATCCTCTCCCTCCCCCTCTCGAATCCGTTTCCTCATCTGTAAAAGTGGAGGTTGCACTAGATCGTATCTGAGGCCCCTTTGAGCTTGAGAAAGCTATGATTCACCTCTCAGCCACCCCCTCACTTTTCCCGCGGGCCTCCTGATTGACACTGAGAAGAAAGGTAGGAAGGAAAAGAGAGAAACAGGGAGAGCCGTGCATCCTACAGTGTAGGCACCGGCCCCCACGACACAGAAGTATCCGGTCCAAAATGTCAGTAGTACTGAGGCTGAGAAACCCTGCTTTAGGGAAGGAGAGCCAGAAGGAAAGAAATGATTTAAAAGGCAAATGTATAACCAATGCGCCCGAGATGATAAGTGATTAGACAAATGATCATGAAAGGGAAAATTCAGGGAGCACAGGAAATGCATGGGAAAGAGGTGTATAAATGGGGAGAGAAAACATCGCTAGGGTGGAGAAGGATGTGTTTGTAAGGTGATCACGGTGTGGGTTGTGAAAGCGAGCTGCTGGCCTGAGAGTATAAACCAGCGCTGGGGGGATTGCCATCCCCCTTCCTTGGTCACTCTGGAAGATGCCGCTCCTCTGCAGCTCCTCCTATGGAATTTCAGCAGTGCAGCCAGTCAGCAATGGTGCCTGTTAATGCCACCAAGTGGCTTTAAGGTAACAGGCTGGATGGTCCGAAGACTTAGGCAGTCGTTACCGTGTGAGCGTTATCATACTTCATTTTTTCTGTGAGACCTTTGCTCCTCATTGAACTAACAACCACTCAGTTCTCTCGAGCTTGAGAGGAAGACACCACGAACACACGATGAAAAGAAATTAGCATGGAGTGTATTCATGACCGCGGGGGTAGGTAAACATTTCTAAAAGAGAACACCAAAAGCGCTTCTAACCATAGAAGAAAAATGGCTACATTGGACTGTATCAAAATTAGAAGGCTCTCTTCATAATAAGGTACCATGGAAAACATGAAAAGACGAAAACGCTAATTCAAAAAGATACATGCACCCCAATGTTCATTGCAGCACTAGTCACAACAGCCAAGACATGGAAGCACCTCAATGTCCACCGACAGAGGAATGGGTAAAGAAGATGTGGGTACATATGCATATATTTACAATGGAATGTTACTCAGCCATAAAAAAGAATGAAATAATGCCATTTGCACATACATGGATGGACCTAGAGATTATCCTACTAAATGAAGTGAGTAGACAAAGAAAGGTAAACATCATATGATGTCGCTTATATGTGGAATCTAAAAAAATGATACAAATGAACTTATTTACAAAATGGAAATAGACTCACAGACATGGAGAACACACTTGTGGTTACCAAAGGGGAAAGGGAGGGGAGGGATAAATTAGGAGTTTGGGATTGACAGATAAACGCTACTATGTATAAAATAGATAAACAATAAAGCTCTACTATATAGCACAGGGAACTATATTCAATATCTTGTAATAACGTATACTGGAAAAGAGTCTGAAAGAGAATATATATGTGTGTGTGTGTGTGTGTGTGTGTGTGTGTGTGTCTGAATCACTTTGCTGTACACCTGAAACTAACACAGCATTGTAAATCAACTATACTTCAATAAAAAATAAATTTTAAAAGGCACCATTAAAAACATGAAAAGGCGAGTCTCAGTCTCAGAAGAAGATGTCTGCAGTACATATAACTGGCAAAGTATTCATTTCCAGAGGAAATGAAGAGCCACTATAAATCAGTAAGAAAAAGGCGAATGACCCAATAAAACCTGGGCAAAAACCCTACGGACACTCACAAAAGAGCGTATCCAGATGGTCAAAGAAACTATGAAAAGGTGCTCAACATCATTACTCACCAGGAAAATGCAAATTAAAACCACAGGAAGCTCCCACTACACAGCCACCAGAATGGCAAAACTGAGAGCGAGCCCCAGGCGTCACTGAAGACAAGGGGCCACTGGGACCCTCACGCATTGCTGTGCGGGGTGTAGGAACGGCACAGCCGCTTAGGAAAATTGTTGGGCAGATTCTAGTAAAGCTAAACCTTTCCCAGTCTAGAACCCAGTAATTCCACTCCCAGGTACACAAACCCAGTGCCTGAGTTGACAAAAGGATATGTACAGAGTGTTCAAAGGAGAAATTCCCTGGCGGTCCAGTGGTTAGGACTCCGTGCTTCCGCTGCAGGGGGTAGAGGTTCGATCCCTAGTCGGGGACCTAAGATCCTACGTGCCACGTGGTGTGGACAAAAGATTAAAAAAAAAAAAAAGAATGTTCAAAGGAGTTGTCTCCAAATCCCATCAACAGAAGATGGGACATAGATTGTGGTACATTCATACAAGGGAGTGCTACACACACAACCATGACAGAAGACACATTGTCTGAGTCCATTCGTATGAAATTCAAGAAGAGGCAAAGCAAAGATATGGGTCAAATCATGGTCGTAGCTGGTGGGCATATGGATTGAGATGTGCAAGGGGGAACTTTCTGGGCTGCAGAAATAGTCTGTCTCTGGACTGGGGTGGTGGGTATACACGTGCATATAAACGTAAATAATTATCAAGCTGTCCATTTAAGATGAGTGAGTTTTATGTACTTTATATATGTTATGCTTCGATTAAAAACAATGAAAAGACGCAGATTCTTATGTCCAAGTGAAGTAATAACAACAATAATAATGTATCGAATACCTTCTATGTGCCAGGTGCTTTATACAGATTATTTCACTTCATCCACCCAAACTCACCTGTCGGCCAGGGATTATTCTCATTTTACACGTGAGGAAACTGAGGCTTCGAGAGGTTCACTAGCTTGTCTGAGACTCACAGCTAGTAGGTGCCGGGGCCGGGGCTCGAGCTCCACAATCCAAGCTCTTGCCACTCGGCTTGGGATCTCAGAGTGATTCTTTTTTTTTTTTTTTTCCGGTACGCGGGCCTCTCACTGCTGTGGCCTCTCCCGTTGCGGAGCACAGGCTCCGGACGCGCAGGCTCAGCGGCCTATGGCTCACGGGCCCAGCCGCTCCGCGGCACGTGGGATCCTCCCGGACCGGGGCACGAACGC
>NW_020838013.1:820254-863947 GCF_003676395.1 Aethalodelphis obliquidens | reverse complement strand
CGTGTCCCCTGCATCGGCAAGCGGACTCTCAACCACTGCGCCACCAGGGAAACCCCCGTGGAACATTTTTGAGTAGGGAGGTGTACGAGGAAGCCCGGACGTGCACACCCACGTGGGAGGGAAATCGACTCGGTCAGGAGGCCAGTGAGGAGAGAAACGTGCGGGTCCAGGTGGAGATGAGTTGGGTGCACCTCAGGGTGGAGGTGGTGGGATGGAAGGAAGGTGCAGGTAGATGGGGAAGAGGGTGAAGGAGTCCTCAAATCTGGGAGCCACTCTTCTGAGTTTACGAAGCAGGGAGAAAGTCAGTTTGGAAATGATGAAAGGGATTCCTTAATGGCTAAGACCAGAGGGCGTGCATCTCATCCCGCCCTGGTTCCGCACCTCCTTCGGCCTGCTATTGACACATTCTCAAGAACACACTGTCCTCTTCTGGCCTCAGACTTGCACAGGGCACCCGAAGGACAGACACTGGCCTTCTACAAGCTTCCTTTCCACCCTTGCCACACGGGAACCCACAGAGGAAGGCGTGTCAAGACCCAAACAGATCCCACAGCGGAATCGTTTCCATATAGGCCCCTCCCCAAAGTAAGAGTTTGTTGAGGTGCTCTTCCAAGGGGTGGGGGGACCTTTTTTGTTCAGCCTGTGAAAAGTTAACAAAAGGCCTCCCGATTTTATGGAGAGATGCAAACAGTGTTTTGAATAAAAATCCCTTTGTTATTGTTGTTTTACAGAGCTGTAGCCTCGGCCAGGAAGAAATCCGCCCCCTCTGAAGGCTGTTTTTGTGACTGTTCTTGGGAGCATTGTTCTAAAAATGGGAAATTACATATCACTGTGCCAAAGGAAACAAACACCTGCAATTAAAGGAATACCTTCCACGCGGTGGCTTTTAGAGTCCCGGCCGGCTCTGAACGAAGGGCTGCTGCACCAGTTCTTTTTGGTGCGTTTCTTCACTTCTAAGGGAATCAGGTTTGTAACCAGAGTGGGCTTTGGCAACGATGGGGCTCGGGTGGTGGTCCTTCACTTATTCACTCAGTAAACATCTATCAAGCATCTGTGCTGGGTCAGTCTTGGTGGTTTTCACTACTCCCTTCCCTGGCGTTGTTAAAGTTACCGGGAGCCTTGGCTACGGGCAGCGACTTTCTGACACTGTTTTTCAGAGTCAGTGTTTGACTTCTGCCCCCAGATGATGAGGTACCAGAGAGAACACCAACTTCTCTCCTTCCTTTCCTTTCTTCCTCCCCTTCCTCTCTCCCTCCTTTCTCTTCCTTAGTTACAGAAGTAAAACCGCTATTTTCAACATGTCAGTCAATACACTTCTTTAGGCAAAGGATTTTTCTTTTCTTTTGTTTTTTTTTGGCCGCGCCGCATGGCAGGCGGGATCTTAAGTTTCCCCAACCAGGGATGGAACCCGTACTCCCTGCAGTCTAACTACTGGACAGCGAGGGAATTCCCAGGCAGAGGATTTTTCAGAGTTTCCGGTCACTGGGGTACAGTCTGAAATTCTTGTCTGTGGTGTAAGATATCGAAAGATAAATTTTTGGTTATCTGGTTAATATTTAACATTTTCAGCATCAATATAATTGCAAAATAATCAGGTCTTGAAATTTATTGATCGTGAAACGAATACATTTCAGATGGATTTGTGGTTTCAAAGAATCCAGTTTCCTAAGCTGGTCTCATCTCTATGAGAAACAAGAACGAAGAAGGGAGCAATGGGAAACAATGAGCTTCTAACTTTTGGGAAAGCGTTGACTTTGGTTAGAACTTCCTGCCCATGAAGTGCTTGCCTTCCTCCAATGGGTTGGCCAGAGAGTGATGGCAGGTCCCACCGGGAAGTAGAGATGGAATAAAAAGGCTCTCCAGTCCCGTAATGTACTTAGTCTACTGTCTTAGTTTCCAGATGGGTCTTAACTTGGCCACTAGAGGAAGAGCCTAGGAGCTGAGTCTTGAAGGAATCTTAAGGTTGCCAGATTGAGCAGATGATAATACAAGATGTCAGGTTAAATTTGAATTTTTTTTTTAGGTTTTTAAATATATATATATTTATTTGACTGCACTGGGTCTTCGTCGTGGCATGCGGGATCTTTAGTTGTGGGATGTGGAATCTAGTTCCCTGACCAGGGATCGAACCCAGGCCCCCTGCTTGGGAGATCAGAGTCTTAACTGCTGGACCACAGGGAAGTCCCTATATTTGAATTTTAGTTAAATAATGAATTTTTTTTTTTTTTTTGGTATAGCTATGTCCCAAACATTGCATAGGGCACGGAGGATGGAGCTTGGGTCTTCAAGTGACTTTGGGAAGGGGAGACATTATAGTCTGTGGAGGTGGGAAGAGCATGGGTTTGTTGCCTGTTTAAATATTCATGTGTGTGCCTCATGGTAATGCAGGGAAGTGTCACCCGAGGAAGGAGGTCTGCCCGCCAGGAAGATGGTCTGTTCTGGGCTGGTGGCATCAGGAGATTGACCCTTTGCTCTCCCTTCTCTGGGCTGGCGGGAGACAGATGAGAAGTGGGTCCTGGTTGTCCCTAGATAGCACTGCCCGGGTCTGCCTTGTGGTTCTGTGGCATCAGGACCTGCCTGAGGGACACGATGAGAAGGGCTCCATGTCCCGAAGGCGGCTGCACACTAACTGAGCCTCCACACCCGAGAGCTTCAATGAGAAGCACGTTGGTGGATTAATCAATCAGAGGCTAGTGGACCAGACGGCGTATCCTCCCCTGTGGACGGGCGTCAGGAAGGTCGGGAAGTGAGCACAGACTTAGAACCAGTAAGCGTTCTTCCATTGCTTTTTCTCCCTGCTCAGGACCTCTGTGCCTCCCTCGCACTGCTATCCATCCCCTCCTCTTTGGCACAGGATATCAGGTTAGATTTCCACGTCCTACACGACACTCAGGTTCTGGTCCTGCCCCCCAGATGACTCCCTCATCACCTTGCTGGAGTGTAGGGTGTGGCTGCATTCTTTTCTCCTAGTTAGAGACAACCTCTTGTTCCATCCCCATAGATAGCTCACCCCATCTAACATCTGTGAATTTACCAGCCTAACCTGAAGGGCAATCTTTTTTTTTTAACATCTTTATTGGAGTATAATTGCTTTACAATGGTGTGTTAGTTTCTGCTTTATAACAAAGTGAATCAGCTATACATATACATATATCCCCATATCTCCTTCTTCTTGCCTCCCTCCCACCCTCCCTACCCCACCCCTCTAGGCGGTTACAAAGCACCGAGCTGATCTCCCTGTGCTATGCGGCTGCTTCCCACTAGCTATCTATTTTACATTTGGTAGCGTATATATGTCCATGCCACTCTCTCACTTCGTTCCCGCTTACCCTTCACCCTCCCTGTGTCCTCAAGTCCATTCTCAACGTCTGCTTCTTTATTCCTGTCCTGCCCCTAGGTTCTTCAGAACCTTTTTTTTTTTTTAGATTCCATATATATGTGTTAGCATATGGTATTGGTTTTTCTCTTTCTGACTTACTTCAATCTGTATGACAGACTCTAGGTCCATTCACCTCACTACAAATAACTCAATTTTGTTTCTTTTTATGGCTGAGTAATATTCCTTTGTATATATGTGCCACATCTTCTTTATCCATTCATCTGTTGATGGACACTTAGGTTGCTTCCATGTCCTGGCTATTGTAAATGGAGCTGCAATGAACATTGTGGTACGTGACTCTTTTTTTTTTTTTTTTGCGGTTAGCGGGCCTCTCACTGTTGTGGCCTCTCCCGTTGCGGAGCACAGGCTCCGGATGCACAGGCTCAGTGGCCATGGCTCACGGGCCCAGCCGCTCTGCGGCACGTGGGATCTTCCCGGACCGGGGCACGAACCCGTGTCCCCTGCATCGGCAGGCGGACTCTCAACCACTGCGCCACCAGGGAAGCCCTACATGACTCTCTTTGAATTATGGTTTTCTCAGGGTATATGCCCAGTAGTGGGATTGCTGGGTCGTATGGTAGTTCTATTTTTAGTTTTTTAAGGAACCTCCATACTGTTCTCCATAGTGGCTGTATCAATTTATAATCCCACCAACAGTGCAAGAGGCTTCCCTTTTCTCCACACCCTCTCCAGCATTTATTGTTTGTAGATTTTTTGATGATGGCCATTCTGACTGGTGTGAGATGATACCTCATTGTAGTTTTGATTTGCATTTCCTGGAGGGCAATCTTATTTCCAAACCTTGTCCACTGCTGTACCCCCAGCGTAGGTGGGGGAAGCAGCAGGATTTGAGTCCAGAGCGCCGGGGAGGACCAGGCTCTCAGGAGGGCCTCCTGGGCCAGGCGAAGAGTCTGGTATTTATCCTGTAGGAGCCTGTTAGCAAAGGGAAATGAAGGCTGCAGATGGAATTAAGGTTGCTAATCAGCTGATGCTGAGACCATCTTGGATTACTGGGGTGGGCCCAGTGCAGTCACAAGGGTCCTTCCGCATGGGAGAAGGAGGCGGAAGAGGAGGCCAGAGGCAGAAGAGGAGGCTGCACTGCCGACTTTGAAGGTGAGAGAAGGGGCCACGAGCCAACGAATGAAGGGGGCCTCTAGAAACTGAAAAAACAAGGAAACAGACTCTCCCTTAGAGCCTCCGGAAGGAACACAGGCTGCCAACACTTTGATTTTTAGTTCAGTGAAATCATTTTGAATTTCTGACCTCCAGATCTGTAAGATAATAAATGTGAATTTTAAAAAAAAGCCATTAAGTTTGTGGTGATTAGTTACAGGAGCCATAGGAAACTAGGTTAGAGGCTATTTGCAATACTCCAGGCCACAGATGGTAAAGCCCTGCTACTGGAATCAGAGTAGGGAGAAGGGGACACATTCAAGGTAAACTGAGAAGAGGCGGGCTCAGAGACCAATGGACACGTAGGGTCAGAGGTCAAGAGATCCTTCCTCTGGCCCCAGTGCCCCGGCCCTCATCTTCTTTCTCCCAGGGAGTCCCTGACCAGCATCTCCATCCTGTCCCAGAGCTGAAGGACTATCTACATGTGTCACCAGGGCCATAAGAGGGAATTTTAAAGGACTCTGTAGCTACATGTCTCGCAGTCACACAGGATGCTTGGGTGCGGCAGGCACATAACTTTAGATATTTTAGGAGTTATCTAGGCTACTGTCATAGGCTAGGAATCCATTCACTTGATGGGGGACGAATCTGAGTTCCAAACGCCTGGTTTATCCATTCTGATGCGACCGTGCATGCTAAGCTGAATCTATTTTCAGATTTATTTATATTTGCACGTACTACAGCTTTATAATTTTAGTTTGCTCACAGAAATCCGTTGGGTGGCTAACTCCTAATGATTCATGCTCACATTGTTTCCACGTGCCCGCTGGTGCGTTCCGTAAGTGCCTGGGAGGAACGTTCCCTAATGACACGTTGCAGAAGGCATTTTTTGTGTGGCCGTTTCCTCATCAATCAAGGTTTTCTTTATCATGTGTCTGAAGCCATTCTGAACAGCAGTCACCCTACGGTGAATTACTACCCACAAATCCCCTGGCATTCGCAAACAGCACGCTGGCATTAGCCATAAACTAGGCATCATTTTATCCACATCATCTACATAAAGTTGGTAAGGGCTGGTTTCACTTCCTCTTCCTGCTCTGTGAATCATTTATAGATTTTTCTGCCTGGCTAACATCAATCCACTCACATGTTGAGGGTGTAAAACTACAGCTTTCCTACGGATCCATCAATTTAGGCATTGACATAGCAAGGGCAAGTGTTTGCATTTCGCAACGTGGTGGCAATGTTTGGTAATGACCACTCCTCTTTAGCTTTTTTTTTTTTTTTAACATCTTTATTGGAGTATAATTGCTTTACAATGTTGTGTTAGTTTCTGCTGTATAACAAAGTGAATCAGCTATATGCATACGTATATCTTTAGCTTTCTTCAAGAGTAAATGTTCTGGGCTTTCCTGGTGGCACAGTGGTTAAGAATCTGCCTGCCAATGCAGGGGACACGGGTTCGAGCCCTGGTCCTGGAAGATCCCACATGCCGCGGAGCAACTAAGCCCGTGTGCCACAACTACTGAGCCTGCACTCTAGAGCCCGCGAACCACAACTACTGAGCCTGCGTGCCCCAACTACTGAAGCCCACGTGCCTAGAGCCCGTGCTCTGCGACAAGAGAAGACACCGCAATGAGAAGCCCGCGCGCCGCAACGAAGAGTAGCCCCTGTTTGCCGCAACTAGAGAAAGCCCGTGTACAGCAACGGAGACCCAGTGCAGCCAAAAGTAAACAAATAAAAATAAATAAATAAATTTATTAAAAAAAAAAAGGAGTAAATGTCCCTTTGGTGGCAGACTGCGGGAGTAATATACTTTTCAAAGATCAATTTCACCCAGATTCACGGTTTCATTGACAACGTGATCAAGAAAAAATGTGGTCTTTCCCCTGGGCTCCTCAGAGGTATGAATGCTAAAAAATGCTAAAATAATATAGTGCTAAAAATACATTTCTTGTTTTTAATCTTTTTTTTTTTTGGCTTTACTGAGATGCATTTTACATTTTTTTCTTTACACAGTTTGTGCGTAATACTTCTCAGATGCAGGAAGCTTATATTCATACATTGGCCTCCTTATGTTCTAGAGTTCGGCAGATTCATAGTGGAAAAGGCTGATTATATAATTATATATTTATATGATCCAGGGCTGGACACGCTTTTTCTCCTCCTCCTCCTTCTTCAAATGTACAAATCATTCTTAGCTTGAGGTCTGTTCAAAAATAAGCCATGGCTTGAGTGTGGCCTGCCAGCCATAGTTTGCAGAGTCGTGCTATAACGTAGGCCAGGGAAAAAAAAAAAAAAAAAGACAAAAAAGAACCCAGAGACATACCTTCATTTCTCTAATCTCCTTTTGCTTTCTGGCAACATGCGTCACACAGATACGTGCTCTTTCTGTGGCTGTGATCAGTTCATCTTGCCTTCTGCTCTTTTAAAACTAAATGTAGGGACTTCCCTGGTGGTCCAGTGGGTAAGACTCCACACTCCCAATGCGGGGGGCCTGGGTTCGATCCCTGGTCGGGGAACTAGGTCCCACATGCATGCCGCAGCTAAGAGTTCGCATGCCACAACTAAAGATCCAAGTGCTGCAACTAAGACCGGGCACAGCCCAAATAAATAAATAAATATTTAAAAAAAAAAAAAAAACAACTAAATGTGCATTTCTGTGTGCTGACAGCTCACATTCTTTGGCTCGCCTGCCTCTGCAGCTCCCTTGAGGTGGAGACTCCCTTTATCCGCAGACACCTGTTGTATTTGCCCTAGGTAAATATTTCCCCCGTTGTGACTAGGTGATTAAAATTCTGAACCTTTATGACCCTGGATCCTTATCTGTTTGAACAACACTCCTGTAGGTGGATGGCTCAGAGGAGCCCCCGGGGAGTCCGCAGTGAGGAAGTTGGGGAGGAGGGGGAGGCAGGAGGCGCCCCACCCTCTACCAAGAACCTTCTGGAATTGCCAATCCCCCTGACCTGCACTGGAATTTTTACAGTCACAGGCCCTCTTTTGTGGCAGACGATGAGGGAGGGGTGCAATGGCTTTATGGTTTGTGTGTGTGTGTCTGCGCAAGCGTGCACACACCTGTGTGTTTGGGGCAGGGTGGGTGGACGTTTCTCATCGGTATCACTTGGTGGGTGGACATTTCTCATCGGTATCACTTCAGTTATTAGCTCAGGAAATTCCTGCGTCTGGGATCCTACGCTCTGTAGGGCAGGGGTTGGGGCGTGGGCTCTGGAATCCGGGTTGTGTGAGGAATAAACAAGAAATTGCAGAAATGCCTGCCAGCGAGTAAGCGATCAATAAAAGAAATTGTTAGGTTACTTGAGACTTTAAAAATGGAGTGGATGGAGGTCAAAGGTCAGCTCCACCAGCGCCCCGTGGTCCTCTGTACCTCCGGGGGCCATCGTTGTAGATTCCGTTGGACGCGCCCTTGGAATTGTTCGGGAATGGAATCATTACTAATTCCCAAAGTGCTGACACATCACTGGCAGCGTTCAGCGGGCGGCAACTTGGTGTGACTGCCCTTGCTCTTCCTCAGAATTCTGATGAAAAACCCCCTGAAAAATCAAATTAAAGCAATCAAAGATGATAAAAGATCCCTAGAAAGGAACTGTGCTTCATCATCTGTCCCGCGGAGTGAGCCGGACTGGGTGGAGCCGCAGGGCTCAGAAGCTCCAGGGCCGGACCAGCGCGTCCGCTCCTGGACGCCTTGGTCGACACTGCCCCCCAGTGGCCTCGGCGGCACCGGCCGCTGAGGGCGGGGAAGGCGCGTCCCCGTGGGACCACGTTGCTTCTTGGAAAAATCCGGACGGAAGAGGTTTCTCTCTCTCTTCAGACCTCTCCTTGCGTGCTCTCTGCTTATGCCCTCTCCATTCCCGCTTCCCCTGTGCGCGTCCTCCACTTTCATTCAATTGCTCGGGATGGTGTGGCTTGGACAGGGACCATTTGCCACAGGGACAGGGGATGTTTGGGGGATATTTATATCCACATGGGACCCATCCTTAGGACGAGTTCTAGCCTTTGCCCATTTCGCTCTAGGACGAATCCCCCCCTCCCCCGCACCAGGAAGCATGTGGGATCTTAGTTCCCCCTAAGGGGATGGAACTAAGGGATGCGACCCGCACCCCCTTCATTGGAAGCGCAGAGTCTTAACCACTGGACCTCCAGGGAAGTCCCTAGGGGGAATTTTTACAGCAATCATCGATAGTTTTTGAGCAACTTATGCTGTGTGGCCTGTGTAAAGGCCCTGAGGTAGGAAGGGGCTTGGTGGCTTGGTTCTTAAAAATACTAAAGGCCAGAGGGGTGGACTGCAGAGATGGAGTGAGCAGTGGGAAGGAGGGTGGGAGATGAGAGCCAGCGATGAGCACGTTCTGCATTTGAAGTTTATAAGAAGAGTGCTAGGAAGCTTTGAAGGGCTTTACTCGGTTGGGGTGGGGGAAGTGGCCCAGGAAGGGGGTTTTCATTTGATAAAAACTACTTTGGGGCTTCCCTGGTGGCGCCGTGGTTGAAAGTCTGCCTGCCGATTCAGGGGACACAGGTTCGTGCCCCGGTCCAGGAAGATCCCATATGCCGCGGAGCGGCTGGGCCCGTGAGCCATGGCCGCTGAGCCTGCGCGTCCGGAGCCTGTGCTCCGCAACGGGAGAGGCCACAGCAGTGAGAGGCCCGCGTACCGCTAAAAACAAAACAAAACAAAACAAAAACACTACTTTGGCCTCAGTGTGGAGTGTGGACTGCAGGGGTGCTAGCGTGTGAGCTGGGAGCCAGTTAGGAGGCTCCCCTCCCCCGGGGTTGTGCGGCAGAGGAATGCGTAGCGTGGCCCAGGGTGGCTCTGTGGACATGGAGACAGTTCCCAGAGGTGCTTTGGAGGTAACCTGCTTGGCTGGACGTGACAGTGCTGGAGAGGGAAGGGCTGGGGATGCCCCTTGGACTTCAGGCCAGAGCAACTGGGCGGCTAGGGATAGAATTTACAGAGATTGGAAAGAGATGGGGTGGGGTGGGGGGGAATCAGACTTCTGTTGGACAAGAGGAGTTTGAGATGCTGGGTAGACGGTAGGATCTAAGGGGAAGAGGTCTGGGCTGTTCTGGTGGCGGTGATAGAAACCTGGAGGTAAAGTTCTTTCTTTCCTTTTTGTTTTGTTTTTTTTGCGGTACACGGGCCTCTCACTCTTGTGGCCTCTCCCGTTGCGGAGCACAGGCTCCGGACGCGCAGGCTTAGCGGCCATGGCTCACGTGCCCAGCCGCTCCGCGGCACGTGGGATCTTCCTGGACCGGGGCACGAACCCGTGTCCCCTGCATCGGCAGGCGGACTCTCAACCACTGCGCCACCAGGGAAGCCCTTTCTTTCCTTTTTTATTTTTATTTTCGCTGCACCACACAGCTTGCAGGATCTCAGTTCCCCAACAGGGGTTGAACCTGGGCCCTGTCAGTGAAAGCCCAGAACCCTAACCACTAGGCAACCAGGGAACTCCCTTTAGAAGGTTTTGAATTTTCTCCTGGGGTCCAAGGGCAGGGCTCAGTGGGGCCTCAAGAAGGGCAGGGGCTCGGGAAGAAGCCCAGGCAGCCTCCCCTCTTCCCTCTTGCTTCGCCCTCTGCCTGCAATGCTCTGTCCGCCTCCCCCCATCTCGTTGAATTCCTCCCATCCCTGCTCAGACCCTGAGCGGGGGGGACTCCCGGGCTGGCCTGTCCGTGCTGCTCTTGGTCACATCACTCCCTGTATTTCTTTTATGCTTTAATCAGAGCTCTATCTATCTGTCTATCTGTTTCCTTGTTGATTTGCAGGGCCCTGACCATCTTCCCTGCTAGCTTGCCAGCTCCTTGAGAGCAGAGGCCATTGTTTTCTTCACTCCGCTCTACTTGGGCCTCAGTGTGGTTCTGGCGCCGAGCAAGGGCTTCATGCATATTTGTTGGGTTATGAAATGTGCTCCCGGGTTCCTCAGAGCGCCCAGCACCACTATGAACACATGGAAAGTGCTGGTAAATACCCAGGGATTGATTTCACGCCCGAAGACTCCTTTGCCGCAAGAAAAAAAGGGGGTGGCGTGAAAGTTGGCTGGGAGGGGACTCAGGGAACGGCGGGAGGTGGGGGCAGGTCAGAGAGGGGCTTCGGGGTCTAACAAGAGCATCATCGCCGGTGGACGGCAGTAATTAGGTGCTGACCAGCCTGGTCCCGACCCACCCACCCCCCAGACTCCTCTTCTGGGCAGTGACTGACGTGAATGGACAGTTTGACACGTAGGCCTCTGCAATTTCAGCCTGGAAATAGGATGTCCTAACAATGATGACTGATAAAGGATCTAGAAAATGCATGAGTAGAGGGTTTTTGCTTTAAAAAATAGTTCGACAAATAATTTCGTGTAGCAAATATGAAGTGAGCGAAACAGCCTGCCTTCTCTGGGAGTGCCCCTCAGAGTCTATTGCTCCTTGAAATCAGCCCCAAGGACCCTGGATTCCTAATCAAGGAATCGAGTCTGTTCCTCCCTCCAGCCTTTGTTTCCTAAGTTTCTTAGGAATTTGCTCCTTCTGTAGGTGGAGGGCATCAGTTGTGTGCTGGGTGTGATTTGCAGGACTGTCACAGGGCCACTCAGCCCCTCATAGCACCCTACTGCTCTGTCAAAATGCTTGAAACGTCCACCATGTATCTTTGGGAGACAGAACTCTCTGGAAAGCTCCATCTTTGTGTGCAGGCATGTCTGGGTAGCATAATCACCTGAAATATTTTTTTCCACCCAAGAGTGGGATTCCAAAGGGTCTGGAAGAAACAGAACACTTAACTTCATTATTAAATGGGTGTTAGGGGGGTCAGCCTCAGGTCAGCTGCCACCCTGTCTAACCTCCCCCCGCCTTCCCCCACAGGTCAAGTTTGAGCAAGGCCCTGGGAACGTTTCCAGGCCAGCTGTCTGCCCATGGAAGGGAGTATATGCTAGAAGCTGGTCTGCCACCTGTGGACCGGAAGTGAGACAGGGTCTGGGCCCCTTGGGGATGTGCTTCCATGGCCGCTGCTTTTTTTTACTCTAAACCTACCCCAGCAGCAGCACACCTTCTCACTCTAGCAGGTGAATAAAAAAGAGATGGGGACACAGAGATGTGATGCTTGTATTTTATTGCAGGGAGCCAGGCAGGGCTGGTGGGGATGGAGTGAAGGAAACATCCGGGGAGTGGCAGGGGTCTCGGCAGGTGGAGATCTTCAGATTCTAAATCCTAAGCACAGTGTGGGCTTTGGATTAGCTTGCCTAAAGCAAACAAACAAAAAACCCAATACAATAGTGAATGAACGTCAAAGTCAGACCCAGAAACTTTAATGTCACCTAAGAGGTTCGGTGTTTCTGGGAGGAGCTAAGCTTAGACTATTTCTCAGAAGCTTCTTTATTTTCTTATTTAATTTATTTATTTATTAATTTTTTAACTTTTTGGCCGCACGGCATGCAGGATCTTAATTCCCTGACCAGGGATCGAACCCACACCGCCTGCAGTGAAAATGCCGAGTCTTACCCACTGGGCCGCCAGGAGAGTCCCTCAGTAGCTTCTTTAAAAAAGTTAAGATAGGGCTTCCCTGGTGGCGCGGTGGTTGAGAGTCCACCAGCCGATGCAGGGGACACAGGTTCGTTCCCCGGTCCGGGAAGATCCCACATGCTGCGGAGAGGCTGGGCCCGTGAGCCATGGCCGCTGAGCCTGTGCGTCTGGAGCCTGTGCTCCGCAACGGAAGGGGCCACAACAGTGAGAGGCCCCGCGTACGGCAAAAAAAAAAATTAAAAATAAAAATAAATAAAAAATAAAAGAGGTAAGATGGGGCTTCCCTCGTGGCGCAGTGGTTGAGAATCTGCCTGCTAATGCAGGGGACACGGGTTCGAGCCCTGGTCTGGAAAGATCCCACATGCCGCGGAGCAACTAGGCCCGTGAGCCACAACTACTGAGCCTGCGCGTCTGGAGCCTGTGCTCCGCAACAAGAGAGGCCACGATAGTGAGAGGCCCGCGCACCGCGATGAAGAGTGGTCCCCGCTTGCCACAACTAGAGAAAGCCCTCGCACAGAAACGAAGACCCAACACAGCCAAAAAAAATGGTAAGATGGCTGTGCCCTGCTCCCTGGGGACATTTGCACTGTGACTCTCCTCTCTGGATTAGAAAAGGGTCCCCCAAGGGAGTTGACGCTGCAGCTGAGGGATGTGGGAAATCCTCCGCTGGGCAGTGGGAGTGGAGGGAGCCGTGTACCATGAGCTTTGTCATGCTGTCCTGGGCCTTCTGGGGGAGGGTGTCCACCAGCATCTTCAACTGGGCCCCTACATTTTTCATGTCTTCCTCAGGGCTGAAGGGTTCAAGGGCAGCCTCATAGCTGGGAAGCGTGCCCATGAAGAGGTTTTCGATGACATGTAGAAAGTTCAGGCAGACCTCTGTAGATGCTGGAGCACAGAAAAGAGAGAGCACGTGTATCCAGGCCCTTGTCTACACTGGCCAGCTTCCTGCCTGGGCCTGGCCCAGAGGCACACAGCTGCGCCTGTCAGCAAGACATCGCGGCCCTTTCGTCGACGGCCTTGATTGGGAGACCTGGTGGCGCTCCAAGCAGTCGGCTCTTTGACGCCGTGTGGATGCCTTCTGGGTTGTGGCCAGCTTTTCGTGGCTTGCCGGAGCCTCCCTTGTACTTCCTGGGTTGCGGCGGCAAGGTGCTACTGGCTCTTTCTGATAGAGTTCTAGGCAGGGCACTGAGAATAGAAGCTGCTGATCTGACTTGTTTGGTGTGCCGTGCGGGGGCTGGGAAGAGGCCGTCGAGGGTTTTGGCTCCCACCGGAAACATGCCTCTTACCGATGGTTAGTGATGGTCTGAGCCACACGTGACAAAGGCAGGCTCTGGCAGGAAGAGGCACTTGTACCAGCCAAGCATGAGCCCCAGAGCCTGGCCCAGAAGAGGAATCCACTGTGGGCACCAGGCCTTGTGGGCTCATCCACACACAGACACATCTCTGCCTCTATTCCTGGCCCCGCCGTGTTCCCTTCACCGGAGTTCTCCCTACCCCGCCTCTGGTTGTACTCCTTTTTAGGTCCCTGCCCCCAGGAATGTGGGGAGAGTCACCATCCCCTACTCCCTGCTGGCCCATCTTCCTACTGAGTTTCAAATCCCTGTCCTTGAATTTGCTGCCTGGTGTGCAAACTCCCCTGCCTGGGCTCCAAGGCCCCACTCAAAGTGGCCACTCCAAGTCAGACCCTCTCCAGAACTTAGATCCCTGCTTTGCAACTTACTATGTCACCAGCCAAATTACTTTATCTTTCTTTAGCTCAGTTTTCTCATCTGTAAAATGGGGATAATGTCCCCACTTCATAGGGTTGTTGTGAACGGGGTTCAGCACGGTGATGGGCACATTGTAAATGCTAAATAAATGTTAGACCTTATTATTGGTATTATCATATGTGCACCCACAGGAAATACCAACACATCCCGGCCCCACCTCCTAACATATTTCAGTCCTGTCTTGCTGAGCCACCCGCCTCTGTACCTGGCATTGAGATCTTCTAATTAACATACGTTTCAGTCCAAATGATGTTATTTCCCCTTTAAAATAGACATCTCTGCACCATAGCTGTTCCCACTGCCTCTTGGTCTTGGTTTTCTAACTAATTCCCCCATCTCGCCAAGGTCATAAAACTTATCTCCACGGTTGTCAGGAAACTTTGAAAGTGAACTATCGGGAATTTGTTTAAAATTTTTTGTTGTAGAAGGAGTAGAAGAGGCTGATACAGAGTAAAAACAGTTCAGTAACCCAGCTCCCAAGAGATCAGGGGGTTTCCGGGGAGGTGTGATTCACCCCACCCCCATTCCTCTTAGTGACAGCTGCAACTCTTCAGAGACTCCTAACCCTTGTTTTGCAGAGGACAGAAAATGTTTAGAAACCTCCGTTCTGAGTTGGCAGTTTCCCAAAGGGAAGAGCCCTTTCTAGAATATTCCTCTCTGTGCAGGATGGGAGACCTTGCCTTGGGTTGGGTTTCTTTGGAACCCATGAGGCTCCTTCCAGCCCCTTTGGCTGCCAGAGTGGTGTGTTGACCCCAAATCTGGAGGCAGCACCCAGGTCTCTTGGCATCTCGGGGTCTGTCCAGCCCTGGGCTTTGAGAAGCTTGTTTGTTCCTCTTATTCTGCTGGTCATTGCATCTAGGTGGGATATTCTCCATCCCTTCCTCCAGTCTGTTCCATTCCCTGCACTTCTGAGGTTGTTGGATATGGAAGATGGGGTCCTTTTCAGGTTTCCCCACAGCCTCAGGGCTCTCCCCAAGTTCCCAAGATGAGATTGCTCGCTGGACCCAGCTTCCTGGCTGGGAGTCAGCTTTCCCAGCCTCTCCCGGCAGCTAAACAGAGGGCATGGGCAGCCGTCCCCTCCCCCGAGCAGCACTGGGAGAGTTCTTGAGCTCGGCTTGGGGCAGAGGGCTCTGGACACTCACCAGGGCTGCAGAAGAGAGTCAGGGTGACCAGGGTGAGGGCAATGGCGAGCTTCATGGTGGGAGGGAGGCTGGTGAGAGAGGCTCTGTCCCTGTCTCTGGATCTGGTGGTCTTGTGGGAGATGTGCCCATCCGGGTATCTTCTTATATGCTCCTGGAGCGGGGAGGGCAGGGCGAGGGCTCCACTTATGGGACCACACTGTTGACATGGGCATCAGCTCAGTGGAGAAAGTAAACATTCTTCTTTCTCAACCCGGTTTCTGTCCCCATGGAAACTGAGCTCACACAATAGGCCACTTGGGAGAGGGGAACCCAGGGTCCGGTGTGGAGGCAGCAAGGGTTCCCAAGTCAGAGGGTCTGGAGAGCTGGCCGCCTGTGCCACTCTCTCTGAACCTGAGCACTGGGCAGTCCAGATCGACAGCCAGAAGCAATTGTAGAGCCCACCTGGACCCATCACCCTGGGAGAAACTGAGGCTTAAGGCCCCATAGCAGTGGCAGCCACAGGACTAGGGCTCGGGACTCCTGATACTTCAATGGGCTCCTCCCCAAGGAAATGGCTGGACCTTAAGCTTCCAGGGTCCTACGGTCCAGAGCATCTCGTGGTCAGACTTGGGGGAGACCCTGGACTGAAGCATGTTGACAGGTGAAGGAGTTCTCCAGAAGGCCCCTGAAACCCAAGCCCCAGGTCAGGCTGGAGGACACACTGCACCAGCTGGGTCTGGAGTCCTGCCCTCCTGGCGGCAAATCTATGGGCACCTTGGGCCTTATTGCACTTGACCTCTTAATGGCCTTGACCCTCTTGCCGGAGCTGTTCTCTCGCCTGCACTCCCACGACTCAGTCATTTCCTGTTTTCCTCCCTGACCGACCTTCTTGTTCTATAGACGTTGATTCTTCACTGACTGAGCTTACGTATTGGTGGTTCCAGGCTGTGGCCGTGGCCCCTTCTGGCCTCCTGACGCTACGTCAGAGGCTGCCTGCTTCTCTCTCCAGTGTCTGTGCCTTAGAACACAGGCCTGCCGGGGTCAAAGTCACCTGCTAAACGGCCTTCTGCCTCCTAACTTGTCCTCCTTGGCCATCCTGGGAAAGGCCACCAGAAGGGTATTTCTAAGCCTGCTAATCACATCCTCCTCCTTCTTGAAGCTTCCTTGGGCGGATGGGATAAAATTCAAGTGTGATTTATTACCAGGCCCTTGTCCACTGGCCTTTGCTTACCATTTGAGCCTTATTCCTCTGCTCCGCTGCGTGGGGATTTAAGCCTATCTTAGTATTTGCCGATTTGGGAACATGCCTCGTGTTTCTTCATGCCTTTTTACCTTTGTACAAGCTGTGCCTCGTGCCTGGAACACACATCTGCCTTGCCTCCTCCAAATCCTATCTGTACGTCAAGATTCAATCAAATGTTCATTCATTCATTCATTCAATAAGTGCTGACCACCTGCTAGGAGTTTCAGGCTCTGTGCTAGGCGTTAGGCGTTGGCTCAGACACGGAGCAGCCCTGCTCTGGAGCCCCTTCAAGATGAAATTGCCGCTGGGCTTCGAGGAGTGAGGTCAGCAGAGAGCAGCCGGTGACCAGTCCCGGGAGTCGGCCCAGTCCCTGGGGGTCTGCCGCCGCTGCAGGGAACAACTTGCTCAAGGTCACACCCTCCCCGGGGCAGCTCTAGCAGGCGGTCCTTTTACTCTAGAGCGCTGTGCCTGGCTGGCCAAGTCTTTGTCGGGCCTGTGTGGCCTGCAGGCCGGTTTTCCCCTCTGCCCAGCCCAGATTCTGCCCATTTCCCTTCACAGTTATTGATCCCTAGGAATAATCTTGTACCCCAGACTCCAACTCAGCATCTGCTGTCAGGACAGCATCAACACGCAACAGGGATGCAGGAACGAACCAGGCGGGCCCAGGTCCCTGCTGCCGTGGAACTTCACTCTGGTGGGGAGACAGCAAGCGGACGGTGAAACAAATGAAACACTCGCAGGTGTGCTGAGCGCTACGGGAGAACGAAGCGGGGACCCTATGGTGGAAAAGGAGAGTGAGACTACTTAGTGGGGGGATGGGGCGGTCCTCTCTGAGCAGGTGACTCGGTGCCGAGATCTACAGGGGAGGGGCCTGCGCAGAGGGGGTGCCCAGCACTGAGGCCCTCAGGTGGGAAGGACCTGGGCTTGCCCGGAGCACTGAGGGGCATTGTGCCTGGAGTGGGGAGTGGGGACCAGATCCCAAAGGGCCTCCAATTAAGTTCTTTATGCTCTGGAAGGGGTTTCCTTTTTCATTGCTTTAAAAAAATTGTGTTAAAATGCACATAACGTAAAATTTACTGTCTGAGCCGTTTTTAAGTGTCCTGCTCAGTGGTATTAAATACTGTCACGTCGATGGGCGCCCATCACCCCCATCCACCCCCATAACTCTTTTCATCTTGTAAAACTGAAACTCTATACCTGCTAAACACCAACTCCCCACCCCGCTTCCTTCAGCTCCTGGTAACCACCGTTCTACTGTCCATCTCCACGATTCTGACAAGTCTAAGAACCTTATAAAAGTGGAATCGTGCCATAATTGTCTTTTTGTGACTGGCTCATTTCACTCAGCATAATGTCCTCAAGGTTCACCCATGTAGCATATTGCAGGATTCTTTCCTCTTTGAGGCAGAATAAGATTCCATTTTATGTCTAGATCACATTTTTCTTATCCATTCATCCGTTGATGGACACTACAGTCGTGTCTGCATTTTCGCTATCGTGAATGATGCTGCTGTGAACAGGGGTGTACAGTCTGGAAGGTGTTGATAGGGAGTGATGGGGTCTGATTTCCCTTTTGATGAGATGTCTCTGACTACTGCTCTGAGGGGAAAGGATGGGGTGGCGTGGGAGTGACTGAGCGGCTCAGCAGAAGGGATAGTGGGTTTGGACCAGCTGATGGCAGTGGGGTGAGGATGTGAGAGACCCAGGGACAGGCTTGACGTTGGATAGAATAAGATGGGCTGGGGAGGGAAGCATCAGGCTGGGGCAGCCAGGGGCCTGGGGTGCTATTTCCTGACCTAGAAAAGACTCGGGGGCTTCCCTGGTGGCGCAGTGGTTGAGAGTCCGCCTGCCGATGCAGGGGACACGGGTTCGTGCCCCGGTCCGGGAAGATCCCACATGCCGTGGAGCGGCTGGGCCCGTGAGCCATGGCCGCTGAGCCTGCGCGTCCAGAGCCTGTGCTCCGCAACAGGAGAGGCCACAACAGTGAGAGCCCTCGTATGCAAAAAAAAAAAAAAAGACAAGATTCGGGAGGAATAGGATGGGGGTGGGATCAGAGCGACGCGTTCTTCAACCTGCGGTGCCCGTCAGCCATCGCTCTCACTGTCAGCCGCTACGGCCCTCTGTTTCGTGCTTTAACTTTGCAATTCTTTACTTGTTCTAACCTCTTACATAATGTTTGCTAAAAAGGAATCCGTGTGGCATTAATCGATGAATGTGAGAGTTGGAGGCTCAGAGCCACCTTAACACGGTTAAAAGCACAGGTTCTGAAGTTGCCATCGTGTGGACTCATGGAGTAAATTACTGTGTAGCTGAAAGATCAGGAGAGGAAGGTCTTCTGAACTGATCATGAAACGATCTCCGAGGCAGGCTGCAAAGGGGGAAAACAAACAAACAAACAGACAGACGAACAGGGGACTTCCCTGGTGGCTCAGTGGTTAAGAATCCGCCTGCCAGTGCAGGGGATACAGGTTGAAGTCCTGGTCCGAGAAGATCGCAGCTAAGCCCGTGCGCCACAACTACTGAGCCTGCACTCTAGAGCCCGCGTGCCTAGAGCCCGTGCTCCACAACAAGAGAAGCTACTGCAATGAGAAGCCCTCGCACCGCAACGAAGAGTAGCCCCCGCTCACTGCAACTAGAGAAAGCCCACGCGGCAACGAAGACCCAACACAGCCAAAAATAAATAAATAAATAAATAAATTTATAAAAAAAGCAGACAAAAACAAAGTGGAACAGAGTAAAAAACAGAACATGAGAGCAAAAGAATCCACATATGTAATTGCTCGTCTATGCAGAAGACATCTCTGGAAGAGGATGGTGCTGGTTGTTTCCACAAGGTGCATGGAGGAGACCCAGAGAAGAAGACTTCACCGTAAGCACTTTGGTGCCCTTTGCATCAGGAATTATATAAAAATATTATCAATAGAAAAGGAAGAATAGGTCTGACACTTGCTACAACATGGATGAACCTTGAGGACACAGAGCTTAGCGAAATAAGCCAGTTACAGAAAGACACGTGCTGCGTGAGTCCACTTCTACGAGGTACTGAGGGTAGTCGGATTCACAGAGAGAGAGAGAAGCATGTTGGGTGCCAGGGGCTGGGGGGAAGGGAACGAAGAGCTATTTTTGTTTAATGGGGACAGAGTCTCAGTTTGGGATGATGAAAAGTCCTGGAGGCGGATGGTGGTGATGATTGCACAACAATGTGAATGTGCTCAATTCTACTGAACTATGTACACTTACAAACGGTTGAGATAGTAAATTTCATGTTGTATGTGTTTTCTCATAATTAAAAAATAATAATAATAAAAAAGGGAGAGAACAGCTCAGAGAACGAGCCCAGGTGCATTGCTTACCAGTTGTACTATCTTGGGCAAAGTACTTCACTCCTCTCTGCCTCGATTTCCTTGTCTGTGTGATGAGCATAATAATATTATGTATTGCATCTGGCCATAAGGATTAAATCTGGGTGATGCACGTTAAGGGGTGCCTGATAATGGAGAAAGTGCTCAGTGAATGTTGGCGAGTATCATACTGGCGTGTCTCCATGTTGAAGGCGCAAAAGAAGTTCTTTCAATTTTGAGTTTCCTGGGCTTCCCTGGTGGCACAGTGGTTAGGAATCCGCCTGCCAAAGCAGGGGACATGGATTCGAGTCCTGGTCCGGGAAGATCCCACATGCCGCGGAGCAACTGGGCCCGTGAGCCACAACTACTGAGCCTGCGCTCTAGAGCCCACGAGCCACAACTACTAAGCCTGCACACCACAACTACTGAAGCCCACGCGCCTAGCTCTGCAACAAGAGAAGCCACCGCAATGAGAAGCCCGCACACCGCAATGAAGAGTAGCCCCTGCTCGCCACAACTAGAGAAAGCCCGTGCTCAGCAACGAAGACCCAATGCAGCCAAAAATAAATACAATAAAATAAAATAAAGAAAGAAAAGAAAAGAAAAGAAAATGCATGGTATTAAAAAAATTTTTTTTTGAGTTTCCTTGTTCAAATGCACACACTTGACTCTGAGGGATGCAGAGGATCCTGGGTAAACTGTGCCGCATTCACGCTGGGCCTGGGCCCCCAGGATGAGGGTTTCCTTTGTTCCTTCTACACTGCTGTGTCCGTCACACACACCTGTGGGCTTAGCTGACTCCCACGTTCCTGACCTGACCCCAGGGCAGGGCTTGATAGGCAAGGTTACATGAACAAAGAGTCGTTCTGAGGTCCCCCGTAGGTAAGCCACGTAGAGAGGCTTAGTTCCCTCTTATCCTCATCCTTGAGTCATAGAACTAGGGTGTCTCCATGAAGCCTCCCCCAAGCTGGCTGTCAGACAGGGAGGGCCTTCTGGGCACATGGCCTGTCTCCTTAGTGACACCGCCCAGGGGCTGTGCAGAGAAGGGCCCTATGAGTGTCATCAAGACAGTTCATCAGGTCAAAAACCTTCAGCCTTCATGAAGAACCTTGGGCTAATCCCCCCAGAGCGGTCTGCGTGCTGTTCTCCAGGGCTGTGTCGTGCGGAATCGTGAATGTACTGTTCCTGCTTCTGTTCCTCTCTCTGGATACTCCATTCCTGGTTCCAAGTGTCCCAAGACGGGCTCTTCCATCCTGGCCCTTGGTGGGATGGTGGGGAGGGGCATTTCTCTCCCCCGCCCGGGAGTCTGCAGAGCAGCTGCTTCTCTGCCTGGTCCTGTGGGCAGTTAGGCAAAAAGGGTCAGTCAAGGCTCAGAGCCCAGAGCTTCTTAGACCCTAACAACTGCTCCTCAAACCTTAAACACCCCCGCACTGCGAATTCCAGGCCAGCACCTGCAGCCCACCGTAGCACATGGTAAGAGCCGGGAGCCACCGATTCTGGCCGCGTGTGGGCAGTCCCCTGGCCACTGTGCAAAGACAAACTGTCTGCAGGAAGGTAAGACTCTTGGTTATTAGCACCATGGGTGTGGCAGTGAGTTGGCACAGTTCCTGCTGGGTCCTCCTAGCAAAAAACTGTACCCTGTGCTGCCTGGGCCTGGCTCTGGTGCTTCAGGGAGAGGGCCTGGCCACAGCTAGGGCAGTGGCCAAGGAGCCTGTCCTGGGTGCAACCTTCCCCAGGCTCCAGCTCGGAGGGTGAGAGCACCTTGTGCCTGGCTCCAGCATCTGCTGGGGCCCGAGGGTGGGAGGGACCCAGGGAATCTAGAAGCCCTGCTTGGGGATCTGGATTTTAAGGTGTGCCGATCCCTTTCCCCTGCATGCGGCGTGTGTGTGTGTGTGTGCACACGTGGCTGCCAGCTTGGTGAGCTCTGTTCAATGCCCCCTGGGGAGCCTGCCCAGGTCCCCACTTAGAGGGCCGGTAGGGATGGTGGTGGGGAAGCCTGGGCCAGAGGCAGCCCAGGGAAGGTATTGACTGAGACCTGCTGTTGGCCCCTGGGCTTGGTGTCGACTCTGAGCCAGAGACTGGGGTGCAGCCTGGGCTGGCGTCTGGCCTATTGCAAGTCCCAGCCTGGCCCAGAAAACAGGTTGGAGGCTGTGGGAGGGCCATGCTGATCCTATCCATCCGGCTGGGCCAGCAGACTGGGACTGGTCAGGCCGTAGGCTCGCGGGGTCAGCGCATGGGTCAAGCTGTGGAGTGTTTAGCCTCCTCCCTCCCCCCCGGGCTTCTGGCTCCATGCCCGTTCAGGAAACGGCCCCTGAGCAGAGCAGGATTTCCCTTGTGGGTTTGCTTCCTTCTTTTCTGCCTCCGTGGCTCCTGGGGATGGCCCCTGCTTTGACCCAGCCCTACCACGAGGGGTCTGGCAACTTCTGGATGTTTCAGCCAGAATGAGCAAAACTCCACTGGCCGTGATGCCTGGGGCCTGTGAGCTTTCAGAAGACCTCAAAATTTGTCATGTATCTGTTGGATTCCAAGTATAAAAAGAAAATCAAAATTGTAATTAATGAATATTTATCTAGGTAACATTATTTCCACTAGCTTACTGGGACTCTGTTCAACTATGATATAGTTATATGTGGGTGCAGTAAAGTTTAAGTTGTATGAACCCAATGCATAATCTATTCTTAGGGTCAGAATTAGTAAATTTATACAAGCCTCTTTCAAAAGTTTATGGCCCAAATTATATTTATTGTGGGAAGCGTATATATTTGAATGTGTTTGATATGATATGAGATAGAAACATCAAAACTAATAGGCCCTCACAATATCTCCAGCTGTGGCCATAGCAGAACACAGCCACCATCCAAACAGGCAGGGAGGGACCAGAGAGAAGAAATACGCCAGCTTCTCTCTGTCCTGTCCTCTGGTCTATAGCCAGAGCCTTCCATTGGCCTAACCAACTGGCATCAGCTAGCAAGGAAGCCCCGGTTTTGTGGCCCTTAGAGGTCAGCCTCCAGGGACGTGGAGTAGATCATGAGAAGGTGGAGAATGAATGGGGGGAGGGGGTGAGTGTCACATATAAGAAAACCAGCCTTGGGACTTCTCTGGGGGACCAGTGGTTAAGAATCCATGCTTCCAATGCGGGGGGCTTAGGTTCGACCCCTGGTCAGGTAACTAAGATCCTGCATGCCACGCGGCGTGGCAAAAAAAAAAAAAGAAAACAGAAAGAAAGAAAAACCAGCCCATAATAGTATCATTCTACATACGCAGCTCTGGATCTCTCTTTTCCCACTTAATATATGTCTTGGATATCTTTCTAAACCTTGGCACTTACAGATGTTGATTTTTTTCATGCTGCAGAGTATGCATTTGCAGGATGTAATAAAATTTAAGTTACCAGTACCTCTTTGATGGACACTTGTATTGTTTCCAGTTTTTCTGCCATTATAAACCACTCGGCAACTACATTCCTCTTTCTGCCCAACGCCTGGATATAGATGTGCTTCTCTCCCCACCGGTATTGACGTTCTCTGCGGAGGGGTTGTTGTTGGTGAATGACAGGGCTGGGGAGGTGGGAGTGGGAGGGCGTCGGGGTGGGTGAGGAATGGGGGATCTGATTTGGGCAGGGATCTTGATCACCTTCCCAGGGGCAAGTTGTCCCTCAACCCGCAGAAGAGGGCAGTAGCCAACCGAGACGCTCACGTGGGCTGCGGAGTGGCATCCTGTGAGCGCGACACCCACCCCTCAGTTGCGGGTTGTACCCGGGTATAAAGTGACCTGGCTTTTGCTGTTTCTGGAGTTTCAGGGAGGGGTGGGCCGCGGCAGGTTTCGACCCGCTGAGGATCTGAGCCTTTTCTTGGCTCCCCAGCCAGGCAGGCTCCTGGAGCTGAAACCTGGGGGCTGGGAGCTGGGGATGGGCCTTCCTGAGACCGGGGGCCTGGCAGCCCCAGCAGGTTCTTGGCTCTGGGGGAAGCTCCCTCCAAGGGTGGGGACAATGAAGGTGATGGCAGGCCCTGTTCTGCAGGGTGGAAACTGGTTTCCCCTCCGTTTTACCGGCAGCTCTGGGGATTTGGGCAGCAGATTTGCGTTGACAGCATGTGACACGATTCACTTCCTGACCTTTCCCAGGGAGCTTGTGCACTTGGTTGCTGAATTCTTCAGGCTCTCTGCTCTGCAGTGAGTCACCAGGTCCTGCCCTCCACGTCTGTCCTGCCCTGGGCTTCTGCCCACTGTGGACTTGGCAGGTCACTACCAAGGTCCCTCTGCCCAGCGCCTTTCGGCCCTGCCCTCACCCGTCGGGGGGACATAAGCCCACGTGGTCAGCAGACGGGGGTCAGGGCCCAGCTCTGCTGCTGGCTGGCCGAGAGGCTCTGCAGGGCTGCGGTGGTCCCGCACGCACAGGGAAGGGGAGAGAAGACCACCACGGGCTCCTTCAGGCTCGTAGTCTGAGACCCAGCGATGTCTCACCCAGAGGAGCCTGGTGAGCCCCTGGCCTGTGTCCTCCACCCACGGCCTATGCTGTCCCCTCTGGGACCCACATCACTTTCCGTCCATCAGGGTGGTGCAGGGGCCTCAAACACAGGTGTTCACGAAACGAACTAGAACTTTATCATCTATCTCTATTTTTATAACTAAAATAGTTACAGTTTATATCTATATATTTTATATGTAATGTGTTTTATCACATATACATATAAACATACATAATACATATAATAATAATATTTATATGATAACTAAAATAACAAAAATAAAATGTAATTTCAGTCTCAAGCCTTCACTCTGCTAAGGGGGTGGAAACCTAGTCTCAGCCCCCTTGGGGCTTCTCCTGTCCAGAGCTGTGCCTAACCTCCAGGGGGGCTTGTTCAGAACCAAGGCTTTGGTGGGGTTTGTGTGGTGAGAGCGTCTGGTGCTTGACGTCACCTGTCACCAGCTCATCTCTTGTTGCTGGCCGTCCGCCTGTGCAGGCCTGCAGTTCACTGGCTTTGTCTGCCACCTCGGGGCCACCCCTGGGTGCACAGAATCCCACGGCTGCTCCCACGTGGTGCGGGGCTGGGAGATTCTGCTGTGACACCACCTCAGATGTTATCACGCATCCATTTCTTCTTTGGGGGGTTCTGCTCTCTGCTCTCAGATTCTTCAGACCCACCTGAGCACTTTGCCGTCTCACTAAGGCTTGGTCTCTCCGGTGGCTTACCTGGTGGATTTGATAACCAGAGAGGATCCGTTTTTAACGCCTCCCTACTATAGACAACAAAACTTATTCTCATTAATAACTGTGAAATGAAATGAAGAAAAGAAATGAAACACAGAAAAGAAATGCAGACAGTGATCACTGATTTATTTATCTGTCAAGATCATTTTATTGAAATACACACACCCTGATGGCAAATACAAATATCAGAGCACACAAATATTCACACATTAAAACACAGCTATTTACAATAGCCAAGCAACCTAAATGTCCATCGACAGATGAATGGATAAAGGAGACGTGGTACATATACACAACAGAATATTACTCAGCCATAAAAAAGAATGAAACAATGCCATTTGCAGCACCATGGACTAGCCTAGAGATTATCATACTAAGTGAAGTAAGTCAGAAAGAGACAGACAAATACCATAGGATATCACTTACATGTGGAATCTAAAATATGACACAAATGAACTTATTTATGAAACAGAAACAGACTCACAGACATAGAAAATAAACTTTTGGGGACTTCCCTTGTGGTCCAGTGGTAAAGAATCCACTTTCCAATGCAGGGGACACACGTTCAATCCCTGGTCGGGGAACTAAGATCCCACATGCTGAGGGGCAACTAAACCCACACACCACAACTACTGAGCCTGCACGCCTCAAGTAGAGAGCCTGCGTGCCGCAAACCACAGAGCCCGCGCGCCACAATTACAGAGCGGAAAACCCGCACGCCACAACTAGAGGGAAGCCCCCGCGCCGCAACGAAAGATCCCACATGCTGCAACGAAGATCCTGCGTGCCACAACTAAGACCAGATACAACCCCCCCCCCCAAAAAAGAAAACAAACGTATGGTTACCAAAGGGAAAAGGGGGTGGCGGAGGAATAAATTAGGAGTTTGGAATTAGCAGATACAAACTACTATATATAAAATAGATAAACAACAAGGCCCTACTGTATAGCCCAGGGAACTACATTCCATATCCTGTGATAAACTATAATGGAAAAGAATATGAAAAAGAATATATATATGTATATATCTGAATCACTTTGCTGTACACCAAAAACTAACACAACATTGTAAATCAACTATACTCTAATAAAAAAAAAAAACCACAAAAAAACAAAAGCACAGCTATTTATTCAATAGTTTGTATATTTACCTAATGAACTCTGATCCTTTGGTTATAATCTGCTATATTAATTTCTTATGTAAATAATTATCCAATTAAAATTTAGCCAGAAGTAAAGTTTTATGAAACTGAAATATGTACCTGCAAAAGGTAAAATGAGGCAACTACTAAACTGTACCACTGATGTACTGTTTTATTTATTTGATTTGTTCTTTAGTTTTAAAACAATCAGCAGTTGAAAAAAGAATACATTTCAACTTTAAAGATATTAAAATTCAGTCCAATATTTCATGTATGAACGAAAATGTTCACTTCCTAAACAAAAAGATTATACCTTACTCTGTTTTACTGTTTAAAATGTTAAACCCAAAGAAAAGCTCAAGTGGCCTAAGATGACAGAAATGAAGCAATTCAAGTTCTCTTTGTTGCTTTTTACAAGCACAGCACTTTGGTTGTTCACTTTGAATTTGCTGTTTGAGGACAGCAGTACGTAGCCCACAGGAGCTGGAGACGAACTGAATCTGAAGCCAGCTTCAAGGATTCTGCCCCTTCACAAACTTACTCTTTTTTTTTTGAGCCACTGATAAAATAATGTTCTTTATTGCAACGGAATATAGTATACAGATTTATAGCAAAACAATATAAAAAAACTAGATAAATGAAAGAAAACAAACTGTAAAATTGACTCAAGTAAACTTAAAGATATACTGGCACAGTGACCAAAGAAATCATAGAACCCTAAGAACCAGAAGGTCCAGTTGATATTACAGGCACGTTTTACTAAACTTTTAGGTAATAATAATAGGAATAGGAATAGTAGATGATGTATATTGAGCGGTATCTATGTTCCACACAGTCTGAAGTGCTTTACGTAGTGAGCAAATTTAATTTTCACAGTAATCTAAGCGGATAGTCAGTGGCTTCTATGTGAAAACTTTCAATGATGGCAAGCTTTCTACTGTGTACTTAGCCTGTTCTTTAGTTGAACAGCTTTAACCAACAATTTTCTTTTTACATATATGCAAATATCCTCTATTATTCCCACCTATTAGCTCTAGTTCTGCCTTTTAGAGCTATATGACATAAGTGAACCTCTTCTTTCATGTGGCAATCCTTTATATCCTGGAAAGCCATTATCATGTCTGCTTTCTCTTGTTTAAGAGACATCATTTAAGATCTGTACAGGGACTTCCCTGGCAGTCCAGTGGTTAAGACTCTGTGCTTCCACTGCAGGGGGTACAGGTTTGGTCCCTGGTTGGGGAACTAAGATCCTGCATGCCACGTGATGTGGCCAGAAAAGAAAACAAAAGAAACATTTTGGGTTTCCCTGGTGGTGCAGTGGATAAGAATCTGCCTGCCAATGCAGAGGACACAGGTTTGATCCCTGGTCCGGGAAGATCCCACATGCCATGGAGCAACTAAGCCCGTGCACTACAACTACTGAGCCTGCGCTCTAGGGCCCACGAGCCACAACTACTGAGGCCGCGTGCCACAACTACTGAGGCCGCGTGCCACAACTACTGAAGCCTGCACACCTAGAGCCCGTGCTCTGCAATAAGAGGCACGCATGCAGCCATGAAGAGTAGCCCCCGCTCACCACAACTAGAGAAAGCCCGCTTGCAGCAACAAAGACCCAACACAGCCAAAAATAAATAAATAAAAAGGAACGTTTTGCATAAATTATTTAATATCCATATTTTCCCACCTTCTAGTCCTGTAGCCCTCTTAATTTCCTGCATAGGTTTACAAAGATTGCTATTAGTAGTTTTGTGTTCCTGTCTTCACGACAAACTTACTCTTGACATGAACCCATTGGAGACCAACTGTATAACTGGGAGTTCTTAGAAATAATTTCCACATAGAATACAATGCCTGTTAAAAGAGAAGCCATAAACATGTGCTAATTTGGAGCTTACGTATATATTATGAAAACTCTACATGACCTGTATCAGATGCTTGCAACTTGGACTTAGGAGAATATTCCAGGTAGGGGTATTTTATCACTGACATTGTTTAGAATTGCTGGTGCATGGTGATAGTATATAGACACAGAGAATGGACTTGAGGACCCGGGGTGGGAGGGGGAAGCTGGGGCAAAGTGAGAGTAGCATCGACACATATACACTACCAAATGTTCAATAGCTAGTGGGAAGCAGCAGCATAGCACACCTTCCTCCCTGCAGGGCACATGGAGGGCAAGCCCACCTCTGGGGCTTTGCTTTCGCTCTCCCTCTGCCTGGATGCTTCATCCCAGATTATTTCCTGATTGCGGCTCTCACAGCCCCTCTGTGGATAAGCCTTCCCTGATCACTGCGGCCCCTCTCCCCCGTCGCTCTGGATTTCAGAATCCGGCTTTCTTTCCTTTAGAACCTTCATTACCATCTGAAATGATCTCATTTACGTGTTTGTCTATTATTTGCCTTCCCCTCCCTCCCCCAACGTAAGCTCCGTGCTCGCCCATGATGCTCCAGGGCCGTGCACACAGTAGGTGCTTATTAAGTATTTGTTGAATGAATGGATGGGGCTCTTAGCCTCTCGCCGCCCCAGCCTCAGCACCGGGTGTTCTGTGAGCGTCGTGGTGGGGAGGACGAGGATGGCACTCAGAGCAGGGGCACATACTAAATACCAAAATACTCAGTGTTTTCTGGGACAGTTATTGCACCCAGGCCCTGGCTCTTGGCCTTAGTAATTTCCCCATTTCCTGAGATGCCCTCAGCTGTCCTTCCCCATGTTTACCTGCTGAGATCTCCCTGCGTACACCGACCTTCCATTCCCATCTCCACTTGCTGAAATCCTTCTCACCTTCGAGACTCAGGCCAAAGGCAACCTTCCGCTAAGACTTCTCTTACCTCTTCAGGGAGAATGTGGCATCAGCAGTGACGGCAGCAGCAATAACTCCCACCCGCCCTCTGCCCGGCACCGCACTCAACTCCATCTCTCATTTTGGCCTTACAACAGTCCTACGAGGTAGGTTCTGCTCCCGTCCCCATTTCAAAGATGGAGAAACTGAGGCTCAGGAAGTTGCCGGAAGTCTTGCAGTCACAAGTAAAGGAAGGAGTAAGTCAGACAGAGAAAGACAAATATCATGTGATATTGCTTATATGTGAAATCTAAAAAAAGAAAATGGTGAAAATGGACTTATTTACACAACAGAAATAGAGTCACAGATGTAGAAAACAAACTTATAGTTACCAGGGAGGAAACGGGGGAGGGAGGGATAAATTGAAAGATTGGGATTGACATATACACACTACTATATATAAAATAGATAACTAATAAGGACCTACTGTATAGCACAGCGAACTCTACTCAACACTCTGTAATGACCTGTATGGGAAAGAATCTAAAAAAGAGTGGATTCATGTATATGTATAACTGAATCACTTTGCTGTACACCTGAAACTAACACAACATTGTAAATCAACTATACTCTAATAAAAATTTAAAAAAAAATCAAAGTTTAAACAAAACAAAACAAGTAGAGGAGGGAGATCTAAACCCCGGGAGGCTGACCCTGGCCACGATCTCCAGCCCCTGTGCTGAGGGTCCCCACCCTGCCCCCGCCATTGACCATCCCATCTCCAGCCCTGTGTTCTGGAACCTGGGACATCGCTGGGGGGGGGGGCAGGGATTAAACCTAATTCTGGCCCTTCATCCCTCACCCCAAGCACCTGCTGTTTTTATTGCCAAGAAAAATTGGTTCCATAGAACTATTGTGAAAATTTTGAAGGAAAAGAAGTTCAGGTGCGGGGAAGGGACTAACGGAACTTGGCAAATAGAAGGTAATTACTGTAAATCGCATCTTAACATTTTTGTGTAATTACATACTTCTCTGTGGTTCAAACTGCTCAAGAGTTAGTTTTAAAATACAATCCTGGGACTTCCCTGGCGGTCCAATGGTTAAGACCCGGCACTCCCAATGCAGGGGGGCTGGGGTTGATCCCTGGTCAGGGAACTAGATCCCATGCTGCAACGAAGATCCCGGACGCCGCAACTAAGACCCGGCGCAGCCAAATAAATAAATGAGTAAATAAATAAATATTTTAAAAATAAAATAAAATAAAATAAAATACAATGCTGACTGAAGTAATTAAGTTCTCCCCCCCCCGCCCCCATCTCCCCTCTGGAAAGCTGGGCCTCTGTGAGGAAAGGCCCATGACCTGAAGCTGGCCGTCCTCCCAACAGGCAACACAGCGCCCAGCACAGGGATGTTTGGAGTGATGCATGACTTTGAGCTTTCTTTCTCTTAGCCTCAGAGGTGTCATCTGTAAATTGGGGCCAGTGGAGGCCGCCAGCTGTCCCTCTCAGAGGGGCTGTCAGAGTTCAGCAAGTGACGGGAGGAAGCCCATGCATTCCAGAGGCCTCAGCTTGAGTGGGTTGAGGGGAGCGTGTGGGGAAGAGACAGTGGTTGGCTGGGGCCCAGGGCTTGGCCCTGCTTCAAGGGTCTCACAAGCATATGGGGAGGCAGACGGACAAGGCGACCATGGTTCACGGACTGTTCCCTAGGAGCTGCTCAGAGGAGGAAAAGACAGAAAGGCTTCCTGGAGGAGGTGTCTTTGAGTTGGGTGGGTGGGTGGGTGGGAGCTGGAAGGAAGCGAGGTCAGAGCTGGGAGAGGCCGGCCCCTCCGTCGGCTGTTCTCCACATGCCGAGCATGGGGCTGGTACTAAGGATACCGTTTAGAGTGGGAGACAGATGCTAATCGCAACAGTGACAGTTTCCATGAAGGAGAGATTCCGGCATGGAGGAGGGATCACTGGACCTGGGTGTTGGAGCAACGGTCCCTTGGGTGGGCTCTGAGATCAGCAGGCGCTGTCTAGTGGGGGGAGGAAAGGGGGCTCTGAGCAGAGGGAAGAGTGTGTGAAGCTTGGTGGCCGGAGGGAGCGGGGCCCTGTAAGAAGCCGGCATGGCCGAGGCCCACGAGCTCGATGAGCTGGAGACCTCTGGGCAGGGGCCCGTCCACACAGAGCCTGGAGTGACAAAGGGGCATTTGCGTTTAACTTGGTCACAGGACACCCGGAAAGGTACTAAAGTGGGGTGCAGGGCAGGCTGGAGCAGGGGCAGGGGGCACAGGCGGGGGACGTGCATCTGGTGGATGGAGGAGAATGGGGCTTGTTGGGGTGGGGGAGGGCAGGTGGGCACAGCTCAGTTCATGGAGTCTTCTAGAAGCACCACTCTGGAGGACGGGCTGGGATTGGGGTGGAGTTTGAGTTCATTGTTATTTCGACTCTGTGGTCATGGCTGTTATGTTTGTTAAATGAATGTAAACAATCGCCCTGATTCGCCTCATGAACTTGGACACAGAGAGGGACACTGCCCGCACATCCACACCCACGCAGGCCTGGGGCTGGGCCTCAGCCCCACAAGCAGTCCTATCATGCAGATGGGGAGTTGGCTGTAGAAATGGCCCTCCAGGGGCGATTCCAGGCTGGTGACCTGGGCGCCCTAGCCGTGGACCCGCGTTCTGCCTGTTCCCTGCCCCTCTCACGTTCTCACGGAGCCCAGCCCCGCTTCCCCACCCAGGCCCTGACCTGCTGGAGCCACTGCCAATAGGGCCTTCACCTCACCTGGGAGCTGACGTCTCTCCTGCAACAGCAAGGGGGCCCCTGACCCTGAGCCCACGGACGGTGGGGCCTGGGGCCTCGTGGTGGGCCCGCCTCTGGGCTGGGGTTAGAGGGGATGATGGGCAGCGCTGGCTCTGTTTCCCCAGGTCTTGGGTGGGTTTGCCCCCGCCGGGCGCCGTTGTGACTAGGGCTGAGGCTTGGGCTGTCATCCAGCCTCCTCAGGCATCCCTGCTTGCTTGCCTGGGCAGTCCCATCTCCCCTGGCCTCGCTTTTCCCATCTGAAAAATGGGCATAGCACCGGGTGGGCAAGGTTGTTGGGCTTAGGGAGGGTGAGTGGCATCACGGGTGGCCTTGGACGTTCCTTGTTCCAACCCCGGAGATGAGCGGCCCTGCAGTCCGGCCCAGCTCTGGGGAGAGGCTTTCTCAGGCCCGGGGGGCTCCCTCTGCCAGGAGATGAGCTCACAGGGCGGGCCGGGCCTTGGGGGCCACACATCCGTTGTCCTCCCTTTCCTGGGAGTTGGTCCAGAGACAAGGGGCAGGGCGTCTGCTTTTCATCGGGTGCCTGTTTCTAATTCCTTTGGCCTCTGAGCTCCTTTTCAGAAGGAGGAAGAGGCACTTAACTGATTGTGACCCAGCACGGTGCTGAGGAAGAAGGGCTGGGCTTGGCGTCGAGGAGAACGGGATCCGGGGCCTAACCGGGCCCCTTACTGCTGTGTGACCTCAGTGAGGTGTTCACTGCCTCTCAGCATCCAGGGCCCCATGTGGAAAATGGGAATAATGATTTCTGCCCTGTCTACTCCACAAAGTAGAGAGAGATGGGAAAGTGCTTTGTAAACTGCAAAATATGAAACGTCCCCTCTGCGGCGGCATGGTTGTAGGTGGGGTCCCGCCCAGGGGCCTTGCCCCACCCGGGGGCAGCCAGGCCTGCTGGCCGAGCCCCGGGTCTATGTCTCCAAAAGGTCAAAGCGACTTTAGGTCCAAGGAATGGAGACCCATTTTAGGAGCTGCTGGCTGGGGACCCTAAGCAGGGCAGGGGCTCAGGAAAGGAAGAGTTCAGTCTGGTTGGCGTGGCCTGGGAGCAAAGTAACACACTAAGGAGAGCTAACGCTTACTGAGTGCCTGGCACACTTCTAAGACTTTTCTGTGTATTAATTGATTAGGCATCACAACCACCCTCGGAGGGAGGTTACTGTTTTCCTCCCCGTAAACCCTTCAAGGGTGGAAAGGCATTTTGGGAGACGGAAAGGGGTGGCCAGAGGCTGGGGAGCCCCTCGCACGCAGGGGCAGTGGAAGGAGGGGGCCTAGGGGTCGGGGTCTGACACCACAGCAGCAGGAACCCTCGGAGGCTCCTGGGTGACCTAATACTTGAAGGTGGGCGGGAGGGGGCTCTTGGGAGGACTGGCTGTGGGCCTTCCTTATTCCTCTGGCTTCACACCTGAGCACAGGTCCAGCGGCCACCCACGCAGCCCCTCCGGGAATCCTCGACGCCAAGAAGGGCCGAGAAACCGGGCAGTGCTGGCGCACGGGCTGAGGCTCTCGGAGCCGGGCTGGCCAGCGTGGTGGCCAAGGGGCCTGCAGCAGGGCCTGCGGGTGCCAGGCCGCACCCCATCCTGGGACCTGACCCCAGGAAGGGCAGGGCAGCACCGCCTGCCGGGTTTTAGGGGAGCCACGAGCACTCCACCCACGCGGACAGGACAATGGTGCCCTCCCGGTCTGAGCCCCTCATGCAGCCTGGTCAGGGGACTGGCCCAGCTAGGGAGGGGGTGGTAGGGCCATGGCCCCAGTGGTCAGAGACAGGAGACAGCGCTGGAATCTTTCCTCTCAAAGAAAATGAAGCCCCTTCCAAGGGAGGCCACCCCGGAGTGCCAGGGTGGAGGCCCTCGGCCTGAGACCTGGGGTGCAACAAGGTAGGCGCATCGCCCTCCCCAGGACAGCCGTGCATCCACGTAAGGCCTTGGGGCTGGGAGTGGGCAGTGTGTGTGGGGAGGCTGGCTCTGCAGGGCACCCCGCCCTGGGTCCTGACCATTTCTGCTTGAGAGCAGTTGACAAACATGCAGGAATTTAAGACAAAGAAGGGGACAGGGTGTGAAAGGGCTTGGCGGGGAGCGGCAGTCTTGAGTGTGAGGCATCCAGGGTGTGTTATCTGTGCAAGAGCCAGAGATAAGATGAGCAGAGATGGATGGGAAGATGGGGGAAGCGCAAGGCAGAAAGGCTGGATCCAGGGCGGGGTCACCAGGGAAGCAGGGGCCACAGTGAGCTGTGTGGGCTGAGTGGGCCCAGGGAAGGGAGGGGGCAGACAGGCGGGAGGGAGGGAGGGACTCGCCTGGGTCTTCCTTACTTTTTCAAAGATTTAAATACTGGGCGTCTCAATAGAACACTGGGAGGCAGCATCCGAGTTCAAAGCCCCAGAGATCTGGCACCAGTGGACAGGAGAGTGTTGTTCTCAAGGCAAGAGCAGCCCAGCCTTTGTTCTCATCCCACGGAAATATCCCTGCCTTTGGTGAGACGGCACCCAGCGGGGCCCATCTGTAAATACTTCGGAAGATGCCCTTTGCCCAGGAGGCACTTGGCGCCGCTCCCGCTTACTGTGTGGACAGCAGGCCAGGCCTTCCCTGGGGGCTGCATGGGGCGAACCCGCTCCCCACCTGCTCGATCCACTCCAAGTCACTCTTGGTCACATTTCTGGGTGGGGCCCTGTGCTCCGGCACAACCCACGCTTCCCTTTCCAAATCTTAAGCCCGGTCCTGTTCCCACAGCCCAGCACTGCGGGCTTCCACTGCAGAAGCGGAGGAGGGAACCTGAACGGCCGGGTAGGTGTGGCGGGGGTCCTGGCTACCCAACGAGCCAGAGCCATTAAGACGGGGTAGGACCTGTGAGGAGAGACCGAGGGCACAGTCACCCATCCAGGCTAGGGACAGGCTTTGGACACAACTGCTGTTGGTGACGTTTTCTGAGTAAACTGGAGGCATCTGAATGTTGCCTGAGTATTATAAAAGGTGAAAGTTTATTGACATGGAAAGGTGGATTGTTAACTGAAATAAACATTTAAAAAGCACATGGAGTGGCCTCATCTTGGACAAAATACTAATGAACACACAGTAGGTGTTAATAGTGATACTGACTGGGGTGCTAAGAAGTTTTTCCCCTTATTTTTTTCTTATGTTTGTGGATCTATGTTTTCTCACCCTTAAAATTTTTTTTGGTCAATTTTTTCCAACTTCTACAATGAACATATACCCCCTTTTATTATATTAATTTATTATATAATAATATTAATATTATTATTATATTAAAAGGTTATTTTTAACTAAAAAGTGTTTGGTAAAAATTGCTACCCTGAAAAATAACAACCCTGGGGCTGCCTGAGTCATGGATGGAGCCACGGCCTACAGGACAGGAAGAACTAACCTCTCTGCTCCTTTGCTCCCAGCCAGAGCTTAGAACCCAAACCCCATCTGAGTTCGGCCTAGGATCCGGAAAGTACTGATAATTGCAGAGCAAAAAACAGACTTGACTCTGAGATGATCTGTGATTTAAAAAAAAAAAAAAGGATCCCAGCCTGGTCTCCTTTACCAACCCAGTCCAGGCCTGGCCCAAACGTCTCTTTGTATGAAAATCCAAGTCCATTTTAATCGTGGGTTGGGGAAGAAAAGCAGAATTTGAAAGAGAACGTCGTTACGTGTGCTGTTCTTTTCTGCTCGTCACCCGGAGCGCTCGTGGGACGGCCCCTGCTTGCATCTGGGGGCGCTGGGTGCCGCGCACCACGTGAGAAGTCCACCGTCACCCAGGGACAGAGGGTTTGGGACCAGGGAGGCCGATACAAACCGCGGTTTAACTGGAATGCGACGAATGCCCCGGGAAACCTGTTTCTCGGGGCCTTACTTCACCTGTCAGCAGAGCCCTGTCGTCCCTGAGCCTCCCCTGGCACGCTAACCCCTCACAAGAGACGAGCTGCATGCCTGTGGCCCAGCTCTTCTGGGTCACACGAGTTGGGTGGATGAGCCGGACCGGCGGCCTGCCTCTCTGATGGCACCTGTGCCCCAGAGGGAACCACCGCTGGGCACCGCGCCCACCACCAGCCCAGCCCCGTCCCAGCCCCATTCCTTCCTGGGTCCCTCGCACACAGTGCAAGAGGGGGCGGAGGGTACCACACGCCCTTCAGCTGGCCGCCCTGCGGGGCGCCCCCCGCCCCCTCAGAGCTGCCACCGCCTGTCCAAATGCAGCCACGGTTCTGGGCGAGGGTGAAGGCAGAGGTGGGGCGGGAGGGACGGTGTCCCCGCGGGCTCCCCCCGCCTCCCACTTCTCAGGAGAGGGTGACACAGCCCGCTCCCTCCCCCTCTGCCCTCAGAGTCCATAATCTCTCATGCTAGAGAGGAACATGGCTGGAACGGACATTACTTGAAAGAAACATTTATTGTCCAACAGCTCCACAGTTAAGGCCCTTCCTTCCCTGGACGGGGGCCCAGCTGCCTCCCGCAGACACCCACCCGCTCTGGGCTCTGGGCTCCCATATTCTCCTTATGGGTTACCGTGTAACCCTCTTCCTGGCTGTAAGGGGCTGCCGGCCGCGGCAGCAGGTGCAGAGCGGGCTTCACTGATTTAAGAGTCAGAGACGTGGTTGATTTCGATGCGTTCTGTGGGGCATTTGCTAGCATTTGTTTTTCTGGACAACTGTGCTCTAAAATAATAGTATTTAGATGAAATGAAGGTCAGAACAGGAACCCCCTCGCGGTTCCAAAATTTCTGAGTAGATTGATTTGATTCAGGGTGGAGATGAGTTTTCTCCCCTTTGGGCTGAAAGCGGTGGACAGTGTGTGGTTTGCTGCCCTCCTGTGGCAGAGAAGGGATAAAAGGCTGTCGTTCCCCTTCAGACGCTACGGTGAGCCTACGTTTGTTGGACAGTTAGGGAGCTGCCCCCTGGCAACGTGGGGGGCGGCAGAGACCCACGGTGGTCTCCACATACGGGATCCCAGGCTAGTGGGGTGACCGTTCACTGAACCGAGGTCCGAGGGCAACAACACGCGCCTGGGCTCACACAGAGGGGCTGGGGACCCTTCCCTAAGTGGGCTGCCCGACCAAAGAGGGCAGGTGGCCCGAGCTGAGGCCCCAGCGGCCCCTGGTGACTAGATCCACTTCCCTCGTGAACAGAATCGAGAAGCGCAAAACCAGCCTCTGCTCCCCGCTCCTCCCTTCTCCCTTCTCCACTCGGGGATGGTTACTTCTGCAAAAGTCTCTCCCTTCCCAACCCCTAATGTAGTCCTGCTCTGCCTCCTGTCAGGGGCCGAACTGTGTCCCCTCAGAATCCCTATGTTGAAGCCCTAAGCCCCAGGTATTTGGTGACAGGGCCTTTGAAGAGGTGAAAGTGAGGCCGTTAGGTGGCCCTGATCCCATGTGACGGGTGTCCTTAGAAGAGGAGGAGATTTGGCCACAGACTCTATAAAGAACAGGCTGCGCGCAAGCCAGAGAGAGCGACCTCAGGAGAAGCTACCCTGCCGACACCTGCACCTGGGGCTTCCCGCCTCTGGAACGTCTGTCGTGTGAGCCACCGCATGTGCAGCCCTAGCAAACGAATACACCTGCTAACAAAGTACTTCTTTCTAAAGGACGATTGCTGCATCTGAGGTGTTCAAGGACGGAACCACATGGACTCCCTCCTGGGCCACACGTCCTCTATTTGTCCAGAGGATCTGGAGATAAACACTGAGCAGCTGTCCTTCGTTTTCATTTAATCTTCATAGTGACCTATTCTATAGATGATAAAATTCTCAGAAGTTAACCTGCCCCGGGTCACCCAGGTTGTGGGGAGAAGCAGGATCCAGTCTGCCTCCAAGCGCCACCTCTCTCTCCCTCTCTCGGGCTCAGGGCAGCTGACACGGGCACGGGGAAGGTCAGGGGACAGGGGCCCGGACTGCGTGACTGTCTCGTGCCATGGACGGCCAGCGCGAGAAGCTGGACCCATAGGCCGTGCTGATTCCTGCAGTGGTGGTTTGGCTTCTTCCTTAACCCATCCTGAAAAAACTCAATTCCTCTGAAAACTCTCGAGTATTCTCCATGAGGCGGGCAGTCTTATCACATCCACACACCACACTTAGGCTGAAAGCTCTCTTTAACGAGTTTACCTGTCTGAACTGACAGACCAAGGGAGTTCGTGTACATTCTGGTCAACAGTGACTCCTAACCACGCTGTTATTCTTTCAAAATACATTTTATTAGTGGCACATGGAATTTAAAGTGAAGCAATTTCTTTCCAGAGAGAAGGTAAGCCCTGACAGACTAAAAATTGAGCAGATGTGTCACAGCAAAAATACCATTTCCAGTGTAAAGAGGTTAACAGGAATACTCTCCACCAAGGAGATGCCTTTCTTCACCGTGCTGACCACAGTGGACACTTGGTTCAGCTGGGGGAACCCACAGCCCTGGACAGTCATGGACGCCATGAAGTCGGGGTCATCTAGACACTGACTGGCCCTTCCCTGTCGTAGCAGAGGCGGAGAGGTCACGACCCCCATCGCTCATGATGGGGACCCGGGGGTCTGGGAGGCGGAGGATGGCTGGGGGGAAACACGAGGTGAGCAGGCTCGTGTGTGAGCCTGAGAAAACCCTCAGACTTGGAGGGCCTCCAGAGTCTCCATGACGACCCTTCATCAGCAGATTAGAGCCAGGGGTTACCAGAGGGTCCTTTTAAAGCACCTGGAAACACGCCTATGTTAGTAAGTCAGAGAAGATCTGCACGTCCTTAAAAAAATCAGTTTCTCGGGGCTTCCCTGGTGGCGCAGCGGTTGAGAGTCTGCCTGCCGATGCAGGGGACACGGGTTCGTGCCCCAGTCCGGGAAGATCCCACATGCCGCGGAGCGGCTGGGCCCGTGAGCCATGGCCGCTGAACCTGCGCGTCCGGAGCCTGCGCTCCGCAACGGGAGAGGTCACAGCAGTGAGAGGCCTGCTTACCACAAAAAAAAAAAAAAATCAGTTTCTCTCTCAGAGATTCTTTTACCTAATGTTCTTCTGGCTCAGAACGAGCTCTGCAATGTTCACGTGCATCACTCACCAATCCGTTAGCTCTGCTGCCCTGTCTCCCCTTCACTGTCCCCCCACCTCATCCCAGCACTGGGTCCTGCCCCAGAGTGCTGCTCTCCTCCGGGCTCCCCGCACCCTCGCACCTACAGCCTCTGTCACTGCAGTGGGTCTCCCAATTCCAAAAGGCACTCCCTGCACTGAGGCTGTTTCTGTCCTGTTAAGATCATGCTGTTTCTTCTTTCTAACCTCAGATGATGGGGAGTATTCACGAGGAAGGCTCAGTGAGTTTGTCATCTTCACTAGTCTTATTTGATCCTAACATGGGCATGTCACACATCACTTCGGAATCTGTCCCCAACCAAACACTGATCAAGGCAACAAAATGAGGGACAGACTGCAGAATTTTCCATTTCTAGATCTAACTGATTGAGCTAAGTCTTAGCTTCTAGAATACAGCTTCTGGGGACTTAGGGCAGGTCAGTGATGCTGGTGTCGCCAAGATCAATTCCAGAGTACAGCTTGCCGTCCTTTGCGGCCCCCCAGGGCATGGACGTGGAGGTCCACTTCACCGCCCAGTCTCCTGCTTTGTTGACCAAGATGACACCACCTACACCTTTGACCTTGGACTTCATATAACCCAACGACGCGTCAGCGGCCTCTTCTAACGTCTTTCCTGAAAACAATGAGAGGTTGAGAAACAACACAAGTTAGTGAAAGGAATCTGGTGGGAAAATTATTTACAGTATGAAAAACTGAAGCGTCTTAACAAAGATTCTTAGTAAGTGATTTCTATTTCAATGTCTCAAACAAGGACTCTCACCCTACAAGGCCCTCCCTGCACTGGATGAAGCTGCCTTTTCTCCCACACGCAGGCTCAGTCTCTCTACCGCCCCCAGGAGGCAGGAGGCAACCAGTATTCCAAATGCCCTTCTTTCCTGACCCTAACAGAAGGGGCGTTAACCTGAAAGCAACGTCTGCAGCAAACAAGAAAGGGCTTCCCAACCCTCTCCGTCGATTTGTAAACAGCTCCTACCCCCTCACAGTCAGACGGCACGGCCTTGTTCCACGTACCCTGTTCCACGTGGAAGAGGGTGAGTCTGGCCAGATTCACCTTCAGGATGCTCTCTCCGTGCCCTGTTGTTGAAACGGCTCCAATATCATTGTCAGCGTAACCTCCAGATCCTGCTCAAGGAAGGGAATTGTTTCTAACTGAGCGGCAACCGTCAAGAAATTCAAACACTTATTACAAGTCTAACGCTACATAAATGTTAAACGCCAAGGTGCACTGGTGAGCGCCGTGTGAATAACACCCTGAGATGGGGATGGAGGGCATGTCGGGGAGGCAGGCCTAGCCTTCCCAGGGCAGCGACACCAGAGCAGCCCCTCCTCTGCCCCCAGCACATCCACCCAGCGCACAGGGTAAGACATATACACCCCTCCCCTCCCCCCACCACCGGGAATTAAGTCAATGTGCTCCGAGGTTAACGCGAAGAACACTTTGACGTGCAATATCTCGTAGCGGTGGTGCGTCACTCCAGTAGTGGTGTGTCCACTACTGTTAGGTAAAACATGCCACTCAGATCTAATAACTGCAAACTTAAATTCTCAGCTTTCTTAGTTTGCTCATTGGAGCCCATGCCTGGGAAAAGGTTTCGTGTACTTAACCCTTTGGGAATAGTCTGCAGCTCCTGAAACGGATTAGAGAGAAGACAGAGGCACCGGGGGTGCTGCGGCGGCTTCAGTACCCCAGCTCCACCTCCCTCCCAAGTCCTCCATGCCCCCCCCCCCCAAAACACAGCATCTAGGAAACAGGTGCCTGCTGGACACGCCACCTTCTGCACGTGCCCTGGGCGACCCCCTCCAACCCACCGCCACTCCCAGAAATTCTAAAGCTGCCACCAGGAGGAGGAGGAAATGAAGGAAGAAAGAAGTGGGTGTGGGGGTGAGGCGAAGACCAGAGAAAGAGGACGAGAGTACGGGGGAGGGCAGGGGCAGGGGCAGTGATCACCCGTCCATCCCACCTATACATGGCGTGTCCCCGACGCGGCCCAGCATCTTGTTGACGACGCCCCCCGTGGAGGTCGCATAAGCCACATTTCCTCGGCAGTCCACGGCAACGGCACCCACGGTCCCCAGGTTTCTGCCAAAAAACCAACAAAGAGTGGCTGAAGATGAGAGACACTCCCACAGGTGACAGGGTAGCTTAATACACTTCTATATTAATGGCACATGGGACACACTTTGATTCCAGCATTCCCCACTCACGGAAACGGCAAAGAAAGCCTGTTTGCATTACATTCTACATGTCAGTTAGACTGCTGGACATACCTTTAGCCCTCAGCTCTAAGGGTCCATCCAATCCCAGCACCACCATTTTCTAGCTGGGTGATTGAGTTAAGTTTTATCGTGCCTCATTTTTCCCATCTGTAAAATGGGGATACAAATAACTGGGTGCATCTCAGACTTCCGTGTGCATCAGCACCCCTTCGATCCTCAGCACCTCCATCCAGAGACCCCCGAGTTGGCAGGTACAGGATGGGACCCAACATCGTGTACTTCTGACAACCACCCGGGAGACGCTGCTGCTGCCTGTCCGCACACCCCTTTGCCCGTTTCATGGGGCCTGCTATGAAGATGAAATAAGTTGACTTTTTCTCTAACGTTTTATTACAAATTTGCAAGTAACAAAAGTTGAAGCAATTGTACGCTAACAGCTGTGTACCCACCACCCCGGTTCTACAGTGAACTATATCTCAGGCACTGGTCTAAATGCTGGGACGTAGCAGAAAACTAAATGGTCAAAGTACCTTCTCCCACGGAGCTTGCATTTGGGGCACAGGGTGACAGAGCAATAAAGAATGTCAGGCTTTACTGAACAGCAGTAAACTATAGCCCATAGCAGCACGTGGGACATGTGATGGTGGAGACGTGCTGCTTTCTAAGGGCCTCTCTGAAGGACTGAGGGTAAGCCATGCTGATTGCTGGGGAAGAACATTCCTGAAGCAGGACATGCTTGCCAAGTTCAACGAACTTCAAGGAGGCCACTGTGGTTGGAGAGGATAAAGCCAGGGAGAGTGTGCAGCAGGGTCAGAGGGACGGCCAGCAGGCAGACCATGAGGCTTTGACAAGTGGGGTGACTGTACATCCTGGTTTCCCAGGACCGTCCTGACTTATGCCTGTTGTCCCGGCTTAATTAATAGTGCCCCTTTCACTCTCAAAACTAAGTTCCAGTTTGAATACTGAATCACATGGTCATCCTACTTACAGGCCCTCGGAAGGGCGTTTAGTCTGAGTGAGGTGGGAAGACGCTGGAGAGTTTGAACCGAGAAGTGTCACGAGATGAGTTAAGTTTAAAAAAATAACCATTCTTACCGCCATGCCCATCACCGGCACGGCTAACATGAAACAGACACGGTATCAAGTATGGGCACAGAGGTGCGGGGACCACGACCCTCACTCACTGCTGCTGGGCATGTGGACTGGCAAAGCCACTTTGGGAGGCCACCTACGGGGTCTCCTAAAGCCGACTCAGCCATTTTATCCCCACACTTCTGTCCAACAGAAACGTGGAGGTAAGTTCACCATGAAAGTGTACAGAATGTTCACAGCAGCACTACTTGTAATAACAGCGAACTGCAAAAGACACAAACATCTGCCCAAGTAAATAACCTGTGACACACTATGCTTCAGTGAAGGTGGACTCTGCTACACACGAGACAGATCTCAGAAACGTAAGAGGCACCCAAAAAGCACGGACTACACAACCCCACTCAGATAAAGTTCCAAAACAGGCACCACTAGCCCACGGTGCTGGAAGCCGGGCAGGCAGTTTCCTTGCGGGGAGGGCAGTGACGGAGGGGTGTGTGTGTCGGGCTGTGTGCTGATTACACGTGTGTCCACCCTGTGGAAGCGCATCCAGGGCTCCAGACAGGATCTATGCACCCGGAATGTGTGCTATACTTCTACAGAGTCATCTTAGGGAAACCGTTCTGGCCATTGTGTGTGGACTGAGGGAGATGAGAGAGGAAACAGAGACCCCTTAAGAGGCTGGAGAGGCAGTGGTTTGTGTCGGGGTGTTTCCAGAGGAGAGGGTGGGAAGGAGGCTGGACCTGGGACATTTTGAAGGCAGAGCTGACAGAATTTGCAGGTGGACCGGATGTGAGAGAGAGAAATCTAAGGCAGAAACTGAAAGGATGCAAGAAACACTTATTGAAAGGTGGAAGACTGGGAAGACGTTTTTTGCTTTGTGGTGTGTGTGGAGTGGGGTTGGGTAGGGAAACAAGTTTAGTTTTGGACAAAAGCTTGAGGTATCTGTTGGGCAATCACACGGAGAGGCTAAATTGTAGCTAGAGAATGTAGCCTGGCATTCAAAGGACTAGAAAGAGAAAGCTGGTATCCTATTAGAAGGAAACGGGAACCCTATCTCCTATCACTCACAGAAGCCAACCCAGATAGCTAAGGACCTAAATACAAAACACAAAATTCTTCAAGGAAATCTAGGCAGCTGTATGTCTCAGGGCGGGGATGGCTCCTAGGTTTCTGGTCTTACAAACTACACAAGAAGAGGGAGAGTACTACTGACCACAAAAAACGTTCAAATGGCAAAAATACCATAAGCAAAGTAAAAGCAAATAAAAACAACAGATTCGGGAATTTTGTTTTGAGCAGAGAAGACAGCCTTAAGATTGATAAGAAGAGGACAAAACAACTAAAGAGAAAAAATGATCACAGGACGAAAATAGGCAAATTCCTGGAAAAGAATGACCCATAAACAAATGCAAAGTATCCAAGCTGGCGGTTGTCAGGGAGGAGCAATGGCAGTGACGCGAGCCTCCTGCCACATAAGGAGAGAGGTACCCTGTCACTGCTGGTGGCAGCCCCCCAACACGTACAAGGAAGGGGTTGAGGCAAAAATACAAAGGCAAATGGAGGCCCACACACATGTAATATGTAGAAATAATAAAGATGTTCTATCCTCTTACCGTGATAAATGTATCTTGAGAAATACTGTAAAGCTATGGTTTTCATTTGACTGGAAGCTGACAAACTACCAATGATGACAATTTATTAACATGCACATTTGTATCCTTTGTTGATCAGCTGGTGATGGCTGGATGAGTGGGGCAAAAGACCACACACAGACACATATACAGTCATAAATTATTATGTATTTATTCCATAAAATTAATTTTCATTGCCTTCATCTCAAGGGGCATTGATCACGTTCTTATGATCAACATTTCCATGTAACATGCATTCTACTGACAGTGTGACAAATAACACAACTTTTCTTTTCTTTTTTTTTTTTTTTTTTTTTTT
>NW_020838013.1:621464-820154 GCF_003676395.1 Aethalodelphis obliquidens | reverse complement strand
TTTTTTTTTGCGGTACGCGGGCCTCTCACTGTTGCGGCCTCTCCCGTTGCGGAGCACAGGCTCCGGACGCGCAGGCTCAGCGGCCATGGCTCACGGGCCCAGCCGCTCCGCGGCACGTGGGATCCTCCCGGACCGGGGCACGAACCCGTGGCCCCTGCATCGGCAGGCGGACTCTCAACCACTGCGCCACCAGGGAAGCCCAACACAACTTTTCTTGAGCGATGTAGTTCTTAGGAAGTTTTTAATTAATTTTAACTTGGAGAAGCTTCACTCTGCTGAGGCAGTAACGTTGGAACTATATGTAAAACTCCTAAAGCAATACTTAGATTTGGAAATGAATCTTCATTTTTATATTACCACACTCAAATGTTACATGGGGTTACGTTTGATAAATTGTTATCACAGAAGATTTTACTAACTATTTTAATTTGATCATTTAAATCACAATCCCTTACTATAGTCATTTTTGTCATGTCTTAAGCAGTGTTTAAATCAATGCAGAGTATCTTAAATTCTTCTTTCAAATTTCATTGCTGGTATATTACAAAGAAAATGGAAAACAGCAGTATGTTGCTCGATTTTGTTCAAATCTCTCTACAAATGATACTTATACTTCGACTTATAATGAACAGAAAAACAGCCTCTAAAGAAACTGGTTTCAGGATCAGCTGTACATGAATCTTCTCCTTCAAGTTAGGCAAATCTTTTTGTTTCCTTTGTTTCGATTTCCTTATATTTTCTGCGGATGTCACTTTTCTTGCATATTTCCCATGCACTTTTGGCTTTGTTTCTCTAAATTAAAAAAAAAATTTTTAATCCTTTAAAAAATGTTAATAGCCAAACTTAGATTTTTTTTTTTTTAAAGCTTCTGTTAAGCTTATCAATGGAGAGGAATAGTTCAGACTAAGTAACTGTAGATAGTGCAAATTCAAAATTAATTTCACTTTCTGTCAAAGTCCGTGATTTGTTCTTTAAGGAACTTCTGCGATTTTTGCTGAACTCTTCTTATCTAAATTCGATTTCATTACTTCAACAGCATTGAGCTGGAATTCCCTCCACGTCTCTCTGAGGTCTGTTATAAGGTCAGATGTGAGTCTGATTAAGCTCTTCCACCTTCGGCCACATCTAGAGTATCTTGCAGTGGACCCTCTACTGTCTCACAGCATCGTCAGTATTGGTGCAGCTGAGGGCACGTCTCCTAGAAACAAACTCACGGTGAGCTGGCCGTGTCACACAGGATACTTCCGGACTCTTGGCCAAAGTTCGTGCTTACATACCTTTTATTTACCTACCATGTCAGCTCCATTATCACGGGCTTCCCTTTTAAATGTTAGTTTTTCAACATGTTTTCTGACCGTGGTCCACTCTAGCTGAGCTGAGTTTTTTAAACTTCATTATGATTTCATGTCTTGCTTTATTACCCATTAAACTAACCTATTTGAATTCTCTCTCCTAGATACTTATCATTAGGTTTTTTTCCTAATTACGTTTTGGCATTTTATCAAAACTTGAAATAATTTTTATTAACCCTAGAAATTTCCCATTGTTTTCCGTAAATGTTGTGCTGATGGGGTCATGAAAAGTACCATTACACTTGTCCAAATAGTATTATTCTTTCAAGAACATTACATCTATGTTTTCTATCTGTGTCTTTTCTGGTTATCAACTGTTTATTGTTTATTCAGCCTTTTCCCAGCGCTTCTAATAATTGCACGTGTCCTTTTTTGGTGTATGGTTACACCAAATTGCTTGATGATTAGCAATTAAATCTTCCTTTAGTAAAGAACATGAAGTTGTCGGGATTTCATCTGAATTGCTCAAGTTGTGGATTTGGTGAGAATACTATTCCTACTAATTTTCATTGTTTTGATAAGTAATTCAATCTTCACTGAACAAAGAAGCTGTAATGTTCTCTTTGTGAATTTTATGCGGGTCATCCTGGAAGAAGACTGCTTACTTTTTTTTTTTTTTTCTCTAATTTTTATTCATTTATTTATTTTTTGGCTGCATTGGGTCTTTGTTGCTGCTCGTGGGCTTTAGTTGCAGCGAGCAGGGCTTCTCTTCATTTCGGTGCGCAGGCTTCTCATTGTGGTGGCTTCTCTCGGTCTGGAGCACAGGCTCTAGGCGCATGGGCTTTGGTAGTTGTGGCACGCGGGTTCAGCAGGTGTGGCTCGCGGGCTCTAGAGCTCAGGCTCAGTAGTTGTGGCGCACGGGCTTAGTTGCTCCGCGGCATGTGGGATCTTCCAGGACCAGGGATTGAACCTGTCTCCCCTGCGTTGGCAGGTGGATTCTTTACCACTGAGCCACCAGGAAAGTCTAAGAGTGCTTACTTTTAAAGCAGACTGTTTCTTTGAAGATCTTTTACTTCTTTTCCTCCTTTTAGCTTTTTTTTCTTTTGTGAATTCCACTTTAGTATTCTTTTTCTATCAAAATCTTGACTTGTACACATTTTCAGTAATCTAGGAATTAGAAAGTGAAATGTAACTATACTGAGAGTGTACAAAATTAGCATATATTTTCATCAAAGTTAAGGGCAAATCCCCCAAAAAGAATAAAAGTAATTTGCAGATATAATTTCAAAAGTTAGTTTTTTCCTAAAATTTACAAAATTATTAATATTAAAGTCTAAACATCAACTAAAATTAATGAATATAACATTTTAAATAAAAATTACTTAAAAATTTCAACATTTAAAAAAATTTAACTCAACCTTAAGTATTTTTATAAGAATAAAACCATCCATGAGTCTAATATTCAGTGTCCATTTAGTTGCCAACATAAAAAATTGGTTCCTCATGCAGGTTCTGTCTATACCTGTGATGTCCAATACAGCAGCCACTGTCTGCATGTGGCTGAGCACTGGAAATGCAGGCAGTCTACAGTGAGACATGCAGTCAGTGTAAAAAACACGGCAGATTTGGAAGATCTAGCATGAAAAGATGTAAAGTATCTCATAAATAAATTCTTACATTGATTACATGTTGAAGTGATAATATTTGGGGTATATTGGGTTAAATATATTATTAATTTCACTCATTTCTTCTTACGTTTCTTTAATGTGGCTACTAGAAAATGTTAAATTACATATATGGCTCTCAGGTTTCTATTGGACAGTGCTGGTCTAGACCTACATATCTACAAATTTAGGAGTAACAGGAATCAGCCCTCATGGGCAAGTCTTGCAGATATCGTACTAATTCATGAATAACTCTAGAACCACAAACTGAAACATGCGGAAAGAAAAAGGACACTGTGCACTACTGGGAAACAACACTTCGTTATGCAAGAATTTGTTTGACAAATTATTGTCTTTTTCTCTTACCTAAGTCCTTCTGCTGTTCAAGTCTTCCCCACACTCCAAAACAGGGTCTAGTTCTGATGTCAGCAGTGGCATATTCCACAAACCTTTTGACTCAGGTGGTCTTTACTTCTGAGACATAGAGCAAGAGATGCAGAGAAGCACTTCCCTGGGGGCTGAATGATATTTGGCACATGAGTGGATGGTGAGGGCTATGGGTAATGCTGTGTCACTGCTGAGTGACAGAGATGCCCCATGGATCTGCAATAAAGCAACTGTTTTGTGTAACTGTGATATGAGGGTCATCTAAAGTGCAGGGCCCAGGGCAGGAGCCCCTCTTGCTTATATCGAAGAGCAGTACTGGCTGGTGGAGATGTGTGTTGTTGCAGAATTTTTGGAAAGCAATGTGGCAACATCTATTAAAATGTACATGAACCACTGATAAAGCAACCCCATTCCTGTGACTTTAGCCTATAGACACAATAGCATACTCAGTAAAGATTATCAACAGCTACCAACATATGGCCAATCTTGTAAAACAGATTCCTAACCTGGGGACACACTAGAATTACCTGGGGAACTTTTTTCTAATGGACTTGCCTGGCCTCTCCACCTCAGCTCTACTCGATTAGATTTTTTTTTTTGGGCCACGCCATGCGTCATGCGGGATCTTAGTTCCTCAACCAGGGATCGAACCCACGCCCCCTGCAGTGGAAGCCTGGAGTCTTAACCGCTGGACCACGCGGGAAGTCCCTAAATTAGATTCTGTAGGGAAGGGGCTCAGACATGTAGATTTTGAAAAAGCTCCCTAAGTGATACGAAAGTATACCTCTGGTTAAACATCACAAATCTAAAAGGGTATGTGGAGTTAATAGATTACATTCCATTATAAACTTCCAGGCCACATTCAAATTTTATTTTTCAAATTTTGCTTTAAATTAAGGTCCTTTTATTTGGTATTTTTGAATTGGTAACACAGAAAACCATAATTCAGAACACATGATGAATTCACTTATAAGGGCTGTACTGATTTCTCGGCCCCGTGAAAGGGCGCCTAAGTAAGTTCATAGGGTGGTCTACATCACAGAGAACCTGAGCGGTGTACCGAAGATAACCAACTGATCAAGAAGTATGCAGGTAATTAATACCTTCTATTAAATCATGTTGGAGAAGGAACTCTTAGCTGAATTTGAGTTACTATTCATAGGAGTAATAAGTGAGGTTAAATTTCAGAGTCAAAAGAGCAGTTTTTCCATTACTTAGTGTGAACTATTTTGTACAAAAACTGAAACGACCAAGTGATCTTTGACTTATTTAAGAAACGTGGATAACCAGACATGAGTCCCACTTTCACATCTGAATAACTCGCAAACATGTGAGCCACAGATGATACTTACTTTTGGTAGTCTGATTTCTGAAGCTTTTCGTTTTCTAGACGTTTTTTGTTTCTTTCTGTAACCAGCTGTTCTCCAGGAATTGTTGGAATCCCGCTGGCTGCTGCAAATTTTGCTGCACCTTGGTCAGTCAGAAAGCAGTGGGGTGTCTTGAGCCAGAAAGAAATGGGAAAATAGTTAGTTTTGTGGAAAAGTTAAAATCTTTTCAACTGTTCCTACTGTGTGAAAATCATTATTCTCTCTGGGTACAAAGCCTCAAAAATGCAAATTCCACTGGCTTGCTTTTCTGAATGATGAAAAAAGCCGAGCTCTCCGAGTTTTTGTATTTTCAGAAAAACCTAGATGATGGAATATTACTAGGAATTCAACTTACATATGATCTTACATTTAGAGAATTTAATCCAGTTTTATTTCATACATGCTATTTATTTATCCACATATCTATGTATGTAGGTGCACCACACAGCTTGCAGGATCTTAGTTTCCCAACCAGGGATCAAACCTGGGCCCCCTGCAGTGGAAGCATGGAGTCCTAACCACTGGATCGCCAGGGAATTCCCCCATACATGCTATTTAAACAGTTGGTCTGTTCAGTGTGTATGTGTTGTGTTACATGTGTTGAAAGCAGGCTGAAGAAAATACAGGAAGATAACATGAAAACATGAAGATAATGTGAAATGTGATCACTGGTTAAGTGATCATGAGTCAACTTACATCAACTGAGTCAGAATCTTGGTTTCCTTGAGAAACTTAAATAACATTGTTTTTGTTCTTTCATACAATTTCAGGAGAACAGTGATCTCGAGCATTTCCCTACAAGTCAGAACCCTTTTAGTCACTGAAGTGCAGCAGTGACAATTCCTTAGGAAAAGGGTGCTTTAGTCCCACATACCTTTTCCATAACAAGGCGCGCGACTTTAATGGGATTTGCGACACAGCGGACTGCAGACACCGCTCCTGCAGACAGGTCTTTCCCATTCATGATACTTGCATCCATTTCAACTTCACCATTTTCGTTCAAGACAGATCCACAACCTAAAATCAAAAAGAAGCCGAAAAGCAAGAATTAAGAATTTGGAAATGGCTTCCGAGTTTCCCCTAAGGTGCCTACTTCAATTCATCCTCGACTCCATTGTCAAAGGAACGTTGTTAAAAACACAGATCTGACTTGATACCCCATGACCTACACAATATACGGTATGAAGCCCTTCCTGATCTGGCCTCTGACTTACTTTTCCAGCTTCATCTCTTCTCCTTGGCAACATTTTACTGAAATATTAGGTTTCCCTGAATGTACCATTAGCTCTCATTACTCTGTTCTCTTTACCACTAGCAACTTTTCTCCAACTTTCTCTGCCTAGATAATACTTGTAAGCCTAGCTATTCTTAAACTCTATGTGACTCAGTTTCCTCAGAGGGATAAGAACAAACCTCAAGAATACTTAAAGGAGTATAAAAATATCCAGCAACTAACAAGTGTTTGGTATCTAATAAGAAATTACCAGGCTCAGAAAGAAACAGGAAAATATGACCCATAATGAGGAAGAACAAAAACAAAAAAATCAATTAATAGCAACAGACTCAGAAATGACATAAATGATAGAATTATTAGACAAAAATGTTAAAACGGCTGTCAGGGCTTCCCTGGTGGCGCAGTGGTTGAGAGTCCGCCTGCCGATGCAGGGGACATGGGTTCGTGCCCCGGTCCGGGAAGATCCCACATGCCACGGAGCAGCAGGGCCCGTGAGCCATGGCCGCTGAGCCTGCGCGTCCAGAGCCTGTGCTCCGCAATGGGAGAGGCCACAACAGTGAGAGGCCCGCTTACCACACACACACACACACACACACACACACAAAAACAAAAACGGCTGTCATATGTACCAGAACATGGAAGAAAATATGAAAAGGACCCAGAGAGAACTTCTAGAGACGAAAAAAGAAGTCTGAAATGAAAAATACACTGGATAGGATTAACACCAAATTAGACACTGCACAAAAGATGAATGAACTTGAAGACACAGCAAACAAAATGACTGAAAAATAATTGAACAGAGTTTATCACTGAGTTCAGGGACAGTTTCAAGCAGCCAGTATATGTGTAATTGGAGTCCCCAAAAGGAGAGGTGAGATAGAGGGACAAAAAAAATATTCAAGGAAATGATGAATTTTCAAATTTGGTGAATCCTATAAATTCACAGATCCGAAAAGCACAACAAACTCCAAGAAAAAGAAACATGAACAAAACTACACTCAGGCACATTATGATCAAACAGCTTAGTGCTAATGAGAAAGAGAAAATCTTAAAAGCAGCCAGAGAAAGACACATTAGGTACAGAGGAAAAAAGAAAAATGATAGCATACTTGTTGTCATAAACAATGCAAACCAGAAGACAGAGGAGCAAGATCTTTGAAGCCCTCAAAGAAAAAAAAAAACCTGTCAAGTTGGAATTCTACACCCAGTGAAAGCATCTTTCAAAAACCCAAAACAAAGACGTTTATAGACATAACAGAAGTTAAAAAAAAGTCATCAATAGCAGATGTGCAATATGAGAAATGTTAAAGGAAGTCCTTCAGGCAGAAGGAAAATGATAGCAAAGAGCAATCAGGATTCCCCCAAAGAATGAACACTGGATATGGCTAATAAGTGGATAAACAGAAATACCTTTTCCCTTTATTTTTACAATATCTTTAAAATATAACTGTTTAAAGGAAAAATAATAACAACGCATTAGGCAACTTATACACATAAGTGAAACATATGACAACAGTAGTACAAAGGCTACGAAAGGGGAAACAGGTGTATGCTGTAAAAGGTTCCTACCTTACGCATGAAGTGTGATATTACTTAAGGTAGACTGTGACAAGTGAGAGATATATACTATAAACCCTAAAACAACCTTTAAAAAAAGAAGTCGAGCTACTAGGCCAACAAAGGAGATAACATGGAATTATGAACATTCAATTATTCCAAAAGAAGGCAGAAAAAAGCAGAAAAAGAGGAAACAGGGAACAATGAATAGACTGGACAAATAGAAAACAAACAGCAAGATGACAAAGTTATGCCTAACCATATCAATGATCACATTAAATGTAAATGGTCTAAACACCCCAATAAAAAGCAGAGATTGTCAGGACTTCCCTGGTGGTCCAGTGGTAAAGAATCTGGCTTACAACGCAGGGGATGCAGTTCGATCACTGGTCAGGGAACTAAGATCCCTGAGAAGAGAAAACCCACACGACACAACTAGAGAGAAGCCTGCACACCACGACGACGAGCCCGCGTGCTGCAACGAAAGATCCTGCATGCCTCAGTGAAGATCCTGAGTGCCGCAACTAAGACCCGATGCAGCCAAAAATAAATAACAAAATAAATAAATAAAAAATAAATAAATCTTAAAAAAAGCAGAGATTGTCAAATTGTACAAAAAGATAGGACACAATTACATGCTGCCAATAAAAAAAAATCCACTTTAAATATAAAGATGCAAATAGGTTAAAAGTAAAAATGGACAAATTATACCATGCCAAAATGAATCAAATGAAAACTGGAGGCAAAGTATACTTCCCAATAAGGAACATTAAATAATAATAAGGACATTAAGTAATGATATAGGGGTCAGTTCACCAAGAAGACGACAATCTATACTGTAAACAACAGTTTCGAAATACATGAAGCAAACACTGACAGAACTCAAAGGAGAGATAGACGAATCCAGTTACAATTAAAGACTTCAATACTCCTCTCTCATTAATCAGAAATGGACAATCAAGATACAGAAGGTATGAACATTACCAATGAACTTGACCTTATTGAGATTTATAGATCTTTCCATCCAACAAGAGCAGAGTACATAGTCTTTTTAAGTGCAAATGGCCAAGGTAGAACACATTCTGAGCCAAAAACCAAACCTTACGAAGTTTAAAAGAATACAAATCACACAAAGTATGTCCTCTGATCGTAACAGAATTAAACTAAAAATCATTAACAGAGAGGTATTTAGAAAATCCACAAATATTTGGAAATTAAGCATCACACTTCTGACTAGCCCATGATTCAGTGAGGAAGTCACAAGGAAAATGAGAACACATTTTGAACAGAATGAAAATTAAGGCAACCTGTAAAAACATGTAAAAATCAAAGCAGTGCTAGAGTAAAATTTTAAACATTAAATGCTTGTATTAGAAAAGAATAGTCTCAAATTAATGATCTAACAGGAAAAGAACAGTAAATTATTTCCAAAGCAAGCTGAATGAATAAAGGAAACAATAAAGGTAAGTCAATGAAATTCAGAACAGAAAAAGAGCAAAAGAAAAAACAGAAAATGGGACTTCCCTGGTGGCACAGTGGTTAAGAATCTGCCTGCCAATGCAGAGGACGTGGATTCGATCCCTGGTCCGGGAAGATCCCACATACCGCGGAGCAACTAAGCCCGTGTACCACAGCTACTGAGCCTGTGAGCCACAACTACTGAGCCCATGTGCTGCAACTACTGAAGCCCAAGTGCCTAGAGCCCATGCTCTGCAACAAGAGAAGCCACCACAATGAAAAGCCTGCGTACTGCAACAAAGAGTAGCCCCTGCTTGCTGCAACTAGAGAAAGCCCGTGCAGCAACAAAGACCCAACGCAGCCGCAAACAAACAAATAAATAAATAAGAAAAGAAAAAAACAGAAAAATTCACCAAATCCACTTCCCGAAACTAAAACTAGTTCTTTGAAAAGAACAATAAACTTGATAAACTCTAGACTGACGAAGAAAAAAAAGACACATTACAAAAATCAGGAATGAAAGAGGGGACCTCTCTACAGACCATACAGACATCAAAAGCATAACACAGAAATGTTGCAAATTCAGCAACTTAAACCAAATAGAAACATTTCTTGAAGGACAACTGACAAAACTCACTCAAAGAAGAAATAGATAATCTGAATAGTGCCATGCCTATTAAAGAATTTCATTTCTTAAAAACTTTCCATCAAAACAAACAAAAAAACCAATCTACCAAATATTTACAAAGAAATAATAGCAACCTTATACAAACTTCGAGAAAAACAGAAGAGGAGGGAACACTTGCCAATTCATCATATGAAGCCAGCATCACCTTCATTTCAAAACCAGACAGATGTTATAAGAAAATAAAACTATAGACCCGTATCTCTCATGAACATTGATGCAAAATCCTCAAGAAAACACCATCAAATCAAACCCAGCATTCACATATGTAAAAAATAACATGTCACAACAAAGTGGTGTTAATCCCAGAGAAGAAAACCTGGTTCAAAATTCAAAAATCAATCAATCAATATTCACCATATCAACAGACAAAAGAAAAACCACATGGTCATTCAATAGATGCAGCAAAAGGATTTGATAAAACTCAACATGCACAGATGATTAAAAATCTCAAAAAACTAAGAATAAGGAACTTCTCAACCTGGTAAAGGGCACCTATAAAACCCTACCACCAACATCATACTTAACGGTGAAAGACAGTGCCTTCCCCCTAACACTGGGAAAAATGCAAGAATTTCTGCTCTAACCACTCCTATTCAGTATAATATTGGATGGCCCAGCCAATGTTAGAAAAGAAAGAAAAGGCATAAAGTTTGGAAAAGAAGAAATAAAATGGTCTCTATTTGCAGCTGACATTACTAGAAGTTACAGTAAGCAAGACAGTGTGATGTTGGTGAAAGAATTTGACAGATAGATCAATGGAGCAGAATAGAAAGCCCAAAACAGATCCACATAAATATATAAACTGATCTTTGACAAAGGAGGTGTGATACTTTGATTTATCATAATTACATATTTTGGTCTTCATCCAGGTACGGTTCACAGCTGCCAAACCCTTTGGAATTTCCTAAGGGATTAGAACAATGGGAGCATCTTTTGTTGTAATGTTTGGTCTTCTGCCCTCAGTTCCTGAAACCACTTCAGATCCATACAGGTGACCTGGGTGTCCTGTTACTCATAACAAGCAGTTTTCAACCAAAACCAAATTTATGTTAATGAGGTAACTTTTGAAAACCCCCTAAAGGTGGGGGGCTGGTTGCCACCGGAACCAACCAGGATTAAAGGGCTGGAACTTTTAGTCCCACCCCCTGATTTCTGGGGAGGGGGGGACTGGAGATTGAATCAATCACCAACTGCCAAGGATTTAATCGATGATGCCTATGTAATGAAGCCACATTTTGTATAAGTGTTGAAGAGCACAGAACAGAGGCAAGGGGACAGAACAATTACTAAATATCTGCTGACTAACTGGTTAAGATTTGCTGAAATTCTTTTCTCTGACAGATGTCAGGTAGGTGGTGTAATTCCCTAGAAGCGTCTTAATCCCTAGATCTTAGGTTTTCTACTTCAAAATAAAGAGGAAATGAGTGTCTTCCAGCAAGTTACTTAAACTTTTTGTGCCTTAGTTTTCTCATCTGACAAATGAGCGTGATAATAATTACACCGAACTCATAGGACTCTGGTGCAGATTAAATGAGTTAATCATGCAAGTTTCTTAGACCACTGTTTGGTACATAGTAGACACTCGTGGTAGCTATGATGATTATTACTCTAAAAAAGGACTGATTTGCGTGAAAGAAGCCAAACACAAAAGAATACACTCTTTGTGACTGCATTTATATGAAATTCTAGAGAATGCAAATTTATGACAAAAACAGATCAGTGGATGCCTGGTGCTGGGGCTGGGAGGGGGGATTAACTGCAAAGTGGCAGGAAGGAATGTTTGGGGGTGATGGAAATTTATTTTTTTATTTATTTTTATTTATTTATTTTTTGCAGTACGCGGGCCTCTCACTGTTGTGGCCTCTCCCGTTGCGGAGCACAGGCTCTGGACGCGCAGGCTCAGCGGCCATGGCTGACGGACCCAGCCGTTCCGCGACACGTGGGATCTTCCCGGACCGGGGCACGAACCTGTGTCCCCTGCATCGGCAGGCGGCCTCTCAACCACTGAGCCACCAGGGAAGCCCCCGGGTGATGGAAATTTTAACATCTTGGTTGTAGTGTGGTTACACAGGTATGTACATTTTTCAAACCTTAAAATGGGTACAGTTTATGGTATGCAGTAAAGAAAGGGCATGTGTGGGACTGGGGATCAGAGTGGCAAGCTGCCTTTGAGAAGGCAAAAGCGCTAGTGAAGCACATGACAGCTCTGGGCGTCTCCCCAGCAGGGCTACCGTTTGAGTTAGATGTGCCTGTGACTCTGGTAGGTATAGGGCAGGCGCTGTGGCAGAGAAAACAGAAGGGGAGAGTGCTCCTGGGATTTGGTCTCAGCTCTGGAAGGGGGCAGGAACCCCACGTACTTCCCCTAGAGCAACAGCTCCTAGCAGCGGTGTACACAGAGGTCCAGGTGGAGCCTCTCAGGAGGGATGAACTGCAGCGGCCAGCGGGCTGAACTCAGAGCCCTTTGGCTGGTTACTACTCCTGGTCCCTGGCCGGTAACCCCTTGCACTGACAGCTGGGCTGTTCTAAAGAGATTAACCCTATGGCTCTGACAACAGGAAGCTGAAGGGTGGATGATTAACGAGTGGGCCTTTGTGGGGTCAGGATGTGTGGAGGTGACATTTGGGTTTGCCTGCAAGAGCCTGAGGCAATCCTCACTGTCGTCCATGTCCTGGCTCATAAGGCACTGACACCCCCTGGCCATCAGGGAGCTGATGCCCTAGCTTGGGTTCAATCCCTAGCAACTGACCCTTCAGTAGATACAGCAGATTGGATGCACGGAAAGAGTGGCCACCACAGAGCTCGGGTGGGATGGCATATTGCCACAGATGTCGGGTTGCCCTTGAAACACAGTGACTGGGTTAATGCGATCACAGCATGTCCTGTGTGTCCTAAACAGTGCCCGTGGCAACTGCCAAAGGAGTCTGAGGCCACCCACCAGAGCTCCTAACCGGTCAGGGATTGGCACACTGACTCTACTGGCCTCCTCCCTCTGAGAGAGGGCTCTAACGTTCCCTGGTTTGTGTGGTCTCCACATCTGGCTTAACCCAAGCTTTCCCCTGTCCCCGTGCAAACCAGGTCGCCGCTGTTAGGGGATTAGAGAAGCTAAGTCCCATGTAGGGGTCCCTCATCAAATAGATGGTGACTGGGGTCACATTTCAAAGACTGTGGATTGGGACACGCAAGACTGGGCAAGGGAACACGGCACTGAAGGCAGGTTCTCTCTCCTCTGTAACTCACAAGCAGCAGGGCTGAGAGAAAGGAAAAATGGAATGTTAAAGCAGTGCCTTAAGTTACTAACAGATAAAGCCACTGTGGCTGGGTGTACTAACGTGCCGTTCAAGGCTTTCACACACCTGCATGATCAACGAGTAGCGCTGTCGCCCCATATCCCAGACTGGGGACCCCTACGGAAGCACCGATGCCAAAAAGGTACGTCAGGAAACAGCCGCTGCCCTGACTTTCACCACGGATCAACGTGCTACGGTGCCGAGAACACCAAACTGCGTCACACCTGGGAAAGGAGATTATCTACTGGAATTTGCACTGGGACACTCTAACAGGATGGGTGAGGGGGAACTACTCAATCTCCACTGGGTTCCTGTTGTCCTGCCGCAAGCTGGGCCTGTTGAAACGCATTATACCTGGAATGGAATGCGCACCACTGGAAAAGAGAAGGTGAGGGTTCTGGTCTCATGTATCCTGCCACCAGTCCATCTCCTCAAGCCTGACAGCACTACCTTCCCTGGCTAACGTGTATGGTATATAAAACCAGATCAAATTCCTAAGGCTGCTGACCTCCCTCTCCTCAAGGCCAGGTGGGCATGTTCTGTTTCCCACTGGCATGATCTTTTCGCTGCTGTCTTTGAGCCCTCCGTTGGCCTGCAGCACATGACAGCACATGACAGCCTCCTACTAAACGCACTCACCAAGCCTTGAATGACAGCCGACAAAGCCTGTTCTTCCAGCACACTGACATGTCTCTAATGAGACAAGCTCTCCTCCAAAACAGAAAGACCTTGGCCATTATCACTGCCTTGCAAAGAGGCAGCACCTAGGCCATTATCCAAACAGGATGTTGTGTGCTCACACCCGATGGGTCTGTTAATGTGTTGCCTTTATTCAATCATAGGACACAAGTGAACGCTCTTGAGTGATCTGGCTCCCCGCCTAGGGGACTTAGTAACAGTGGTCTGAATCATGAGGCTCTCAGTGGAGAAAGGTATCCGTGATCTGGGGAATTATTGTCTTAACCCGTGTTTTCTTCTGTATGTGCCTGATGCTGTGGCATCTGCCTGCAATGCAGCCAGACGGCCGCCAAATGAGCCACCCGTTATTGCCCGCTCAGGGCACGCTGCGGAAGAGAAAGTGTGTGAGACTGTAAGAGCCGGTCACGAGGGGTGGAGCGCTGGGGCAATCGGAGTCCCCTCACCCCTTCCTCTTTCCTTGGAGTGTGCTCTCCGCTTGTCTTCTTGCACCAGAAGCTGCCCAGGACACAGCCTTGAGATGTGGTGTTGAGACCATCTGGACGGTATATGTGACTGAGCCCAGATAAGGCCACTATATAAACTTTTAAGATTCTGGTGGGCATGGACAGGGGTCTATTTATCCTGCAAGGCAAGCCTCTTGTGTAAGTTCCCATGCTTATTAAACCTGCCACCTACCAATCTGGAGAGATCTGCCTTTTCCTGTGGTCTCTCCCTGCCCTCCCTGTATGGGGGACCGATTCAAATTACACCCTGAAGCTCCCAAGGTTGCCACCCAACAGTAGTCTACCCTTTTCCCCCACAAAAAGATGTAATTAAAAAAAGCCTCTTGGGGCTTCCCTGGTGGCACAGTGGTTGAGAGTCCGCCTGCCGATGCAGGGGACGCGGGTTTGTGCCCAGGTCCGGGAAGATCCCACATGCCGCGGAGCGGCTGGGCCCGTGAGCCATGGCCGCTGAGCCTGCGCCGTCCGGAGCCTGTGCTCTGCAACGGGAGAGGCCACAACAGTGAGAGGCCCGCATACCGCAAAAAAAAAAACACAAAAAACCAAAAAAAGCCTCTTGGTATGTGAATTCTAGAAAGCAGATTAAAGAAAAAAGGGGGAATAATGAATTTTAAAATTCTTTAGAGCAACTTGGTCAACAGGTAAAGAGAGAAAAACTAAATCTTTTCAGCATATTAGATTTTAGCATAAAGCTGGAGACTCACTGACACTTTAGAGAGGTTCTATTTATCTGGGGGTAGAAGCTTAACCCGGTTTAGCATCAGTTACCAGTTGCAGTGCAAATTTACCTGCGTTGAACTCGGGATCATCTTCCAGGACGGTCACGGCTCCTTCCACAGCGTCAACTGCGCTCCCTCCCTCCTTGAGGATGTTGTAACCCACGGTGGCGGCTTTGACAATGCCCTGGCGTACCCGCTCCTTGCGGTCCTTGGAGATATTGCTGCCTCCGCCACCGTGGACCACGACGACGGCGGGGTTCATGGCGACGGATTCTAGGGATCAGGAAGACGAAAGCGTCCTTTCAAGCGGGTCCAAGAGAACCGCACGGGGCTTAAGTCTCCCGTTGGGGACAAGGTCCAGTTTCTACGCAGGGAGGGGAAAGCCCTCAGAGTTTACAGCCTCAGGCAAATTCCTGAGACCCAGGGAGTACGGAGGACAGACGCGGCTGGGTCTGAACTTTGGAAGTAAAGCCCAGAGCGCCCGCCTCCGGCCCGGGGCACCTGCTGACTTCGAGGGGGCGGTGGGATGCTCTGCACCCCAGAGCCCGCGGCCCCTCCTCGCCCACTGACATCGGGCTTCCGTTTCCCTGGGGAACCCCGGTTCCTGTCTCGTGCTGGGCCCCCGGCCGGGATGGCATCTGGGGTCGCAGCTCCAGCCTTCCTCCCCGGCCCCACGTCGGGCCTCGGTTTCCCTGGGACTTGTTCCCGGCTCCCACCCCCACCGCGGGGCCAGGGGCGGCCTGAGGGCTGGATCTCGCCAGTGCCCTCCCGCCTCCAGTCCCCGGCACCGGGGAGTGTGCCTTTCGGGGTCTCGGGTGGCGACTCCCTCAGGGCCGTCGACTTACCGAGGACGCCGCAGGAGGCGGACGCCGGGGCTTCGGGCTTGGCCGAGCCTCCCGGTCGGCCTCGGAACCTGCACAGTCTACTCTCTCCAGTCGAAGCCGCTCTGGAAACCGCTGTGCCCGCAACCTCTCTGCCAGCAACGGCTCCGCGCCTGCGCACGAGGGCGGGGCAGAGCGCCGCGGAGAATTACCGTAAAGCCCCAATGCACCACCGCGGCGCAACCCCTCTGCCGGCTTCGCCACTGCGGATCCGACTCTCGCTGCCCGGCTCCTAGGACAGGGGCTATGCTGGCCTTCTGTGCACGCGAGCTTCCTAGTGGGATGCGGGGAACTCCTCCTCCTCCTCACGAGGCGGAGGGGTGGTGTTGATGGCGACATGCAAGAAGGGATGTGCCGCGGTTTTGTAACCGAAAACTGAAAAGCACCGCTGCACGCACTGAAGTCCTTCCTCTGCCCGAGATGTTTCGCAGACTTGCTAGTTATTCTCTTCCTTTTAATTGTGTCTCCCCGTAACGTTTGGTAAAGAACAGAAAGATAACCTCCGTAATCGGTCTGGTTCTGTGCCTGGGGTGCACTGAAGGGTCTGAAAACCCCTCCTCTGAGTCTCAGGATCTCAGCTCTAAATTCCTTCAACCACAAGTGACCTAATTTTTTGGTGACAATTTTCCTCCTCCCTGCCCCAGAGCCTGAAAGGCTCTGAACCCCCTAGATGATTGATTGTATTCCCCCGGAGCTGCCCTAGATTACTGTTACCATAGTGACCTTCAAATAGAAGTTTGCACTTCTACCCAGTAAAACAACTGCAAGATACTAGGTTAGTGACATGAACCAAAGGATACATTATTCTGTTACGTAAAATAGCGGCAAAAACTCACGGGCATTTGAAGCTTTGAATTAGAAGAAATAAGCAGCGGGCATTGTGCAGAGAGAACTCAGTCCTTTTCTAGTCCTCCCTTTTCTCCGAGACCACAAGGCATCAGCAACCAAAGTTATCTCACTGGCTTTCTGACCGCTCTGACTAACACAGCCCCACATCTGGTAATTGCTATTTATGAAATTTCCCCTAGACAGCTACTAAGCTATGAAAGTTCTCTCAACACTGGACTATTGTACACAAAAGGCACTCTAGAAGCATCTTCCTATCTCTTCTCCGGGTAGTCGAATGTGTGTGTCATATTCAAGCTGTGTTCACTGCAGCTACTTTGAATCCCAGCCTACATTACTCTATCACTGGGGTACCTCTTAGGGACCCAGTTTGACAGCGCAAGCCAGGGGATGCAGATAAATTCAACATCAGCCTCAGGTCAAGGCCATGGAAAGGAAGCCTGCTTCAGCCATAAATATGCTACACCATAATCTTGACTAGGAAACGTTCAGTTCATCCTGCTGTAATTGGTTTTTGTTTTTTTTTTTTGCGGTACGCGGGTCTCTCACTGTTGTGGCCTCTCCTGTTGCGGAGCACAGGCTCTGGACGCGCAGGCTCCGGACGCGCAGGCTCAGCGGCCATGGCTCACGGGCCCAGCCGCTCCGCGGCATATGGGATCCTCCCGGACCGAAGCACGAACCCATGTCCCCTGCATCGGCAGGCGGACTCTCAACCACTGCGCCATCAGGGAAGCACATCCTGCTGTAATTGTAATTCACCTAAATTCACTTTTTGAGAAAAGAGGTTAAGGTTTCAGTATGATAGGACAACCTAACTCCCTAGTTGCTTTTCTTCCCCTTACATGGAGGGTTGACTGTACAAATAGTGAGTACTTTTGGCTCAAAATGTGGCATGGATCAAAGCATAACTTTACATGGTCAGTACGATGCAGTCATACATGTAATGTATGGCAGGCAGACTCTCAACCACTGCGCCACCAGGGAAGCCCAAGAATTTGCATTTCTAATGAGTTCTTAGGTGATGCTGCTGTTGCTCCTCTGGGGACCGCTCGTTGAGAGCCACTTATCTAGAAGGAGCTATTGAGATCTTGTCCTTTGAAAACTCATCCAAACCGACGTTTGTGACAGTCTTCTTCATGGGATCTAGAGTATGGGATTAGGAGGTTGGGAAATTTGTGCCAGTTTTGGTTTTCCTTTTTTTCCATTCAAGTGTTCCATGAATGATGAATGAGCTTTTGTTTAAGTGCCCAGTGTTAGAGTGCTCGGTTTAGTCCATCTGGGAGGGTAGGCTGGGGGGGAATTGAAATAGGCTGGGAACGATTAAAATTAGGCCCCCCAAATAAATTTGCAGCACTGATAGCAGTTCTCAGTGAAGAGGCAGCTATTCCAAGAGGTGTCTATCAGCTAAGCTTCCTGCCACATCTTTCCCAGGGAAATTCCCAGTGCTGATTAAAGCCCTTTGGTGGGCTTTTCTGTCCACAGACTAAGTGATGAGCATCTTACGGGCAGGAACCTTGACAGTTCTATTTGCAACACAAGGCCAGACCAGTGCCTGGCTCTCTGAAGATTTTCATAAATGTTTGTTGGATAAAGAACAAATGGTTCAGAAACTCAAAAAAGCAAATTCCCAGAAGTCTGGGGCAACAGCTCTTGGAAAGAATGAAACTGGAGTGGCCTGGATATTTGTGAGCTGATCAGTGAGCACAACTTATTGCTATGGGAGGAAAGCCCTGGATTTCAGATAGAGGTGCCTGGAATCCATTTTCCTGGCAGAGTCACATTGGTGCCTACTTGAGGGTTGTGGCTTAGAGGTAGTAACAGCCCCATGACGGGCACCATCTGGGCTGTTGTGTTCAGTGCTTTATGCTCTGGCACAGAGCCTGGCACACAGTAACTGCTTGCTTTTTTTTTTAAACTTTAAAAAAATTTAATTTAATTTATTTTTTTATTTTTGGCTGTGTTGGGTCTTCATTGCTGTGCGTGGGCTTTCTCTAGTTGCAGCGAGCGCGGGCTCCTCTTCATTGCAACGTGTGGGCTTCTCATTGCGGTAGCTTCTCTTGTTGCGGAGCACAGGCTCTAGGTGCACAAGCTTCAGTAGCTGTGGCTCGCGGGCTCTAGAGCGCAGGCTCAGTAGTTGTGGCGCACGGGCTTAGTTGCTCCGCGGCCTGTGGGATCTTCCAGGAACAGGGCTAACCCGTGTCCCCTGCATTGGCAGCCGTATTCTTAACCACTGCGCCACCAAGGAAGTCCTCAAAATGCTTATTAAATAAAAAATGGACCAACTTCATTCAGATGGGGGGGTTCAGCATCGGACACGGGTTGGGCTGAGGTTTGGGGGTCCTGAGGATACTGATGGATAGTAATTATAATTCAAAGCTCAACATCTGAATAAGAGAACATACTTATATAAGGAAAGATCCTTCTCTAGATTAATCAACCCTAAGAAGTCTAAGCTGGATACATTTTCAGCTGAAAAATACATTTTCAGGTAAGGGGTGTATTTGTTATAGACAAAGCATGGCAAAGTATAAAGGACAAAATAAAAATGGCTATAATTCTGCCACTTGGAGATACTCACAGTTAAATTTTTTGGTATATTTCTCCCTTTCACTATTAAGATGCTCTATTTCTTACTTTTTCACCCCAGGTAGCATTATTTGTGAGCATTTCCATGCTATTAAATGTTGTACTACTAGAAATAATACTTCAGGGAACATTTTGATACATAAGTCCTTATTTGCATTTTTTGATTAATCCTCTAAGAAAAATCCATAAAGTAGATTTTTTAGGTCAAAGGTTATGCATGATACATGTTGGAGGTGGAGCAGGAAATAAGTTATGTTTCTAGAGTATCGATGAATTATGACTTTCCTCCTACCAAGAGTTCACAAAAAATATGAGAATTGTTTCTAAAATAGTTTCGGAGAGCCACAGATTTTGAATGGAGTCGATCGCTCTGTTACTGCCTTGGACAGGATTCCAGTCATCAGTCCCTTTGAAATGTTTCCCTGCATAATAAGCACATAGCATGCAAATTTCTAAATCCAGAAAAGAAAGAGCAAATAAATAAGCTTCTACAATGTGAGGCCCTTTAAGAAACCAAGTAAGCTACACAATGCTTCCTGGAATTAGGCAACTCTGCAAGGCAGGCTGGGTAAATTCTCAAGATGACAGGCCACTAAACTGTTTCTCTAGGGACAATAAGGGACCCTGCTTGGCACCCACTTTGGGAGAAGTGGAGAAAGCACACAGGCAGCCAGCCAAAAGCTTTAGTGCCTCATTGGAATTCATCTGGGGTCCGGTGGGCATCTGTCTTTGGACTGTTTTGTTCACTGTTTGTCCCTGTGCCTGGCAAGGAGCCACAACACCACACTGTAGGCTTCACAACCACACACTCTCCCCTGAATATGTTTCCCTGATTCCACTGGGCACAACCTGATGTAGCATTGTCTGTGCTGGGAGGTGCTTAGAGGAATATGAAAGCTCTCAAAAATCCAAGGTGACTGTAGGGAGATTATCAACTAGCTGTAGACACCGGACAGATTGTATTAGTCAGAGTTTCTGGTTGCATACATTGGTACCCATCTGGCTAGATGAAGCTTGTGAAATAAAAAATTATATATATATAAATAAATAAATATATATATATATATATATATATATATATATATATATATATATATGTTCCTGACACAGAGCTCCTAAAACCCTTGTAAATCCCTAAGTGATAAGAACACTAGGAACATCTTTTGTTCTAACGAGGTGACTCTAGGTGGGCTCCCGGGTGAACCCTGGATGGGGGCTGCTCACCAGAAAGACCAAGCCGTGATTTGAAGTGTGGAATTTTCAGCCCCATCCATCATCCTCCAGAGAGGGGAGAGGGGTTGGAAATGGAGTTAATAATTGATCATGCCTACAAGAGGAAGCCTCCATAAAATCCCAAGAGTATGGGGTTCAGTGAGCTTTCAAGTTGGTGAATACATCCACGTACTGGGAGGGTGGCGCACCCCAACTCCACAAGGACACAATCTCCTGCACTCGGGACCCCGCCCCACCCCCCAGACCTCGCCCTATGTACTCTTCATCTGTCTCTTCATCTATATCCTTTATCGTATCCTTTAATAAACTGGTAAATACATTTCCCTGAGTTCTATGAGCCACTCTAGCAAAGTAATTGAACCTTATGGCGGCGGCGGTGGGGGGAGGGTGTGTGGATCATGGGAACCCCTGATTTGTCCCCATGTTTGACAGAAGTTGTGGGTAACCTGGGGTCCTACACCTGTGATTGGCATTGGAAGTGGGGTGGGAGCAGTCTTGTGGGACTGAGCCCTTAACCTGTGGCATAGTGTCAGAACTGAGTTAAATTGTAGGACACCCAGCTGGTGTTGTGGAGAATGGCTTGGGGCAGGGACCATCCCTCCACACACACATCTGGTATAGAAGTATTGTGAAAGTGGTAATAGTATGAGAGCAAAGGAGACATACAGGAGCAAAGGACAGAAGGAGACATACAGAGCAAAGACTTGTAGGTTTTTCCAATACAAAGGTGCAAAAGGACTTATTAGAGAATATTAAGAACCTCTGGGATGCTCTAAATCCTCGCAGATGGGAAAAATAACCAACCACGTGATGGGGCTTACTCTAGGCTCCAGAGAATATACCTTCACGAACTTGCTAGGCACCCTCATTAGTCACCTTCCCGTGGGACTGGACACCTGTCTCTCCAGCTCTGCTTCCCCTGGCCACCAGGGACCTTGGCTACTTGGCTACCAGGAGCAGGTTCCCCCCCGCCACTTCTTTACCCTGCTCATTTGTGAAGCCACAACTCACGTGGATGCATCTGGTTGGTGGAACCCAGGTCATGGGCCCCCACCTTAGCTGCAAGGAAGTCTAGGAATGCCCAGTTTGGAGTTTCTACTGTGGGAAGGCATACTTCATATAAAAATATTGCCAAGGGCTTCCCTGGTGGCACGGTGGTTGACAGCCCACCTGCCGATGCAGGGGACACGGGTTTGTGCCCTGCTCCGGGAAGATCCCACATGCCGCAGAGCGGCTGGGCCCGTGAGCCATGGCCGCTGAGCCTGCGCGTCCAGAGCCTGTGCTCCGCAACGGAAGAGGCCACAACAGTGAGAGGCCCACGTACCGCAAAAAGAAAAAAAAAATTGCCAAAATGTAGGGGGAATCTTGAGAAGATTGGGTAGCTGCAAATGACAAATATCCATTATCCAATGAATGAAAACTACTGGGGCAAAAAAAAAGCAACACAGTCAAAGATCTTGTGGCATAAATTATTTGGGTATTAGAGGATTTCAGAGAAAGGAAAGGAACTTGTGAGCGGTGGTTTGGCACAGACAATCTTGAATTTGGTACAAAGGAAATAAAGGATTTGAATTGGAAGAGGAAACAGAAACAGAGGGCATTTCAGGTGGGAAATTCAGCTTGGGCAAAGGCATGGAGAAGGAGGGGGCTGTATAATTTGTTGTCCAAACCAGCACACTTGAGGGTAAAAGTGTAACCGAGCAGGACCCTATGAGGCCTTCCCAGGACAGATCCCCCCATGTCCTGTGCCTGCCTTTTGTTTTCATAAAAACTTTAGATTCCTAGGTCTTCCCGAGTTCCAAAGAATAGATTCAATCAAAGTGTGAAAATGCAGAAACAAAAGAAAACAGTCAAGCAAGACAAAAAATAATAGTTTAACCATTAAACAACGTCAAGGACCTTTAGTTCCTCCTCAAGGGCTAAGATAATATTCTGAGCCATGTCCTTTGAGCTGTTTTGCAGATACTGAAACCCCCACCAGGTGGAAGAAGTTAACTGTATGCTGACCATGAACACGTGGACCCCAGATTGGTTGGAACCAGAAGGTTGATGATGTTGACTCCTGATTGCCTCACCACCAACCAATCAGAAGAATGTCCACGGGCTGATTGTGTACCCTGCAACCCTTTCCCTCACCCAGTCTTTAAAAACCTTTCTCTGAAAGCCATTGGATAGTTCAGGCCTTTTGAGTGTTAGCTGCCTGGACTCCTTGCTTGGCGCCCTGCAATAAACCTTACACTTTCCTTCACCACAACCCAGTGTCAGTAGATTGGCTTTACTGCAAGTGGATGAGTGGACCCAAGTTTTGTTTGCTAACAAAATGAAGCACTCTAAAAAATTATACTGGGACAGGGCTTCCCTGGTGGCGCAGTGGTTGAGAGTCCGCCTGCCGATGCAGGGGACACGGGTTCGTGCCCCGGTCCAGGAAGATCCCACATGCCATGGAGCGGCTGGGCCCGTGAGCCATGGCCGCTGAGCCTGCGCGTCCAGAGCCTGTGCTCCAAACGGGAGAGGCCACAACAGTGAGAGGCCTGTGTATCGCAAAAAAAAAAAAAAAGGGGGGAACAAGCCAAAAGGAGCAGAACAATAACAAAGTATAAAGAATAAAATAAAATTAGAAAAATAAAAGATTAGAAAAAATATATATAAATGAATCAGCAACAACAAGGTAAAACAAAACCCCAACCTAAAAGAAGAAAAAAGAAAAAAAAAAAGGCCTTGGCTATGGGGGGAGGAGTTTAGGGGGGGTGGAACTTAGGCAGGGATGGGGTTTAGGGTGGGGCAGGGCCTACGTAGGGCGACGTTTGAACATAGGGCGACGTTTGAACATAGGGCAGGGCCTAGGCTCAGGACCCATGGAGCCGAAGGCCTTCGGGGCGGGGCTTAGCGCGGGCAGCGTTCAAGTGTGGGGCGGGGCCTCTGCTTAGGACCTGCGTGAAGGGGAGAGGCAGCACCTGTGGAGTGTGGAGTTCCGGAGTTGGAGGTAAGCCCTGGGTGAGGGTGTGTGGGTGGGGTTTTGCCCAGCGGTTGGAGGGAGTCTCAGAAGGGGTCTCCGAGTGTAGAGGTGGGGCCCTGGGTGGGTGTGTAGGGGCGGGGCTTGGGCTCTGCACTGTAGGAGGGAGGCTCCGAGGGCAGAGGATTAGGCCCAGGTGCCCAAGAGGCTCCCCGGTGCCTAAGTGGACAGGGAAAGCACTGCCATGTTGTTCCCTTCCTGTCCTCTGCGCCAGCCCCTCTTGGTCTCCCCCAGGGTCTCCCCTGTCACCGCTGGACCCCTAACCGTGGGTGGGTCCCCCTGGGTGAAGAAACTCCTCCCCTCCCCCAGCCGCCCTTCAGGGGTGCTGGTCCCGTCCTGCCTCCACTTCTCCTCCCCCCTCACTCTCCCCCACACCCCACGTCCTACCCAGTCGCTGGGGGTTCCTCCCGTCCCCTTAGGTGTCCGTGGCCCCCCACCGGTGCCTGGTAGGTGCCCTAGTTGTGCGGAGACGTGAATTCTGCGTCCTCCTAGTCCGCCATCTTGACTCCACCCCCTATACTCATTCTTTTTTTTTTTAATTTTAAAGAATTTTAATACATAATATGAACTATTTCAGTCCCTCTTAACATGTAAGACCCTGACTCAAAGTACTTTTATACCGTTATTTTCAAGTATTGCACAATATAGGTACAAAATTAATATTTATGATTACATTTTCTTCCACAATATATAGCAAAAATCTTTAAACCTTTAACAGAAAATACATTTTTTCAAAAAGCAAATATTCATACATTTTAATTGCACCACTAAAGGAATATCCTGTACACAATTTAGAATAGTTGATGTCTTTAAAATGGGTATTTTACAATTTCAGTAAAAAAAATACAACATGAAGGTGCTGCTGTCACAGATCCCTGTATTAAAAAGATATAAATGCAGGGGCTTCCCTGGTGGCGCAGTGGTTGAGAGTCCGCCTGCCGGTGCAGGGGACACGGGTTCGTGCCCCGGTCTGGGAAGATCCCACATGCCGCGGAGCGGCTGGGCCCGTGAGCCATGGCCACTGAGCCCGTGAGCCATGGCCACTGAGCCTGTGCGTCCGGAGCCTGTGCTCCGCAACGGGAGAGGCCGCAACAGTGAGAGGCCCCCGGACCGCAAAAAACAAAAAAAAAAAAAAAAAAGATATAAATGCAATACCATGTCGTAGAAACAATATATATATAACCTTTGATATTTTACAAACTTTGTACTAAATTAAATTATACAATTAGAAGAGACCAATAAACCCACTTATTAGTGCCAATTTGTTTTGTTTTCTTTTTTTTGCGGTACACGGGCCTCTCACTGTTGTGGCCTCTCCCGTTGCAGAGCACAGGCTCCGGACGCGCAGGCTCAGCGGCCATGGCTCACGGGCCCAGCCGCTCCGCCGCATGTGGGATCCTCCCGGACGGGGGCACGAACCCGTGTCCCCTGCATCGGCAGGCGGGCTCTCAACCACTGCGCCACCAGGGAAGCCCTATTTCATTCTTTTTTAATGGTTGAGTAATATTCCATTCTATATGTGTATATCACATTTTCTTTATCTATTGCTCTGTTTATGGACATTTAGGTTGCTTCCATGTCTTGGCTATTGTAAACAGTGCTGCAGTGAATATTGGGGGTATGTGTGTATCCTTTCAGACCATGTTTTTCTCTGGGTATATGCCCAGGAGTGGGATTGCAGGATCATACAATAGGTAACTCTATTTTTAGTTTTCTAAGGAACCTCCATACTGTTCTCCACAGTGGCTATACCAATTTACATTCCCACCAACAGTGTAGGAGGCTTCCCTTTTCTCCACACTCTCTCCAGCATTTATTGTTTGTAGATTTTTTGATGATGGCCATTCTGACTGGTGTGAGGTGATATCGTATTATAGTTTTGATTTACATTTCTCTAATAATTAACGATGTTGAACATCTTTTCATGTGCCCCTTGCCATCTGTATGTCTTTGGAGAAATGTCTATTTAGGTCTTCTGCCCATTTTTGGATTGGGTTGTTTGTTTCTATGATATTAAGCTGCATGAGCTGTTTGTAAATTTTGGAGATTAATCCCTTGTCAGTCTCATCGTTTGCAAATATTTTCTCCCATTCTGTGGGTTGTCTTTTTGGTTTGTTTATGGTTTCCTTTGCTGTGCAAAAGCTTTTGAGTTTAATTATGTCCAATTTGTTTATTTTTGTTTTTATTTCCGTTACTCTGGGAGACGGATCGAAAAAGATGTTGCTGCAATTTATGTCAGAGAGTGTTCTGCCTATGTTTTCCTCTAAGAGTTTTATAGTGTCCAGTCTTACATTTAGGTCTTTAATCCATTTTGAGGTTATTTTTGTGTATGGTGTTAAAGAGTGTTCTAATTTCATTTTTTTACATGTAGCTGTCCAGTTTTCCCAGCACCATTTATTGAAGAGACTGTCTTCCCTCCATTGTATAGTCTTGCCTCCTTTGTCATATGTTAAGTGCTTTGACTATAGATTGACTCTGAAAGTTGGAGATCAGTAACTCGTGTTTGCATTACTGTCCTTCCAGCTGCAAGTCTTGGGCTCTCTCTGTCCTAAATGATTCAGCACCTCCTTCCATTCTAATACTGTAACTCAAATATTTTTGGAAAGAACTAAGATGTAAATCATAAATAAAATCCTGTTTGTTCTATTAATGTATTACTAACCCTATGCTTTAAATTTGTCAATATCAATATCTTTTTATCTATCATCTTCTCATCCTAGACTGTAGTTCTCCAGGGGCAGCGATTGTGTCCGGCACCCCCTCCCTCTTTGTCGCAGGCTTTTTGCCAAGCAGTTTATTAATAACGTTTGTGCCGTGGCTGATAAAGGAGGGTGAGGAACATGATGATAGCAGGGTTTGAATCTCAGCCCTTTTCTAATGGGATAAATGAGACACTCTTTGGCTGGGAATTTACAGCCTAGGCTGAAAGGACTTCTTTCAGAGAGGCATCATTTCTTACTGCCCTTCCCAGGGGTAGATGAAATTAAGCAGGTGTCCTCCAGGCCAGCTTCTGCCATCCACTGCAGTCCAGAGGTACAGGACGCGGTTACAGCTCTCTGGCCACAGTCCGGCACTGTTCCCTTAAGGATCCCCTGGTAGGGGACTTGCGATTATAATGTTGGCCACTGGTGGGAGCTTTCTCCACCCGCAGCCACTCTGATACAGATAAGATCATGCTCTGTGTAGAGTTCTGTAACTTCCTCTTCTCACTCAGTAATGCATCTTGGACCCCATTCTGTGTCAGTGAGTGTATAGCAAGTGGTGGTTGTTTAGATTGTTACAACTCTTGGCAATTGTAAACATAATTGAGCTGATCGTTATGGTCCCTACATTGCTTGGATTGGAGCTGCTTATAACCCACTCTTCGCCTGCCTGTAGGAGAGAGGTTGTCCCCTTCTCACAAGGAGAACTGGCTGTGAAACTGGGCAATGGATTATGGGGTATGTGAAGCTATGCACCCCTCCTTGGCTCCCTCAGCACCTGGCTGCTTGCAGGCCACTCATCTCTGCTCCTTTCCTGTCCCAGAGGGTATTCTGGGGTATAATTGTCTGCACTTCTTATAACACTCTGGAATGTAGGTAAGGGTGTTATCATTCCCATTCCCCCCCATGTGTACATAACTGCTCTGCTTCTGCTTCCGTGATATCTTTCTTTCTTTGTTTTTTTGCTTGTTTTATTTTTTCTTTGCTTTCTTTCTCTCTTTAAATTTTTTTTTATCATTTTTTTTTGTTGTTTTCTTTTTCTTTTTTTCTTTTTTGCTACTGTCATGTCTTTAAGCTCACGGGGGCGGGCCAGGGGATATTGCCAGTAGATGGTAGCTGTTCACCTGAGCTTGGGTAAGTTCATTTTGGCCTAGAATTCAGCTTTATGGAGCTGATCTTTTGAGAGCTGTTTTACTCCCATGTATATTTTTCACTTGATTCAGAACTCGGAGGGGGAGATGTGATGATTCAACACTCTCACAAACAACAGTGTGGGCTCTGGAGACAGGATCCAGTCTCAAAGCCCAGTCCTTTCATTTACTAGTTTTGTGACCTTTGGCAAGTTACCTTCTCTGAGCCTCAATTTATTCATCTGGAACTTGGGGGTCATGATAATTAGCCACCTTTAGAGCTGCTTAAATAGTGGGTATAATGAACTTAATATATTTCTTGACACATTAAATGCTCAATAAATGTTAATTATTTTGACCTACGCTCTGAAACAGTTCAAATGGCATAGAAATTATCTGATCCTTGCAGGTTAATGAAAGTTATTTAGTAAATCCATCTGGTCTGGGGGCTTTTAGTGAGTTAGATCAGGGGTCAGGAAGTCATGGCCCATGGGTCAAATCTGGCCCTACACCTGTTTTTGCATGGCCTGAAAGCTAAGAATAGATTTTACATTTTTTAAATGATTGAAAAAAATCAAAGGAGGAATAATATTATTCATTTATTTATCTTGGAAAACTTTTTTTATTGAAGTATATCTGACATATAACATTGTGTAAATTTAAGGTGTACAGCAGCTTAATTTGATACATTTATATGTTGTAATATGATCGCCAGTGTAGCAATAATTAGCATGTCTGTCATGTCATATAATTATCATTTCTTTTTAGTGGTTGGAATGGTTAAGTTCTAGTCTCTTAGCAGGTCTGATGATTATAATATAATATTGTTGTCTATATTCATTATACTGTGCATTAGATCTCTAGGGCTTATTGCAAGTTTGTGTCCTTAAACAACATCTGTCTTATAACCCCACCCCCCATCCCCTGGTAGCCACCATTTTACTTTCTGTTTGTACACGTTTGGCTTTTTTAGGTTTAGCATATGAGGATATCATACAGTATTAATTTTTCTCTGTCTGACTTATGTCACTTAGCGTAATGTCTCAAGCTCCATTCATGTTGTCACAAATGGCAGGATGTCCTTTCTCATGACTGAATAATATTCCGTGGTATATAAATACATACCACATCTTCTTCATCCGTTCGTCCACTCATGGGCACTTAAGTTGTTTCCATATCTTGGCTCTTGTGAATAATGCTGCAATGAACCATGGGAGTGCAGATATTCCCAAAAGAAGAATAATACATTGTGACACTTGGAGATTACGTGAAAATCAAATTTCAGTGTCCTTAAATAAAGATTTACTGGGAGATGACCATGCTCATTTGTTACAGACTGTTTTCATGTTACAATGGCCGAGTTGAGTAGTTGCAGCAGAGACCTGTGTGTCCCATCAAGCCTAGAATATTTACTACCTGGCCCCTTACAGGAAAAGTTTGCTGACCCTGAGGCAGATGACTGACACCTTTTAATTTCTTCTATGCTTATTATCCTATTCAGAAATATAGTAAGAGTAAGAGAGGAGGATTTTCTCCTTTGCCATGTTGAGCAGGCAGTGCTGATGGCATAGCCAATGAGAGATGGTATGTAGATAGCAAATATCTCAATGAGATTGTCATTAGATTCCCATTAATGTAGAGCAGGAAAATCTTAAAACGAAGCCTGAGTTTTCCATTCCTGTGCATTACAAGGTCAAGGGCCCACACTGAAATCCCGTAGTGTGTGTCTGCTTAGGGCAATCCTGGCAACCTTACTGGTTTCTTCTGAGCTGGACTGTTGCCCTCCCTCTGCTCAAATAAATCCAAACCATTCTCTTCCAGGAGCCACTTCAGAATATGTTCCTTGCCATCGATCAATGGAAAGAAATGATGTATGTGAGAGTATTGTGTGAAATGTGGACTAGAGTAAAATGTGGACTATTGTTATTTTACACAAATGCGATTGTCTGGGTTTGTCTGGTTTGCTTGATCGACCCTGGCACAGCCTTTCCTGCTGCTTGCTGAAGTCCTATTTCTGGTTATCCTGGGTTTCATCTCTGCTGCTGATGTCGGGTTCTGTCCTTTGGGTGGAGAAGAGGATGCCTGCAGACCCAGAGCTGCTGTTTATAATCAACATTACTGTTGTTTTATTTTTGTTAACAGAGCTCATCCTCTTTGTCTGATGGAACTCAGCTACCTTCCATCAATGTACAATGACCAAGGACATCGTGATGCCTTTGGGAAAGGGTTGATAGGGGGATGCAACAGCAACTAGGGTGTCAACGACAAAGTCCCAGGTTCCCATCCTCCTATATCCAGGCTAACTGCCAAGCCTCCGGGTAGATGTCTAAGTGTCCCAGACAAGGCATCCTGTATTTCCATTTTGGTTTTGGATTCTGTCATCGCTGCTCCAGGCAATTCTGTTAATCATTTCCTTTGTCAAGTTTACCCAGGGTTGGGCAGATCCCATGAGCAGATTCCCTTAAACTCACACGCCCCTGACTTGTAAGGCAGAACCATCAACTTTCAGTGGGAACTGTGAGGGCTGGAGATGCCTCAAACCAGCGGACACTCTCCGTAGCTGTATGGTCCAGTGGGAGTTTAACACTGGCCTATATTATGCTTGGGCAATGAGGCTTTGTGCCCGAATTCATAATTTTATATTATCCCTATGTCCGTCATTGTGGGGGGACCCAGAAGTTATAGTAACAATCTCTAAAGGCAACGCCTTGATAAAGTCCAGAGAATTTGCCAACGATGTTCTCTCCTTCTGCCCCATTCCATCACCCACTCACTCCTCCACGCACTCCATTCCAGCCACTGCCACAGTCGACCACTGGAACTCTTCTCTCCAGGGTCGACAGTGTCTACTCAACCACTAAGTTTAAAAGACAGTTTTTCATTCTTACCTTGCATTTCATATCTGTCCTCGAAACCCCCTCTTCCTTACCTCCTGTGATCTTGCACCCGGGAGGATTAGAACACCATCTCCAGATGCTGCAGGGTCAGTGTTAGGTGTGACCCTCACTCTGGAATTCTGGTGTGTCTGAAGCAACCTCCACATTAGTCAAGGGAAGGAGTAATGCTCAGTAGAAACCCCACCGCCAGATCCTGTAGGAAGGAAGGCAGAGGAGCTGAAGCCTTTGTGATGTGGCCTTAGTTAGTTAGCCAGATTACACCTGAACTCACACCTGCATAAGAATCCCTGTCCTCTCTCTCAGCAGACATGTTCACTTCCTGTTTCAGAGGAGACAGAAGCCACAGGCTGGATTCCAAGCGGTCACGTCTAATGAGCCCTTTTCATGCCCTATCTTGCTTGACTCTGCAGACTTTACTTCACCCCTCCTTTCCACTGTGACCCCTCTCGTGTCTCTGCCCTTATTTATTTATTTAAAGAAGATGTTGTGGGTAGGAGTTTACTAATTAATTAATTTATTTTTGCTGTGTTGTGTCTTCGTTTCTGTGCGAGGGCTTTCTCTAGTTGTGGCGAGCGGGGGCCACTCCTCATCGCGGTGCGCGGGCCTCTCACTATCGCGGCCTCTCTTGTTGCGGAGCACAGGCTCCGGACGCGCAGGCTCAGTAGTTGTGGCTCACGGGCCCAGCTGCTCCGCGCCATGTGGGATCCTCCCAGACCAGGGCTCGAACCCGTGTCCCCTGCATTAGCAGGCAGATTCTCAACCACTGCGCCACCAGGGAAGCCCTCTGCCCTTATTTTATAAGTCTCCTTGGTGGCTTCCCTTCCTTCTGTTTGTCTAGACTGTTCTGACAGTCAATTCTCTTCTCTCTTCACGAGCTTGGTAATTTAAACCACACTCATGGCTCCACCTACAATGTTTCTGATCACTAAAGCCCTGTCTCCAGCCCAGGGCTCTCTTGATAGCACCACATCTGCTTGTTGGACGTTCACGGGCCTATTCTGGGTGCTTCCAGCTTGACAGATGGAACTCTGGTTCCTTCTTCCAGGCATCTGGTAGCACTCTGCCCCAGGCCCGACATTTGTGCAGACACACGGCACTACCTGCAGCTCCCAGACACGTCATTCTCACCACTCCCTAGCGGCAATTATGCTGCTCCGTGTTTCCTCCACCTGGCACCCCCTTCTCTTCCTCACTCCCCATCCCCCAGTCCTCTCAAGATTAAGTTCAGAAGTCATTCCATCCAGGGTCACCTTCCTTGAGTCCCTTTGCTGTTACCCTGTGTGCACACCGGTGTGGAACTCATTACACAGGATTCTAACTGTGGGCTTCTCTTCTTCTTTCCTTGCTGGCTTGTGAGCTCTCTGGGAACAGACTCCCAACTATAGCACAGCCCCACTCTCTTGCCATTCTGCTGTTGACTGAAGGAAAAACGCACAACATAAGAGCTGTGAGTTTGGGTTTTATTTGGGGACCTTATGAGGACACTAGCCTCTCAGGAGCTCTGAGAGAACCGCTCTGAAGAGGCGGGGGAGAAGCCAGTATACATATTTGATTTTGCGCTGTGGAATACGTGCAGGCAAGCATACATCTCGGTAAGAGATGACGCGTGGTCACACGGATCAGATATCTCAGTTAATGGTTTGGTATTTGTGTGTGTGTGTATGGGAAGATGCAGGAATCTGGGTTCATTAAATTCTTCCCGAGATGTCTCTGTCTAAGGAGACTGTTTCTCCAAAGCACAGCGTATCCTGTTATTGTTCTAATTTCCTCAGTGACTTAATCCTTGTAGGACTGGGTGGTGAGCAACACCCTTTGTTCCTCTTTGTTTACATTGCTCTGTGTGAGGGAGAAGCTTTTTTATTTTATTTTTTATTTTTTTGCGGTATGCCGGCCTCTCACTGTTGTGGCCTCTCCCGTTGCAGAGCACAGGCTCCGGACGCGCAGGCTCAGCGGCCATGGCTCACGGGCCCAGCCGCTCCGCGGCATGTGGGATCTTCCCGGACCGGGGCACGAACCCGCGTCCCCTGCATCAGCAGGCAGACCCTCAACCACTGCGCCACCAGGGAAGCCCGAGAAGCTTTTCTAAAATCACAAATTATCCACTGATGTTAAAGTATATTTGAGAGTTCTGGCCAGAGGTTTGCTGCCTTGCTTGTGCAGTCAGATCACTCGGGAGCTTTTAAAAAAGTACAGATTCTCCACGCTCCCCTTTCTGGAGATTTTGACTCAATAGATCTGAGGTAAATCCCAGACACTTGGACTATTTAAACTCCACTAGTGACTCTGTGGGGCAGCAGGACCGGGAACCACCGAGAAGGTACTTTACTAACGAGGGACACATTTATGAACTGCGTTATCAGTGAGCACATTGGCAGGGTTTGGTAAGTCCCAACCAGGGGGCAGCAGTGGTGCTCCCCTCAGTCCCACAGGATGCTGGGGAGGTCCTGCGGCCAGCTCCCCCTCCGTCCCCAGGGAGCGGCGGGCACAGTAATGAGAACCATGGAGACCTGGGTTCATATTGTTTGCAGCCTCAGATCGTACGACAGTTACTCTGTTTACATAAGTTAATGCAGTTTTCTCATTTGTAAAAGATGGCTAATAAAAGTGCCACACCATAGGTTTTATATGATGAATAAATTGCGTGTGTTTGTGTGTAGAATTTACCAGTCTGACACAAACTTAACTCTCAATAAAAGCTGACTACTATTTTCTTGTCCTTTTTGTCAAAAGACATGTCATAGGCTCTTCCTAGTTTAGAGCACTGACGAAAGCCACATAATCACCAATTTTCAGAACTAGAAGGAAACCTAGATTCGCTTCCTCTCTGAACTAGATGGAGAAGCAAGCACAGCTCATGGTTTCTGAGTCTGTAGACCCATGGACCCAAGGATGCAGTCACATCTCTCTTACAGCACTTGGAGCTGTGAGGAATTCTGCTGAACAGAGCTTGCGCTGGTGCAAGTATATTCTGTTACGAGGACGGGTATCTCTCAGAGGACTGTGTCCACATATTTTTATTAGTCCAAAAGCTTTTCCCACCTGCTCAGGGTTTTTTCAGCTCAGAGCTTATCCTTTCTCATGTCTGCCTTCCTCCTTGCCTAGCTGGCTCTCTATTTCAGTTCAGCCTTCCCATCCTTGGGGAATTGGTCCCTCACTCCCAATGACCTGGTCAGTGTTCTCTTTTATGGCTGGGCTGGTACCATGCGCATCTTTGGCAGCAAAGACGAGGTTGTGGTTTACAAGAGTAAACTCAGTTAATGGATGCGAGCCCCGTTGGACTTTAGCTCCATAATTGCAGGGGCAATATCTGGCTTTCTCTTCCTTGCTTAGAACAGTGCCTGGCCCAGAGAAGAGGAACAGCAGACATTCTTTGCCGGAAACATACAGTTGTCACCTTCCGTACACGCTCTTGGATTGCAAAAATCTCTGCAGCTAATAACAATGGTGGTAATAGAAAGAGTAGCAACATTTGATTGCTAACTATGGCCAGACACTGTAGAAACACAATTTATTATATTTAATCCTTGCTACAAATGTATAAGCTATAAACTATTACAATTTCCATTGTATAGTTGAGGCAGCCGAGTGTAGAAAGCAAGAAACTTGCTCAAAATTGTACATTTTCAAAGCCAGAAAGTCCACCTCCAGCACTGATGATCTGTGCATTGTAAAGGAAGTGGTACTTTCAGGTTGGATGTCTAGTAGCGGTGACATGTCAGATGGACTGGAGGTGGATGCAAGTTAATTTCCATCTCAGTTGCCCCTTGCACCTCAGTTTCTGATCAAATAAATTTTTCTAGTCGAAGACTCCTCACTGTAGTTCCTTCTTCTGTCTCTCTTTAATTCTTTTTTCCTTCTTCTGTTTTTTAGACAAGATTATATATTAACAACAGCAAACACCGGCATGGATGTAAGCACCAGAAATTCTCATTCAGCGGGAATGCAAAACAGTACAGCCACCTTCAGAGGCGCTTTGTGAGTCTCTTAAAAACGAAACATACTCTCACCATATAAGCCAGCAATTAGGCTCTCTGCTATTTACCCCAAAGAGTTGACAGCCTATGTCCACATGAAAACCACACAAGGATGTTTGTACCTGCTTTATTCATAGTTGCCCAACTTGGAAGCAATCCAGATTTTTAACTGAGTGAGTGGATAAATAAACCACGGCACATCAGACAATGGACTGTTGTTCAGTACTAAAAAGAAATGAGCTATCAAACCTTGAAAAGACACGGAGGAATCTAAATGCATATCACTAAGCGAAAGAAGCCCATCTGGAAAAGGATGCATGCTGTATGATCCCCACTATATGATATCCTGTAAAAGGTAAAACTGTGGAGACAGTAAAAAGATCAGTGGTTTCCACAGGTTAAGAAGGAGGAAGAGAGGGCTTCCCTGGTGGCGCAGTGGTTGAGAGTCCGCCTGCCGGTGTAGGGGACACGGGTTCGTGCCCCGGTCCGGGAAGATCCCACATGCCGCGGAGCGGCTGGGCCCGTGAGCCATGGCCGCTGAGCCTGCGCGTCCGGGGCCTGTGCTCCGCAACGGGAGAGGCCACAACAGTGAGAGGCCCGCATACCGCAAAAAAAAAGAAAAAATAAAGGAGGAAGAGATGAGTACACATGGCACAGGTGATTTTCAGGGCAGTGAGACTATTATACATGGTACCATAATGAGGATAATTAGTATTATACATCTGTCGAACCCCATAGAACATACAACACCAAGAATGAACACTAAACTATGGATTTGGGGTGATAATGATGTGTCAGTGTGTTACCAAGTCCAAGCTCATACTGCTTGCCGCCCAGTAAGCCAATAAATCGACAGACAGGTTGCTGGGGCAAGGCACGACACCTTTATTAGGAAAGCCAGCCGACCGAGGAGGTGGTGGACTTGTGTCCCAAAGAACCATCATCCCTGAGTTAGAACTCAGGCTTCTTTTATACTAAAAGGGGTGGGGGGTAAAGTCAAACATTTCCTGGTTCCAGTCAGACTCCAGAGGGGGTGTGTTAATTTCTTCCTCGCAGGAGCCATTCACAGGTGGGCTTTGTCAGGAGGTTTCCTGTGAGCTAAACAAAGGTATTTTAGCTTAATTCTCATTGCGTGGGAGGCTGTGTTCCCAGGGATGGGCCATGACGTGTAATTTAAGCTTGTAGGCACATCTCTTTAGTGATTAACTTACAGCAAAAGCAATAGAATACAGAGGTTGAAGTAAAAGAAACAGATCCAACATGGAGTCAGATTTGTTCTTCCCTATTGCAAATGTAGGTTCATCAGTGGAACAAATGAACTATCTGATGAGAGCTGTAGATAGTTGGGAAGGCTGTGCCCGTGTGGGGGAGGGACTATATGGGAACTTGCTGCTCAATTTTGCTGCGGATCTAAAACTGCTGTAAAAAATAAAAGTCTACTTTCAAAAAAGGAGGGACATATGTTGTTAAAATATCCTCCTCAGACAAGGGGGAAAATGCCATGGAGAAGGAAAAATCAAGGAATCAGTCACCACTTATCGACAGCTGAGCAGCTATCGGGGAGTTAAAGGCGATCTACTGAAAACGCTGTTAGAACTCATTAGAATTCATCAAGTTAGCTGAATACAAGATCAGCATATAAACATCAAGCACAATCGATAAACCAGCTGTTACCAGTACAGAACCTAATGGAAATAATGATAAATGGACGAAGGTAACGATAGCAACAAAAATAATATTGAAATATATTTAGTTAGAAATATACAAACCTTTAAGGATAACATCATGAAACTTTACTCCTGGATAAAAAAGGGGGTCTACCATGAGGTTTTTGTATAGCACTCTAAATACACACACACACACACACACACACACACACACACACACACACACACATATAATATATATATGATTGTTTTAAGTTGCTGATCTCCTAATTTCAAGTGGATTTTAAAAACCCTGCATCTGTACTCTCCTCCCATTACAATGACTGCTTTTGACGTCATATTTTACATCTAATTGTTTTGCGTATCCCTTAACGGGCTTATTGCGGACACAGATGATTTTACTACTTCTGTCTTGTAACCTCCCTACTAGCCTTGTGTGTGGATGGTTTCCTACCTTTATTGTATGTTGCCTTCACTGGTGAGCTTTCTCACTTCATAATTTTGTTTCTAGTTGTAGCCAGGAAAGGGGTCTAAGTAAATGGACGCACCCACCTTACTTTCAAGGAAATATGAAAGCATTTAATGATGTCAACTGTTCTCACACTACTCTACAAATTCAGTGCAGCCCCCATTAGAATCCTAATATGGCAGCTGTGGGCTTATTTTAAATTCTAAAGCGCTGTTTGAATGTCTCAAAATTAGCACGTACTCACTTATTGGGTTGAGGGGAGGAGCCCGACTTTGGTCCCAGGTTCAAGCCCAGCTCTGGCACTTTCTACGTGTGGGGACACCAGCAAGGTGCTCACCCTCCCAGCCTCAGTTTCCCCCTCTGTAAAATAAGGTGACATAATCCTGCCTACTTCATGGGATTTGTCTTAGGATAAATAATACAGGAAAAAAATGTCCAGCACAGTATCTGGCAGTAAAAGTAGCTATGACACTTAAGTAACAAAAAGGAAAAGAATATAAGTACTAAGTCAAACAAAGTAAATCACCTCTCTCCCAAAGTCAAATAACAAACTGAGTCTACCTGACTTTGCCTATGAGGAATGTTTATTTATCCTAAATGCTAACAAATTGTGCTTCAGAATTTGACTCTGGTTCCATTGGGATTTCTCTCAGTTAAGAAGAGACCATTCCTTTTTCAATCACTTTATTGTTTTATGGCGAGTTCTAAGTGACTCTTATTGTGGTTTTAATATTCTTAGTACTGACTATAGGAACAAGGGTATAGGAAGGTGGTGGGTGGAGATAGATATTATTTATCCCAAGGCACACAGGGACTCTGGGGACTCATGTCTTCAGCGGGATGCTCTGGTCACTCGTGTCCTTTTGGCTGAGGTTGGAAATCCCAGAGATTCTTTAGGTCTTGGAACTGATGAACATATGTCCCACCTCCCCTTTCATAATCCCTCTTGTTCCAATTTACCAAAGACAGTAGGTTTCTGCATCATCCACCAGAATCTTAACACAGAGCCTTGACTCTGCGTTTAGAAATCCCTGGACCTCAAAGAAACAGTTTAAAGTCTTATTTGGTGATACAGAAAAAATTTTCTATATCAAGTGATTTCTACTTCTTTCCTCTAATAAAATCAAAAGAGGACCTAAGTTAACTGACTGATAAATTATTAAAAATCATTTTCAGTGATAAATTACGATGCCTTTTTTAGCCTGTAGTTCAGAATGATTGAAAAAATTGAATGGCATCGCTATCACAAAACTCATTCTGCAACTGCAAATTCATGTGACAAGTGTTTTCAGAGTTTACATCCATGAAGGTGAAAAACATGAATAAAAGTACCTCATTTTAACAATAATTCACAGTATCCATGTATATGTAAAATCAAGAGTCCTCATTCAGTTCATGAAGAGATACATTTATCAGTAACATTTTACATCACGTGTTTAAAAAGAATCAACAATTGAAATAAATGTCTGGTCTTCATGCAAAGTTGCAAGCATCTCTGCTGGTGCCCAAATCACCAATACACCTTATCTTACAAACTCCTTGAAGCCATTTTATCCCTTCTTCCCATGCCTTTCTGCATTGTGGAACCTATGAGATTTATGCCCTGAGGTTCCTCAGGGAAACGTGTGAGTGATGTAGCCACGCCTTACTACTCCCACAGACCACCTGCCAGCCCCCCTCCTACCCCTAAGGCAGCTCAGACTTTGGGCCAAGGATGTGAGCTGCAGAGGGAGGCATATAACATGGAAAAATCCACTGGGCATCAGAGGTTGTTTCCTTCACCTTGTTCACCAACTCTTGCCATGAAGTGATGGCCTTGTGATGTTTAAATCTCTTTTCTGTGTCATACCTTAGGCAGAAGGAGGTAAGAAAATATCAGAAATGCTTGGTTTGCTCCGGAATTCTCCATAACAGTTACTCAGTGTGTGCACTGGGCTACCTGTGCTGTTCATAGTGCTGGGGATCCAGCCCAGGTACCAGTTGAGACACAACCTACAGTTTGGGGACCATCATCCACTTGTAAATTGACTTCATCCACCATGTGGCATCAGTGGGGTACTCCCATGAGCCAGTGCTATCAGGTACACTATTTGGGTGGCCCAAGGCCTCCTCTCCTGAGAAGGCAGAGCTGTGTTCATCACAATACATTTTGCCTCAATAATACAATTTTTAACTTTGTATTTGGAATTAACTTCAAACACGCAGAAACATTGTAATGATATGTATAGTAGAACACCATCATGCCATTACCCAGATGCACTTTTTTTTAAAATTGAAGTATAGTTGGTGTACAATATTTTATAAGTTGCAAGTGTACAATAGATTCACGATTTTTAAAGGTTTTATTCCATTTACAGTTATTATAAAATATTGGATATATTCCCTGTGTTGTACAATATATCCCTTGTAGCTTATACATAATAGTTTTAATTCCCTACCCCTATATTTCCCCTCCCACCCTCCCTCTCCCCACTGGTAACCGCTAGTTTGTTCTCTGTACCTGTGAGTCTGTCTGTTTTTTGTTATATTCACTAATTTGTCGTATTTTTAAGATTCCACATATAAGTGATACCATACAACATCTGTCTTTCTCTCTCTGACTTATTTCACTGAGCATAATACCCTCCAAGTCCATACATGGGGTTGCAAATGGCAAAATTTCATTCTTTTCTATGGCTGAGTAGTATTCCATTATATAGATATACGCCAGATGCACTTATTGTTGATGTATTACTTGTTACTTGATATACATTCTTTTGGAGACTTCTTCTCACAAAGACAGAGGCCAGACATTTCAATACATGGAAGAAAAATTCCAACAGACACGCATAGCCTTTAGCATGAAATTATACCCATATATTCCACTGGCCCCAAAGCTGTGGCAAGGCCATACATACATAAAGTCAGGGACGATGTAGGGACTAAAGAAACTACAATAAGCAGATCTTTTGTGGTTGCCAACCCTCCCATGTCAAGAAGAACATGTAGGCTGCATTTGAAAGATTGGAGGAGCACTGCATTAATGAAACTGTCATGGGCTCCTGATTTCCAGGCAGTGTTCCAGAGGTTTCCCTTACCATGCAGAAGACACTTGAATGTCAAGGACTCTCCCTCCATCTGAAGTCCTTTTCTGCAGGAGTCAAGACTGCCAGACCAAGGTGAGGCACTGTTCCAATACGTCTGTTCTACCTAGGGAACGGATGTTACCGAAAGCAATTCCGAGGGAGAGCTGCCTTGTAGCAGTGAAGCCAGGTGTTAACAACTCTTCCTGCTCCTCCCACAGTAAGGTGAACTGGCGTGTCCTTGAGATACACGTTCTCATTGTAGGGCAGCCCCACAGGTGCAGGAGACCCCTGAGGACAGCAAGTCACAACCCCTTCACTGGTCCCTTCCTGAATAGGGGAGTTTGAGTCCTCTGCGAACACAAGTGCCACTTATGATAATGGAAATAGCAGATTTTTGCCATCTTTCCCCTTGAGAAGAAAGGAGTAACCCTATGGTGTCCATGACAGGTTGAATGAAAATGAAGGTTTTTTAAACTTATTTATTTATTTGTTTTGGCTGTGTTGGGTCTTTGTTGCTGTGTGCGGGCTTTCTCTAGTTGTGGTGAGCAGGGACTACTCTTCGTTGTGGTACGTGGGATCCTCATTGCAGGAGAAGCAGTTGGCTCAGCAGTTGCGGTACGCAGGCCCTAGAGCATGCGGGCTCAGTAGTTGTGGTTCGTGGGCTCTAGAGCTCAGGCTCAGTAGTTGTGGAGCACGGGCTTAGTTGCTCCACGGCATATGGGGTCTTCCCGGACCAGAGATTGAACCCGTGTCCCCTGCATTGGCAGGCGGATTCTTAACCACTTCGCCAGAGGGAAGTCCCAATCTCAGACTCTCTTGCCAGCTGCCTTCTCATTAGCTTCTCTAACGGAAGACACTGATGAAGATAGGAAGGTGGGAAGAGGGCAGAAGTCATGTGCTGCGGTATTGTTTAAGGGAGAAAAGCTTTCTAGAATCCAGTTTAGAATTTGTCTATCTGTGGCAGACCACTAATTGGGGACCTGTTGCCTTCCCACGATCAATAGAGAGAGAGGCAGAGAAACCAATCAATAAAATAAAGAATTTGAGGTGTGGCCCTGACTTGCCAGCCCTGGGCTATATGGACTGTGTCAGCTTGAGAGAACCAATTCATCTTAAGTCCCAGTAAATGGAGACACACTTTCTTTACCTGAGAGTCCGTATTGTGCTCATCTGGTGTATTGAAACTTTTTAACGGGAATCTGGACCTCTCATAAAGGTGTTTTGGTCCATGTATCATTGGGTTTTTTTTGGTTTGTTTTTAAAATATTTATTTATTTATCTTTGGCTGCATTGGGTCTTCGTTGCTGTGCGCAGGCTTTCTCTGTTTGCAGCGAGCGGGGGCTACTCTTCGTTGCAGTGGCTTCACTTGCTGTGGAGCACGGGCTCTAGGCGTGCGGGCTTCAGTAGTTATGGCACGTGGGCTCAGTAATTGTGGCTCTCGCGGCTCTGGAGCGCAGACTCAGTAGTTGTGGCGCACGGGCTTAGTTGCTCCACGGCATGTGGGAATCTTCCCGGACCAGGAATCGAACCCGTATCCCCTGCATTGGAAGGCGGATTCTTAACCACTGTGCCACCAGGGAAGCCCCATGTATCATTGTTAAATCAATCTTTCTGCGGGGGAATAAAGGCTGGGACTTCCGCCACCTTGCTGATTTCACTCTGGGGATATCCTAGTTCCTCTCTAATTTCCAGTAGCTACCACAGAGAGCATATAAAAGCTGCTGTATTTTTTACACATTGTTGATACATCTAGCCTTACAAAGTATCTCATCTTACTATCTTAATACTGCTTGTTGTATTTCAAGAGCCTGTCTCATGTTTCCTGGCAAAACAATCATGCTCTCTGCAAATGAATGTGTTTTCTGTCTTCTTTGGAAATATTTAGGATTGGTCCATTTTATTATTTTTGTCGCTACTTAGGGGGGTTGACACAAAGCAAGGTTGACTGACTGCATGTCACAGGCATATTTTTGTTTATCCTGGATTTTAATGGAAATGTCATTAGCATCCATTATTTTATTTTATTTTAATTTTTAAAATGATTTTCTTTGTTTTGGCCGTGCCAGGCGGCTTGTGGGATCTTAGTTCCCCAAACAGGGATGGAACCCAGGCTCTCGGCAGTGACATCAGCAAGTCCTAACCACTGGACCGCCAGGGAATTCCTGCATCCGTTATTTTAGAACTGCACTTGCTCTTGGCATTGTAAATTATTTTTTTGTACCTAAATAGTTTCTTCTATACTTATTTTACTTTAAATTTTTATTAAGAATGGTCATTGAGTTTCATTAAATAACCTTCATCTAGTCATATAATAGGGAGATTTCTCTTTTTCAGTTGTTGAGATGATGATATTGGTAACGTGTATGATATTGAACTGCACCCTTGGTTTTGGAATCCCCTGTGTATGTTTCACATTTTAATCCAAGGCCACCTCTGGCCTATATTTAATGATTTCAGAGGAGACCTTTTTTTTTTTTTTGCGGTACGCGGGCCTCTCACTGTTGTGGCCTCTCCCGTTGCGGAGCACAGGCTCCGGACGCGCAGGCTCAGCGGCCACGGCTCACGGGCCCAGCCGCTCCGCGGCACGTGGGATCTTCCCGGACCGGGGCACAAACCCGTGTCCCCTGCGTCGGCAGGCGGACTCTCAACCACTGCGCCACCAGGGAAGCCCAGAGGAGAACTTTTATACACACACAGACACACACGCACACGCACACGCACACACACACACATTGACGTAATACTGTGGTTCTCAAAGCATGGTCCATGGGCCACTGTGGAACTCTGAGATTCTTACAAGGGGTCCTGGGAGATCAAACTCTTTTAACAATGATACTAAGTTATTATTTTTCAGGTCACTCTCATTCTCTTACAATTGTTCTTTGGAGTTTTCCAGAGGCTATGTGATATGTGACACAGCAACAGAATTAATGCAGAAGAAAATATATTTCAGCAGTTTTCTATCAGTCATATGTTAGAGAGACTTGCAAAACTCTAAACATTGGTAATCCCAATGCAACACAATTTTTTTTGTCCTTTTGGAAAATATAAACTTTTTAATAAAGATATGCTATATATTAAAATATATGAATTTATTATTCTTATGATTAAATAAAAAATAAATATTTTATAAATGTCTCCATTTTAAACTCTGTGTAAATGTAGATAATTTATAAGCCACTTAAACAGAAGCTCTTTTTTGTGGTCCTTAATCGTTTTTACGGTTATAATGGATTCCCTTTTCTGAGAACCATTGACATAATATAACCACAGACATGTAAGTACATTTTATATATGTATCATTTGAATAATACTAAGTACCCTACTTATTATTTTCACTCCTAGCTATCAATACTCATAAAAACAAGGAAGGTTGAGGGACCTCCCTAGTGGTCCAATGGTAAAGAGTCTACCTTTCAAGATCCCACATGCCTCAGGGCAACTAAGCCCCTGCACCACAACTACTGAGCTCACGCCTCAACTGGAGAGCCTGCGTGCTGCAAACTACTGAGCCCAAGCGCTCTGGAACTCGTGCGCCACAACTAGAGAAGAGAAAACCTGCACTCTGCAACTAGAGAGAAGCCTGCACGCCACAACGAAGAGGCTGCATGCCTCAGTGAAGATCCCTGTGCCGCAACTAAGACCTGACGCAGCCAAAAAATAAATAAATAAAATAATAATAATAATTAAAAAAAAAACAACAAGGACGGTTGAGAAGAAGTGGAAGTTGACAAAAGGATGATGAAGGAAGATCTCACTGAGAAGGAGACATTTGAGTAGAGACCAAGGAAACAAGAGAAATTGAAATGAGATTAAAACAGGATTGGTGTGCACTGCATATTCCTATATGTGTTCAAAGGCAAATAATAATAATGATGAATTTTAAAATAGGATTCAGTTGTTAGATGTGTATATTTGGCAAATACACTGCTCAGAGACAGGACTAAGTGGGCAATTAATAGATATTTAAAAAAATTTTTTTTTTTTGGATGTGGACCAGTTTTTAAAGTCTTTGTTGAATTTGTTACAATATTGCTTCTGTTTTATGTTTTGTTTTGTTTTTCTTGCTGCGAGGCACGTGGGATCTTAGCTCCCTGACTAGGGATGGAACTCATACCCCCTGCATTGGAAGGTGATGTCTAAGCCACTGGACCACCAGGGAAGTCCCAATAGATCTGAATCCAATAATTCTTTCAGTCTCTGATATTCTTTCTTTACCTCCAAAACACATATATATCTTCATCCTTCTACTTATTTATTTATTTATTTTTGCGGTACGCGGGCCTCTCACTGTCGTGGCCTCTCCTGTTGTGGAGCACAGGCTCCAGACGCGCAGGCCCAGCGGCCATGGCTCATGGGCCTAGCTGCTCCGCGGCATGTGGGGTCTTCTCAGACCGGGGCACGAACCCGCGTCCCCTGCATCGGCAGGCGGACTCCCAACCACTGCGCCACCAGGGAAGCCCCCTTCTACTTATTTTTATATTATCTCAGTGGTTTCTCTAAAAATGGTTATTACTGTTACATATGAGTCCAAGTTGGGGGACTGGAGCTGGGGGTGCTCCTCAGAACACAGTGGATGCTGACAGTGGGCAGCAGGAGTATTTGCACTGGGTGTGGGCGTAAAGAGATGCAGTGCCCGTGGAGCATTTGAAAGTGATGAGTGAAAGTGAAGCTTCCCCGGAACCTACTTTTCTAAATAACATCAGTGATAAAGTCCACCTCCCTGAAGAGATATCAGTATAAGTTTTAATACTCGTTCTACCTTCCATTGCCCTGGAACAGACCACTCCCAGAGCCCTGTCCTCGATACTCCCCCGACTCCATGCGGTCACTCAGGCACCCAGGCTGTCCTGATGAAGGCCTCAAGCATCTTAGGGCCTCAGGACTCTACTGGATCTTGGCGTTAGGTGGCAGATAAGGGAATAGGGAAGGGGCTTTCTGAGACAGGTCTGGAGGTGATGTTTCCCATGACTCCCCCATTCCATTGACCTGAACTCAGAGACGTGGCCACACCCCAGGGGAACAAAGCCAGCTGTGTGTCCTGGCGGCAGAGGAAAATGGCTTGGTAAATAGCTCTCTAGTATCTGTTTGTTTTGCTTTTTTAAACTGCTTTATTGACTTCACAATATATAATGAACATCTCTCCATGCAACAGGTAAAACTCTCCTGCTGATAGAAACTTACAGATTGGGTCAGAAACACAACATTCAATTAGAAGCTGGTAATAGGAGACCCACAAGAAACAAGTAACACCACAAGGTTTACGACAAAGGTACGTCACAAACATGTAAGTTTAGGAAACGGTGTGTCTCCCTACTAACTTCAGGGAAGACATCAGGATTCAAGGCATAAGGCAAAACTCACCATGATGGTCCTGGTGAGGGGGGTCAGGGCTAACTGCCCGCAGACTATGACTCACTGCTTTTCCCTCAGCTGCCTCACCTCCTCCCCAATCCTTTCCATATTCTCTTCTCTCATCCTTAGCTGTGGCTCTCTAAGACTCTGAGTCATGTCCCATCTACACTGCAGGATGGGCTGCCTAATGCAGAACCGCCTACGATTTCCTCTAGGTACGCAATATTCACCAGCCTCCAAAGGGCCACGGGCTCTCCTTTATCAGCATCTCGCCCCTTTTCATCCTTGTTTTCATTCTCCTGGTTGGCATGTTCCGTGTTGAGAGTGTTACTGCCTGTTCCTCTTTGGACGCCATTGCTCCTGGGCCTGTCCTCGCTGCCTCCTGCTTCTCCCGATTCTTGCTGCACGTGCGCTGCCGCCACACTTCGACTCGCAGGCCGTTTTCTGTGGCCAAACACCATGCCGCCGGGGGGGGGGGGGGGGGGGGGGGCATGGGGGCTGCCGTCTCTGCCCCGGGACCCCTGGGGAGGGGTCCACAGGCCGTGTCCGCTCGCCCACGCCATCTCTGGGGACCCCCCTCCGGGTCCCTTACCTGTTCTCCCTGCACCTCCTACTCTTGGGGGCCGACCCCGGCCCGCACTCCCTCAGGGCCACCAGGAGCAGGGAGCAAGGAGTGAGTGAGTGACGGCCGGGCTGATATCTGTTTTTAATATCCTTACTGTCTAGAGCATAAACTATTTTGTAAATTGTTGATCTTGGTAGGCAAACCTATATTTCATTTCTTTTCCTTAAATTCTTTTTTTTAAAATATTTTTTATAAATTTATTTTTATGTATTTTATTTTTTGGCCCTGTTGCACAGCATGTGGGATCTTAGTTCCCCGACCAGGGATGGAACCTGTGCCCCCTGCATTGGAAGCGCGAAGTCTTAACCACTGGACTGCCAGGGAGGTCCCAATATTTCATTTCTAATCCTGTCACCCTCAGCAAGATCTATAAACAAAACACATTTTTTCAACAGCTTTATTGAGATAAAATTCACATATCATAGAATGCATGCATTTAAAGGGTACACTTCAGTGGTTTTCAGTATATTCAGGGTTGTGCAGTCATCCCCACATTCCACTGTAGAACATTTTTCATCACCCCCCAGAAGAACCCCCCAGACAGCAGACATTCCCCATTCCTAATAACTCCCTCAGTCTCAGGCAATAAGTAATCTACTTCCTGTCTCCATTCTCTTTTAATGTTGCTGATGAAAAGTCTGTTGTGAATTCTAGTTATTTTGTGGGAAAAGTTTAGATTTTTCTTTTCAACTTTGATTTTCTGAAAGTTCACGGAAACTAGGATTTATTCAGACATCAGTCTTTTTCACTCATCTATCTTAGCCCTCACTGAACCCTTTTAGTCAGAAACTGACGAAACACGTTTATCTTTACTACCATCCCCAGGCAGTTGCCATCCTGTTCTTTTTTTTTTTTACTGAAATATAGTTGATTTACAATATTGTGTTAGTTTCAGGTGTACAGCAAAGTGATTCAGTGATATATACATATTTTTTTTCAGATTATTTTCCATTCTGTTCATGTATTTTGTGAGAAGTGTTTTAACTCGAGTGTTTACTTCCAGGAGACGCAATATTTGCTTGAGTCTAAGACACGTGTTAGAAGTACAGCTAGAACGATGCATTTCTGCCTGGACAGATGTTACTATCCTGTCTCCAGCTCCAGGTAATAAGAGTCCTACAGAGTGTACTTAGAAGGAAAACTACGAGCAATATTTCCATGAGGTCTTTTTCTCCATCCTCATTTCGCCATAAACTTCTAACACGACATTAAGGATTCTAGCCTCCTCCCTGGTCTGTGATTCCTGTTTCTTTCCACTCGAGTCTGTTACCAGTGCATTTTCCGCAGGGCATGTAGCCCTCACGTACCTACCATCTGCTCTCCATTCCCTATCCCCTGAGTGCTGAAGCTACTTATTAGGTAATGAGGACCCCAGGTTGAAGCCTTTTCTGCTCCATAGAGCGACAGCCCAGTGCTGGAGAAAGACACCTAAAATAAATACATTGGGTATGTATTTGACGATTCATTGATTTATATTTTCTAGGAGTGTGGTGTTCTTTCACCGAGTGATTGGAGATTTTCCTATGATCATTCTCTTCTTGATTTTCAGTTTGATTCCACGATGGTCAGAGAACATACTTTGTATGATTGCACTTATTTTGCCATTGTCAAGGTTAGTCGAATGACGTGTTGGCGTGGACATCCTTTGCTCCCGTCTCCAGTGTTCCTGCTACACTCCCATCCTCTGGACATCTGGTAGTTGCTGGCGCTGTTGGCACGGTCCACTCTCATTCTTTTGAACTCCACGTGGATTTCCAGGCACAAGTCCCTTGAACAGACACTCTTCGGCTATATCATTGGCCAGGTGGTGCGCCTGGCAAACACGTGACCATAGAGAATGGGTACCCTCACTCCACTGGGGCAGCTCTGTGATGTCCTGAGGCAGATGGAGGCCCAAGCTGTCCAGATGCTGAGACTGGGGCTAGGAAGGGGCTTTCTGGGCCTGCCCTGTCTAGAGGCTGACATCAGGTTCTGCAGTCCTAGGAGGGTACCTCCTGGGAGCTGCCATTGCTCGGAATCCTGAGACCTCCTCCCTTCCAAGCCGGTGACCGGTCTGACTGGGAGATGGGAATTTCACTGACTACAGTCCCATTTGGCCTTCTGGCGCCGCAACGCAGGACCTTCTCTTGTGTTTCATTCCTGTCCGTGTTACACCTGACAGAGGAGTTGAACCTGGTGGGAGCTGAATTGTCCCGAGAAAGGGCCAGAGGTCTACCTGGTGGAGGGGATGGCCCAGGAAGGAAGAGGGACCCTCGGAGGTGTGAGCAGAAGTGGCAATAACTTATCCCTTGTTACAGGATTGTGGGGACTGGTAAAAGTAAGGGGAGCTAAGGTTTGATTTAAAAATCTCTTGCTTTGGGACTTCCCTGGTGGTCCAGTGGGTAAGACGCTGCGCTCCCAATGCAGGGGGCCCAGATTCGAGCCCTGGTCAGGGAACTAGATCCCGCGTGCATGTGGCAACTAAGAAGTCCACATGCCGCAACTAAGAAGTCCACGTGCCGCAACAAAGACCCGGCGCAGCCTAAATGAATAAATAAATATTTTTAAAAAATCTCTTGCTTTGCTTTATTCCGATGTAGTGCACACTTTTCCCTTGACCTTCCTGACTTCGTAGGTCATTGTGTGAATGAGCGATGGACCATGTTGCCACTCGAGGGACACAACTAGGGAGATTCACACAATTGAAGGGGGCACCAAACATCTCAGGAAGTGGGATAAATAATATTTTTGTGAACTATTTTTAAAAGTCAAGATCAGTGCCATATATCAAATTTAAAAATCAAGACAGGATTCACCCTGGCTTTTGCCTGAGTCACCTCTCTCACTGGCCCTGTTCCCAGCCCTGCACACTTGGGGCAGAGACAGAGAGAGCTGAGAAAAGTGCCCGGCCGTGGCCAGCAGGGGTCAGAATGAAGATGAAGACTGTGGCGGATCAGGGAATTGGGGCGGGACCCAACCGCCAGAACCTGCCCTCTGGTTCCTGGGGAGAAGGGGGTGGGTGGGGAGGGGAGGAAAACCAGTTTCCAGACAAGGGATTAATTTATTTTTTTGTTAACATCTTTACTGGAGTATAATTGCTTTACAATGGTGTGTTCGTTTCTGCTGTATCACAAAGTGAATCAGCTATACGTATACATTTATCCCCTCCCTCTTGCGTCTCCCTCCTCCCACCCTCCCTATCCCACCCCTCTAGGTGGTCACAAAGCACCGAGCTGATCTCCCTGTGCTATGCGGCTGCTTCCCACTAGCTATCTCACCGATGAATTCTTTAATGAATAATTGTGTGTGTGTGTGTGTGTGAGAGAGAGATGAAGCTCTTTGAAGCCTCTATTTTAATCAGACAACGAAAAAGAACTTCAGGTTTGCAGATACTTTATTGAAATGAAAATGTATTTGAGGTTTCAACAATTGTCTTGCAGTGTGTAGATCGAAAGACAAGAAAGACAAACACACACACACACACACAAAGAAAGACAGCTTGTGGTTTACACTCATCGCCAGTCGACGTCTTCTGAGTCAAAGATCTTATGGAAAGTTAAAACGGTTCACAGAAAATACTATTATATATAATTTCCTGGAAAACAAAAATAAACATCACTTAGATTTTCAACTCTTTCTTGTAAAGTAAAATCTTGCAGAATAAACATTTCTTATTGTTTTCCTGAATCTGTCCACACACATCTGTCATCCAAGAGAATTAGTGCTGGGAGTGAAATCAGAATGATCTCATCATTTATTTGATCATTCAGGAGACATTTATTAACGTCAAAGAAGTTCTGGTATTTCCAGATCTTTTCTCCACCAGGGATCCCTTGAGTAAGTTTTTTTCTGTATATTTCTTGTTCCTTGAAATAACTTATCCATAACTCTGCTGCATGTATTATCATTTTTCCACACAGAATTGTGAAAATTTCAGCTCCATGACATTTTTGAGCTCCTGTATGGCCTTCCTGTCAGAAATATAGAAAGTAGCCTGCTGCCTTTTACCTTTGACTTTGGGGCCTACAAAATCTTGAGGCTGTGCACTAAGAATGATTTGTCTGAGCTACGTTTTTAAAGGAAAAAACCCCATCATCCTTAATTGTAAGAATTATTCAGTAAATTTTAGTAAATACGTATAACATCTAATTTACCATTTTAAATACGCCTAACACCATATTCACTCTGCAGTCAGTGCAACCAATCTCCAGACTGTCTTCATCTTGCAAAAAAGAAACTCTATAGCTGCTAAATAACTCCCATTTTCCTCACCATCCAACCCCTGGAAACCACGATTCTACCTTCTACCGCTCTTCTACACCAAAACCTGTACAGGAATGTCCATAGCAGCGTTACTCATAATAGCCCCAAATTGGAAACAACCCAATCGTCCACCAGCTGATGAATAAGATTAAAAATATGGTACGTCCATACAGTGGAATATTGATACAGGCTATCACACGGATGAATCTTGAAAACATTACATAGGTGAGAGAAGTTGGACACGAGAGGCCACATATTGTGTGACTGCACTGATGTCCAGGACAGGCGAATGCATAGAGACAGAAAGCAAAGCGGTGGTTGCCGGGGCTTGAGGGCAGAGGGGCGTGGAGAGGCACTGCTTAATGGGATGTGGTTTCTTTTGGGGGTGATGAAAATGTTTTGAAACTGGAGAGTGGCGATGGTTGCACAACATTGTAATAAATGTACTAAACGCGGCCGAATTGCACAATTTTGATGGGTGAATTGTGGAGCGCGTGATTTGTATCTTCCCCCAAATAAGCTGTTTAAAAAGGGAACTCGTGAAGGGGAGGGACAAGCGAGGCCGGGCAGAACTGGGATCCAGCCACGGGAACCATCTTCTTAGGATGTGCCCCTGGGGCTGGCACCATCAGATGCTGGTGGCCACACCAGTGGAGTCTGTGGGCACGGGGTTCCCATGTTCACCCCGGCTGCCGTGATTAATCAGGATTGCTCTGGAACATTCTTGTCATTCTCTCCAAGTTGAAAGTCTTGGATACGAACACGGCTTTGGTCAACCCGGGCCACCTGCTGCACGTCCGAGCTCTCTGTGCCGGAGAGCTGGAAATGCGACTCTGTCCCCTCTCAGCCTCTACAGTGTGAGGTGGGGTCCTGTCTCCCACCTGCCTTCAGATTCCCATCAAATAGGAAGGGTCCAGACGCTGAGCAGCCAAAAGGGGACAATGGTCCATGACACATGGCAGCTCCTCTGAGAACCTGGAGATGCTCCAGTTCCAGCAAGCCCAAGCCTGGGCTCCTCAGATGGAGACAGGCTGGGACCTGGGACACGTTGCTGCAGCGTTTGCACCCGGATAAACGTCTCCTGGAGCAACAAAACACAAAGAAACTATAAGGGACTAAAAATAACTGCATGCAGTTGGGGCAAAGTATGGACAACAAGATACAAAAAGACCAAAAACCCAAATGCCACTTCTGAAGAACCGGGAGCAAAAGCAGGGGGTCGGGAGAAAAGCAGGGTACTGCTCATGTCCCCTGCACACGATGCCACCAAAGGGGTGGGCAGGCCACCTAAGCCACCCCTCTGGCCCGACCCCTGGACACACCCCTACCCTCCCCCCATAGAAGGAACAAGCTTGCCCCCCTTGGGAAGCAAGCAGGCAAGCAAGCCCTAACCAGAATCCCCTCGGGAACTCTCAAAGCTCCTGTGCTCCAGCGGTCGGTATCCCATGCTGATGACATCAGAATGCCCGGGGTGCCACCGGGCAGCAGAGTTTGGGAACCTCTAGCACACAGCATCTGGCACGGCGCTCCCATAAGGCTGGCAGGACGGTGTGCTCACAGCAACATAGCAGATGAAGAACCCGGGGTCAAAGAGGGCAATGTCATCTTGCAGGTTGACGGCCAGGCTGAGGCAGGACGGGCCCCCTGACCACTGGCATCTCCACACGCAGTGGACACATGTCTGCGTGGATGAGCTCTGCTCTGAGCCTCTGCATCAGGCTTCCCCACCTGGCCACGCTCCCCCAGCACAGCCCCTTTCATCCCAGCCAGACTCCCACACAGGAGGGAGGAGTGACCACCAGCTTCCGGATGTCACAGGCCCAGGGCCCAATGGCCATCGGGAAAATATCTGTGACTTCCGTCTAGAAGGCTTGGAACCCACACAAAAGCCTCAGCTGCCTCAGTACAGGGATCTGGTCCAAGGGAAATAGACTTGCCTCAGAAAACACTGTCTCGTTGATGATTTCTTACTATAAAGGTTTTTTGCTATAATGGCTTTTTGCCACATTGCCACTGTTTGAAAAACTATTTTTTTAATAAATTAATTTGTTTATTTTTGGCTGTGTTGGGTCTTCATTGCTGCCTGCGGGCTTTCTCTAGTTGCGGCGAGCGGGGGCTACTCTCCCTTGCGGTGTGCAGACTTCTCATTGCGGTGGCTTCTCTTGTTGCGGAGCACGGGCTCTAGGCGCGGGGGCTTCAAGTAATTGTGGCGTGTGGGCTCAATCCCACGAGGCACGTGGGATCTTCCCGGACCAGGGCTCGAACCCGTGTCCCCTGCATTGGCAGGCGGATTCTTAACCACTGTGCCACCAGGGAAGCCCCACAGCACTATTTACAATAGCCAGGACATGGAAGCAGCCTAAATGTCCATCAACAGAGGAACGGAAAAGAAGATGTGGTACATATATACAATGGAATATTACTCAGCCATAAAAAGGAACGAAATTGGGTCATTTGTAGAGACATGGATGGACCTAGAGACTGTCATACAGAGTGAAGTAAGCCAGAAAGAGAAAAACAAGTGTTGTATATTAACGCATATATGTGGAATCTGAAAAAATTGGTATAGACGATCTTATTTACAAAGCAGAAATAGAGACACAGAGAACAAATGTATGGATACCAAGGGGGAAAGGGAGGTGGGTGGGATGAACTGGGAGATTGGGATTGACATCTATACACTATTGATACTATGTATAAAATAGATAACTAATAAGAACCTACTGTATAGCACAGGCAACTCTACTCAGTGCTCTGTGGTGACGTAAATGGGAAGGAAATACAAAAAAGAGGGGATATATGTATACATATGGCTGATTCACTCTGCTGTACAGTATAAACTAACACAATATTGTAAAACAACTATACTCCAGTGGGTGCACATGTACGCACTGCTATATTTAAAAAGGACAACCAACAAGGACTTCCTGTATAGCACAGGGAACTCTACTCAATGTTATGCGGCAGCCTGGATGGGAGGGGAGTTTGGGGGGAGAATGGATACATGCATATGTATGGCTGAGACCCTTTGCTGTGCAGCTGAAACTATCACAACATTGTTAATCAGCTATACTCCAATGTAAAATGAAAAGTAAAAAAAAATCCACCCCAGGAAGTCTTCATATCCCCGCACTTCCAGGCTATGTCATCTGCCAGCCCTGTGGGTGATACCAGATACCATGCCCTGCTGCCAGTGGGCGTCAGGAAGTCTGGGTGCCAACTAGAGGCCACGGGGGGGCCTCCCCTTACCTTCCTTCCTCATGTCTGGACAGCGGTGCAGGAGAGCTGACCTAGAGCAACACCTTCTGAGTCAGATTCCGACCTAACTGCACACCCTACATGACCTTGGTAATGACTTTGAGTCTCACTTTCCATAAACTTAAAACGAAGATGAAAATAACACCACCACCGCCCCCTCCCCTGGCACAGAGAGCCGGTGTGATCAAGAAGCACAGCAAAGGCAGAGACCTTGCACGGTGCCTCGCACACAGTAGGTGATCTGTAATTGACAGTTATTATCCCTGTTTCCAACTAGTTCCCCGGGGAGCAGTTATCTGGGGCTGGATACAAAGCCCACACCGTTGACCCTGACACAGTAAGAGTTTACTGCCATGTTGTGGTATCTGCCTGAGTCAGTCTTCTTGATCTGTTTCAGCAAAACACAAGACACAACTGCCAAAGGGCCAGCGGCACGTGGTCCTGAGGACGGCAGCGCAAGAGACAGTGCTCTTCCCATTGCAGCCCGCTGGGCGGGGCCAGAGAGGGGACAGGTTCCTGCTCCCAGGAGTGTAACCAGCTGCATCTGGACCCTCCCCCCTCCTGGCGCTGCCACCTCGTCTTGGCCCCTCTCAATAAAACCACTGCAACTGCCTTCATGGTGAGGGTCCTCCCTGCTGGGGTCTCCTGCAGAGGTGGACGCTGCAGAGGCAGACCCAGCAGGGGCTGGGTGCTGGGGGTGGAAGAGGGTGGCATGTCAGCCAGGGGTAAGGGGCACCGGGGTAAGAGGGACAGGTTTGGGGCCACAAAAGGTGTCCATCCAGGAAGCGTGATGGTCACCTAGATCAAACCAGGGCTTCTCAAGTGGCTACTGTCAGGTCCTTTTCAGCCCTGAAGGGATCTCTGATGAAACGCTGACCACACAGAACTACCGTCTCTGCCCTGAGCTTATATTTTTCCTGCATCGTCTCAAATCTCTGTCTCCCTCTCTCTGCCATTGTGTCTGCTCTCAATTTAGTCCAGTGGGATCACAAACATTCTAATAACATCATGACCAAGATACCTGGGGCAGGAATCTTCTAGGCTGGCGTGTTTCCCTGCCATTCCTGCAGTGCTGACTGCACCCTCCCAAACCCTTCCTGCTGCTCCCAGCACCCCCATGAGGTTTCTGAGTACAAGCAATCCCTTACAGGAGGTGATCCTGTACTTGTTTTTTGGGATTTTTTTTTGCGGTACGCGGGCCTCTCACTGCTGTGGCCTCTCCCGCTGCGGAGCACAGGCTCCGGACGTGCAGGCTCAGCGGCCATGGCTCACGGGCCCAGCCGCTCCGCGGCATGTGGGATCTTCCCAGACCGGGGCACGAACCCGTGTCCCCTGCATCGGCAGGCGGACTCTCAACCACTGCGCCACCAGGGAAGCCCCTGTACTTGTTTTGTTACAGAATCCCAGGGGCCCCTACCTCTGTTATTCTCAAATCACAATTCAAAGACACAAATATACCCCTCAAATTCTCCTGCTCTGATTCTGTGGGATGGATTCCCATCCCTCACCGATCCCTCCAGGCCAGAGGCAGGGCTGGCAGGGACGACAGAGACCCAAAGAAATGTCACAGCTCTCACGGGTTATTATCTCCTCTCCCTTGACATGTAACCCTAGACTCGTTATCTTGACATTAATCTGATAGGATCAGCTTTCCTAGATCTTAATAGCTGAGGAATGGGGAATGTTTAAAGAGGAAAGTAATGTAGGCAGTTGTGTGTGTGTGTGTGTATCTGTGGGCAAATAAGATTAAAGGCTTGTGGATTTAGGCAACTAAATCTGAATGAAAGTGTTGGACCTTCATGTCCCCTTTTCTAGCCTTAATAAATTGCAGTCAAGGCCAGTACCAAACGAAGGTGTGACGGTTTTCAAAGCTCCGCATTGTAAGAAAATGAGTTCACTTCCTCCTTGCGGCACGCAGGACAGATGGCTTTGGTCGAGAAAGTTCAACGTTATTGGCAGGAGCGGAGCTTTGGTTGGGGTGGGCCATGGAACTTATTTTCTGCTTTGCTGGTTGGGGACAACCAAGGTTGCATTCCTCAGTAAGGATACAAAGCAGGTGCCTCAGGCGTCGAGTAACTCAGCTTCTCTAGTTCTGGCTGCTGCTGCCTGCTCTATACGTATCCACGAGAACCTCAGAATGGAGCTCCAAAAGGACAGACAGGACAGTAACCTGAGATCAAGTTTGCAACACAGGCTATGGCCAGTTTCCCTTCCGATGCCTGCTCTTCCTTCTTTCCCGAAGCTTCTGGGGGGAGCCCAGAGGGAGCAGAGGCTGCTGTGGCTCTTCCCCAAGCAGAGCTTACCCAGCGTTCACTGCTGCTCGGCGGACTGAGCTGCAGGGGCACCCGTGGCATCACCATCCTGGATGGAGCCAGAAAGCAGCTGTGCCTTAGTCTACCTGAGGGAGATGGGGAAAGTCTCACAGGGCAGGGAACCACATGGGGCCCGGCCAGAGGAAGACTGTCAGGGAGGCGAGATGGAGGGCTACAACGAGGGGTGGGATTGGCACGCATGGATGGGTCCTACGGAAGCAAGAGAGAGCCTAGATAAACCTGTTCTGTTCATCTTTACTCTGACTAGGTGTTGAAGACCTTTCCCAGCTCTGTTCCTGGGAATATGGTAGGATAGGCTATTTGCACCACCTCACGCATGGGGGCAGGGGAATGGTTAGCAGCAGTGACTTTTAAAAGGCAAAAAGTTTGAAATTTTGACTTTTTTTTATAGTTCATACTTTTTGTGTCGTGTAAGAAATCTGTACCAAATACAAAGATAATAAGATTTTGTCCCATTTTTTTTCTAGTTTTATATTTTTAGTTTTTACATTTAGGCCTATGATCCATCATGAATTAACCTGATAGATGGTATGAGAAGGGTGGGAGATTTTTAAATATATCCAATTGTTCCAAGACAATTTTTTGAAAAACATTATCCTTCCCACACTGAAGTCCCTTTCCACCTTTGTCAAAAACCAAGTGACTATACATATGTAGTTCTACTTCTGGACTCTACACAGTTCCAAGGATCTATTCCATGGATCTGTGTATCTATCTTTACACTGATACAATACTATCCTGATTACTGCAGCTTTGTAATAGTCTCGAAGTTATGCAGTGTAGCCCCCTCAAATTTGTTCTTATGGACATCTTAAGAACATTGAGTTTCCAATTCATGAACATTGTATTATACATATCCCTTTGAGGTCTTCATTAGTTTCTCTCAGCAATTTTTTTTTTTTTTTTTTTTTACTACACAGGTCTTTCACATCTTTTGTCAAATCTACTAAGATGTTGATAATTTTGGACATTATCCATTGCATTGTTTTTTAATTTCAGCTTCTGATTGTGCAAGGCAGGTGTAGAGAAACACAATCGGTTTTCATATATTAATCTTGTGCCTGCATCCATGCTAAACTCACTTATTAATCCTTTTGTAGACACTGTGAGATTTTCTACAAGTCATCTCTGAATATAATTTTAATCCTTTCTTTCTCGTACCTTTTTTCTTTACTGCCCTCTTGCACTGGCTAGAACCTCCAGTAAAATGTTCAGAAGTAATGACAGTGGGCATCCTTGCATTGGACCTGTTAGTAGGAGGAATACATCCATTCACCATGCTTGCTGAAGATTTTTTGGTAGAAGGGCTTTTTCAAACTGGGGAAATTCCCTTAAAATTCTTACTTGCTTAAAGCTTTTATCATGAATCAGTGTTAAACTGTCCAGCTCACTTTCTGTATCTATCAATTTAATCACATGATTTCCCCCCTGTATTAATATGAATTACATTGACTTTCAAATGTTAAACCTACTTTGCAATGCTGGGATAAACCCTATTTGGTTAAGATGTATTATGCTCTTTATATGAGTCATTTGTTGGATTTCATTTGCTAAAACTCAAAGAACCTTGATGTTCATGGCAGGTAATCTTCTAGCTTTCCTTTTTTGCAACGTCTTTTGTCTGGTTTGGGGATCAGAGCAATGTTGGCCACATAGATGGAGCAGGAAAATATTTTTTCCTCTGATTTCTTGGGAGAGGTTGTGTAGAATTGGTGTTATTTCTTCCTTGAACATTTACCGCTAAAATGATCGAAGCCTAGAGGGTTCTTTGTGAAATTTTATTTATTTTTAAAATTTATTTATTTTTGTCTGCATTGGGTCTTTGTTGCTGTGCGCGGGCTTTCTCTAGTTGTGGCGAGCGGGGTCTACTCTTCGTTGCGGTGCGAGGGCTCCTCATTGTGGTGGCATCTCTTGTTGCAGAGCACGGGCTCTAGGCGCACGGGCTTCAGTAGTTGTGGTGCGCGGGCTCAGTAGTTGCGGCACATGGGCTCAGTAGTCGTGGCGCACAGGCTTAGTTGCTCCGCGGCATGTGGGATCTTCCCGGACTGGGGATCGAACCCATGTCCCCTGAGTTGGCAGGTGGATTCTTAACCACTGTACCACCAGGGAAGACCCTTTTTGTGAGATTTTAAACTACAAATTAAACTTCTGTCATACACAGGGCTGTTTAAATTTTATATTTTTTCTTGAGTGCACTGAGATAATTTTTATCTTCCAAGGAATTTGTGTCCATGTCATTTAAATTGTCAAATTACCATAAGTTGTTCATAATATTCTCTTTTAGTTTTAGTATCTGTAGAATCTGTGGTGGTGTTTCCTCTCATTCCTGACATAGGTCATTTGTTTACTCTTTTTCTCCTTATCAGCCTCAACAGAGGTTTACATTTTTTTTTTTTTTTTGAGCTTCTTAAAGAACCAGCTTTGGGTTTAATAAAATTTTCTCTATCATTTTTCTCTTTCCAATGTCACTGACTTCTGCTCTACCTTTGTTATTTCCCTTATTCTGCTTATATTTTTGTTTGCTCTTCTTTTTCTAGTTTACTAAAGTGGAAGCTAGCGTCATTGATTTGACACTGTTTTTCTAACATAGGCATTTTAGTGCTATAAATTTCCCTCTAAGTACTGCTTTAGTTGCATCACAAGATACAAGGTCAATACATCAAAGTATAGAAACTGCATTTCTATACACTAGCAATGAACAAGTAGAAACCAAAATTAGAAGGACAATACCATTTATAACAGCTCCAAGAAAATAAATACTTAGCTTTAAATCTAACGAATCTTATACAGGATCTGCATGCTGAAACTGCAAAATGCTGATAAAAGAAACCAAAGATGTAAATAAATGAAGAGATATATCATGTTCATGGATTAGTAGACTCACTAGCATAAACATGTGAATTCTCCCCAAACTTATAATATATAGATTTAATGTAATTTCAATCAAAATCCCAGCAGTGTTTTTGTATAGATAAGCTGATTCTAAAATTTATACAGAAAGGCAAAATTGATAGAAAAGCCAAAATAATTTTGCAAAGAATAAAGATGGAGAAATCACACTACCAGATTTTTAAGACTTATAAAAGCTACAGTAATCTTGACCATGTGGTACTGGTAAAAGGACAGACCCATAGATCAACGAAAGAGAATACAAAGTCTGGAAATAGACCCATACAAATATGGCTGATTGACTCTTGACAAAGATACAAAAGAAATTCAGTGAAAAAGAATAGTCTTTTAAACAAATGGTTCTAGAACAACTGGACATCCATCTATATGCTCCCCAAAACAAAAAACATAAACCTCACATTAAAAAAAAATGAACTCAAAACATCATAAGCCTAAATGTAATATATAAATCTACAGACTATTTAGAAGAAAATATAGGAGAAAATCTTTTGAGAACTGGGGCTGGACAAAGATTTCTTAGACATGAAGCCAAAAAAGCACCATCCATAAAAAGGAAAAAAAGCTGATAAACTGGATTTCATCAAAATTAAAATTTTTGCTCTATGAAAAATACTGTTAAGTGAATGAAAAGACAAGTTGCAGACTAGGAGAAAATACTGCAAAGCACGTATCTGACATCACATTTGTACCCATAATACGTAGAGATTCTAAACACAACAGTAAGAAAACTAACAACTCAATTTAAAAATGAACAAATGAGGGACGTCCCTGGTGGCCCAGTGGTTAAGACTCTGTGCTTCCACTGCAGGGGTGCATGGGTTTGATACCTGGTCCCCTGGTTGAGGAACTAAAATCTCACATGCCATGTGGCATGGCAAAAAAAAAAACAAAAAAAACCCACAAGGCACATGAAGAAAGAAATCGTGGCCCAGTAAAAAAGGAACCAAAAAACAAAAAGAACAAATGAGTTGAACACTTTGCCAAAGAAGATACACAGATGGCAAGTAAGCACGTGAGCTGATGTTCACCATCACCAGCTATTATGGAAATGCAAATTAAAACCACAATGAGAATTCACTACGCGTCTATTAGAATGGCTAAAATAAGAAGCACTGACAATATCAAGTACTAGTGAAGATGCAGTGCAACCTGTAACTACCTTTTTGCTGAATAACAATTTTTTTCTCAAACACACTATGTAAATATGCTTTTATAAGAGGTAATATTTTGACATTGTGGTTTCAGGCAAAGACACATTCACCAGTTGACTCAACACAACAGTTTCTCATCAGAGAACATATGGAACAAATTTAAATTCGCACCGTATTTGAATGAACTGTAAAGTGTTTTTCTTTGCGTGGTGGAATCTTCTAGATTTCATTCTGTTGTGTGCATTCACTCTTTACTCATTTTAAAAAGCTCTCTTATATTCAGCCTTGATTTTGTCCTAAAGCAGGGTCAGCAAACATCTTCTGTAAAGGTTCATAGTAAATATTCTCAGCTTTGCGATCCATAAGGCCTCTGTTGTAACTACTTAACTCTGCCCTCAGCGGAGTAGCCGGAGACAACAGGCATTCATTTCTACTGGGCGGGTTCCAATGAAACTTTACAAAAATGGACTGCAACTTGATTTGGCCCATAGGCCCCAATTCACCAACCCCCATTCCAGGGGCTGGAGTAGGAGATGATGAAGCTGTGGCACGTTTAGAACATGGTTGGCAGCGATGGGGCAGGGCCAGCTTCCAGGGACACTAAGCATTGAATTAGCAGCTGCCTGGATTTGCTGGAGAAACATCTCAACTACTTGCACGTACTGGTCCCGAGGGAGTTTCAAGAGACGGCCCCTTCCTAACCCAGATCTCCTGCTTCAGCAGCACGTCCACGTTCTCAAGTCCTTTCACCATCCGTGCAGCAAGGGTGGGTGGAGCCTGAGGCGTGGAGGGGCTGAGGGCCTCTCTTAAGCGGCAGAGCTGTGTCAAGAGCCCAGTTCCCCTGACCTCAACTCCAGGTCTTACCTACTGAATGAGCCCCCCTCTACAGGCAGGGCGCTCCCCAGAAAAACGGGAAGTAGCGTCACCTGCCCCAACATGAAAGTAACTGAAGTGTTTCTCAGGGTTGTCCAGGGTGGTATCAGAATCACCCACTCCGTCGGCATCTCTGGGGGTGGGACCCAGGTGGCCTTGACACACATCCCAGGAGAAAAAGCAGGTCCTATTCCTCCAGCCCATCCAGCGGCCCGAGACGGGGCCAGGGTCCGGGGCTTTCTGCAGAGGAGCGCAGTCTTCATGATACTCACAGCAGGCATGAAGGAACAGACTTTATTAATCTAGCTCTCAAACACTAGAGGCTAAAATTCAGTTGAACTCTAACAATCTATTTACAGAGTGCTGTCAGCAGACCAGGCAAGGCTGGCCCTGGGTCTTCCCCGAACACCCAACAAGCTTGGCCTCCCAACAGGCCCGAGCCGCCTTCCCCCGTAGCCCACAGAGGACGTCTATATACACTTGACCGAACCCTCAGCGACAGGATACGAGGCAGGACGGCACCAGACCAACAGAGACACAGACATACAGACACAGATGAAGGCTGAGGCTGCCCAGCAGGCCCGAGGGCCTGGCTCAGTGCTTCTTCAGGCTGTAGGCCAGGCTGCCAGGGACCCTGGGGCCCTGCAGGGGCGGCGAGTTCCACACGGCAGAGCTGGTGCGCTTATGGTAGCGGGGCTTGCTCTTCTTGAAGATGTCCTCCAAGTCCAGTGGCAGAATGGTTCCGAAGAGTTCCAGAAGGTTCGGGGGGTGGTAGTACTGGTGGATGATGGCCTGGCTAAGCTGGGTGCCTGCAGGAGGACACCAAGGGCTGGGTCACTACCCTGGGGCTCCCCCTGCCCCCCACAAAGAGCCCTCGGCGCCCTCTCCACCTCAGCATTCCTTCACCTCCTGTCAAATCAGCTCCTCTCAGGGCCCTCGTCCAGCCGCCCCCCCCCAACCAAACACGGATAACCTCTCACTGCGCGCTCCTACAGCTGCTCTCCAGCGACTCACGTGAGCCAGGCGCTAGGCTGAGGTCACTGCATGACCCCCCTCATCCCCACAGCCACCTCGGAGGCAGGCCCTCTACCCGCCCCGGTTTACAAGGGTGAGATCTGCCCAGAGGCACACAGCTAGAGACTGGCAGAGCCGGGATTTGAAGACAAGTCCAGCTCCAGAACCAGAGCATCTGATGCCATCCTCGACTGCCTTGGTTGGCTACTCATCTCATCAGCACCACAGCCCCACGATGCCTGGTGCAGGCTGACACTGCCGGTGGCTCAGAGCCCGGCCAGCGAGGCTGAGGAGGACCCCGGGGGCGTCGGGAAGCAGAATGTGTGCCCAGCACTTGCCCTGCACCAGGCCTTCCTACGCTAACTCACTTCATCCTCGATAGCCCTTCTCAGCTGGGTGCTCTAAGCACCCCCATTCCACAGATGGGAAAACTGAGTGAGAGTTTAAGTAGGCTGGTAAAGGTCAAGGGCTCCCCGGCCACGCTGACCCCTGCCCGCTGCCACCTCTAGAATGACTGGACGTTAAGGAGATGAAGTCGGATTCTAGTCACTGTGGGGTTCTGTACACTGTACAGAACTGTACAGAACACTGTACTGTACAGCGCCGATCCCCTCCAGGGTTCTGGCCCTTCCTCCGGGGAGTGAGACTGCAGCCCGCCCCGCCCCCAGCTCGCCAACTCCGTAAGGCAGCCGCTGCATGCACTGGCCCTGCTCACTCCCCGCAGGCCTTGCACCCAGGCCTGAGGGGGCACCTTCACACTTACCCACACTCCTGTTTAGAGGCCTGTAAGCTCAGCGTCCCATCCTGCTGGGCCTCGAGTACCCCCATCCCCGTCTCCAACTCCTCCCCCAGCTGGCTGGAACCCCTTGCTGCAGCTCTGTGCGCTGCTGAAACCCCACTACTCTTAGCTCTATTCCCACCCCCAGGCAGCATATTTGGGTCCCTGTGGCCTGCTGGGTGGGACCCCAAAGGGGCAGCCAGATAGAGTCTGAGGTGGAACACCCAGCACCACGCCCGCCAGCAGCCAGCTGAAATCTAATGCATCTGTTGAGAATGGAAGCGCCCAACGTCCAGGTCTGGTCCTCAGATGAGCCCGCTGGCCACAGGGCGCCCACCCTTCCCCAGGCGCATCCCAAGGCCCGATGCAGACTTGTCGGCCAACGACTCAAGCTGCCAGCCCATGGGTGCAACAGGCTCCTGACCCCCGCAGCCGCTGAGCCACCCCCTCCAGGGCTCGAAGTCACAAGGGGGGACCCGGCTCTCCTGGGGAGCTCCGGGCCCTGCACACCTCTGGCCCAGTTGGGGATGGGCTTCCGGGGATGGGCCTCGTCATCGGTGGAGTCATCGCTGTTCAGATCCATCCCGTAGTTATCCGGGTTGATCTTGGGGGGCGCCCTGTGTCCCTGTGGGGTCATTTGATACGAGGTACAAGCTGGAGACTGGAAAAGATGAACAAGGCCGTCAGCTGCCTGCCCTGCAGGCTGGTACCTCCCGCCACTGAGGAGCATGGGGCTCTGGCCACCTCCCCTCATTTCACGGGAAAAAAGAAGAAGGTTCAGGGGTCGCTTTTTAATTAAAAAAAAAAAAAAAAAATCACACCATATACATGACTCCATGTCTTCTTTTTTCATGTGAAAGTATGTTGTAAACATCCTTCTAGGTTAGTGTGTCAGTGTGTGTCCTGTGACCCGCAGCAGGGCAGTTCACTGGGAACCCCAGGATTTGTAATTTAACCATGTGGTTCAGCTAACTTCCAAGTTTTCAACATCTTAAACGGTGTTGCAATGAAAACCTTATATTACATTTTGTTTGTAACAGCATTAATAGCCTAAATGCTTGTCATTAGGGACTGGTTAAAGACCTTCTGGTACCACTAACTGGAACACAGCGGTCAAAAGTAAGAGATTTACAAGCGGTGAAACAGACAGACGTCTAGGATACATTAAATGAAAGGAAAAAAACGAGAAAAAATCAAACTGCTAAATGGTATGTGTTGTGGACTAAATGTATTCCCCCCCAATTCCCATGTTAAATCCTAACCCACGATGTGATGGTATTTGGAGGTGGGGCCTTCGGGAGGTACTCAGGTCATGAGGGCAGAGCCCTCATGAACAGGATTAGTTCCCTTAGAAAAGAGAGCTCCCTCTCCCCTTTGGCCATGTGAGGACACAGCGAGAAGACGGCCGTCTGTGAACCAGAGGAGGGCTCTCATCAGACACTGGATCTGCCAGCGCCTTGACCCTGGACTTCCCAGCGTGTCTGTCGTTTAAGCCACCCAGTCTAGGGTAATTTGTTGTAGCAGCACGAACAGACTACGACAGTATGGGTAGTCTGTGCCCATTTACAACTACGCATATGTGTGTGTGAGGTAAAGCGTGTGTATAAAATGTATTTACACGTAAAGTATAGAAAGATAGACACCAGACTTAGACTTTCCCTCTGGGGGTACCTTTCTTTTGCTTTATATTCTTTTATAAAGTTTAGTTTCTTTTCTTTTCTTTTTTCTTTTTTTTTTTTTTTTTTTTTACAACAAATTCTACTTTCAGAATAAAGAAGAAGATATATTTCAAATATAGTAAAAAAACAACTGGGCCAACTGTATGCTTCCACTTTCTTATGGTCCTAATGCATACAGCCTGTGCCTCCGGCTACCGAGAAGAGAATAATGAGAGCCAGGGGGTCCTCTCCACCCTGATGCCCGGGCCTCACCTGCACGTCCACGGTCACGTTCAGGCTTTTGCTGGCCGCCGCGGCCTCCCTGGCTTTCTTCTCCTGCTCCTCCTGCAGCCGCTGCTCAGCCAGGCGCTGCTGTTCTTCCTGGGACCCCGGCGGAGGGCAGGATGTCACAGACCGCGTGTGTGTTCTCCCCTCCCCCCCACCAACGCCTCGCAGCGAGGCAGGCAGGGCGGCTCCTGCACCAGGGCCCCTGGACCAGGCCTCCCAGCCCAAAGCTCAGGGCAGACCCCGTGGGAGCCACAGGCCCGGCTCCCCTTTACCTTTTTCTTCTTCTCCTCCAGCTCCCTCTGCAGCCGCTCCTTCTGTAGCCGCAGGGCCTTCTCCCTCTCCTGCAGCTCCCTGAGGACCGAGCAAGAGCCTGTCAGGGTGGGAAGCTGAGGCCCGGCCCCGTTCCACCCTTGCCAGGGAAGCCAGGACCCTGGCACATGCCGCAGAGGAGGGAATGGCAGGACGGGCATGCCAGCGAAGAGCCAGCAGCTGTGCTCGCACCCAAGGGGCTAGGAGCGCTCAGCTGAGGGTCCGGGAGCACTCAGCCCCGAGGCCCGCCAAACTGGGCCCCGCGCCTCCACACCACTCAGACCTCCGTGCCTCAGTCTTGCCTGCTGTGCAATGGGGAACAGAACACCTTTCCTCCAGAGCTGCCACGAGAACAAAATGAGGTCATCTGAGCTACCGCCACTCGTCCTGACCCACAGGCCAAAACCCGGCCCCAAGCCTGACACAAAGCAGGGAGGGGCCGTTCACGGCTCAGAGCCACCTGCACTTACTCGCTCATGACCCTGAACAAGTCACGGAACCTCTCTGGACCTGTGTCCCCCTCCGGGAAGTGGAGCAGCTGGTACCCACGCTGCAGGTGTCTTCAGGTGAGGATTAAACAAGGAAATGTGTGGAAAGCGTGTGGCTCGGTACCCGCCCAAGCTGCCAAACGTTATGACCGTCGCCACCCCCTGAAGCCCCTGGCGCTGCCCGACACACATCCAACTCTAAAGTCCCATCAGCTGCCGCCCCGTGTCCCCCCCGAGACTCCTGTCTCTGATTCTGCCCACAGGACCAGGGACCCCTTTGTGCCAAACAACACGATGGCCCTGACGCAGTCAGCCCTCTGGTTGTGACCCACCTCCTTCTCCACTGGGCCTGTAGCCACCCACAAAGACGGACACGGAAAAAAGTGCTGCCTGGTGTTTCCCAGTGGGTGGAAGCAGGAGAGAGGCCAGGCCTGGGCCTGGGCCCACCCGAGTCTACACGCACACGGGGGAGTCCGCATCTGCACACACGCATAGGATCCCACGTATCTCCTGGCCAGTGGTGACGGAGGCTTACCCTCCTCGGCATCCCCAGGACCCAGCATAACCTGGCACAGGGACTGGCCTTGGATAAACGCTTGTGGAACTAAACGTGGAATTCTCGCCTATCGCAGAGACCACTGCCTCTGCGAGGGCTCATCTGCCACGGTCCCCAGTTGCGGGGAGGCGGGACAGTCTGGAAATGTTGGTGGGGGGGCAGCCCGAGTCATCACCAGCCCCAGAGGAGCACGCGCGGTGGGCACGAGCCAGGGGTGCCGAAGGCCCTGCAATGAATCACAGCACGTGGTGGCCTGACTCTGCCACCAAAGGCCCTCAGTGGCTGCTGAGAAATGCTGGTCGTCCTGCGGCCCCACCGCCCCCTTATGTCAGCTGAGAAAAGAATGAACCAAAGGGCTCAGCTCATCTGGTTGGAAGCAGAACAGAGACACAATCCCGAGCGACCCTGCCCGTTACTCCTTGAATCTCCAGCAGCCAACACACCACGTCTGGAGCCAGGAAGAAAGCCTGTCCTTCTTTTCCAAACTCCCGAGTGAAGGCAGGAGCTGCGTCTGGGTGACGGCTACATCTGTGTGTCAGCCACACGCGCACAGGAGGACGGCTGATGTGACAGCGAGGCGCCACAGAGTCACCTGGGCGCCGGGCCTCCGCGACGCCTCACCTCTCGGCCTGCAGCCGCTCCAGCTCGCGCTGCTCCACCAGCCTCTTGGCCTCGGCTGCCTTCCGCAGCCGCTCCTGCTCTTCCTCCCTCCTCCTCTGCAGCAGCTCCTGGTGGCGCCTCTCCTCCTCCTCCTGTGACCAGAGAGCAAGGTCAGGGTTCGCAGGCCAGCCCGGGCTGGAGAGGCAAGAGCGGGTCTGGGAGGGAGGAAGGGGGGGTGGGGGGAGGAGCAGCTGGCCGGAAGGCCTGTCCTTCCCAGAAGCTCCTCTCGCATCAAGAACAGCAGGGGCCGACTTCCCTGGTGGCGCAGTGGTTGAGAATCCATCTGCCAATGCAGGGGACACGGGTTCGAGCCCTGGTCCGGGAAGATCCCACATGCGCGGAGCAACTAAAGCCTGTGCAGCACAACTACTGAGCCTGCGAGCCACAACTACTGAGCCCACACGCCACAACTACTGAGGCTGTGTGCCACAACTGCTGAAGCCCATGCACCTACACCCCGTGCTCCGCAACAAGAGAAGCCACCGCAATGAGAAGCCCGTGCACTGCAATGAAGAGTAGCCCCCGCTCGCCGCAACTAGAGAAAGCCCGCGTGCAGCAACGAAGACCCGACGCAGCCAAAAATTTAGAGAAATAAATATAAATAAATAAATTTAAAAAAATAACAGCAGGGGCTGAGCCCAGGGACACCCCATACGAGGCTCCACCCACAAGGACCACGGCAACCGGCCTGAGGCGCGTCTTGCGACAACTTCTTTTGCTGCAGCGGCAGATTTAGTAGTTAAGGGTACAGACTGGACGAAGCCAAACTCGTGAGCTGGGTGACACGAGGCGAGTCACAGAAGCCTTCTGGCCTCGGTTTTACCCTCATTGATAAAATGGGGACAACAGTCACGCCCACGCCTCCTAAGACTGCTGAGTTTATACACATGACGCACTTAGAACAGTGCCTGGCACAATGTAAATACTCCATAAATCTTAGCCATTAGTCTTATGACCCCCTAATGCCAGATCTGTGTTCCCTAGAGTCGTAAGACCGACAGTTCCCAGGAAGAGGTGGGCCCGTCATCTTAGAGGCAGAACGTTTAATCCTCGCAACAACCCTGTCGAGTAGATACCACTGCTACCTGAAGGAACCAAAGCACAGAGAGGTCAAATAACCCACCCAGGGTCACACAGCTAATAGATGGCAGAACTGAGATTGGAAGTCTGGCTCCAGAGTCCGCGCACTTAACCCTCAAACTGCTGCCTCTACAGAAAACACAGGGCGGGTCCCCGTCCCCGTCCCCACCTCCATGGCCTTCGTGAAACCTCCTTGTGAGCTCAAGGCAGCAAGACCCACCAAGATCAACCCGACGCAGGGGGTGAGCCCAGCGGCCCAGGGGCGCGGAGGCAGTGCCGGCCTCCTGCTGCGTGAGCCCGGCGTGCGTACCTGCTGTAGCCACCTGAGCCTCCGCGCCTCGTCCTCCTGCCTCCTGCGCGCCTCCACCTCCCCCATCTTCTTGGCCGCCGCCTTCTTCTTGGCCTTCTCCTCGGCCAGCCGCTCCTCCTTGGCCTGCGGAGCCCACCCACAGACGCCCATTGGAGCAGCCCGCCACTCAGCCGTACAGGGTGGGGCCCAGTACGCAGCAGGGCAGATACTCCATGTCCCTGGGGCCCCGGCTAGCTCCCCACAGCCCGGGGAAGGGGGCACCCGGGAGCCAGACCTGCCAGGAGCGCAGGGCTGTGCTCGGTCCCGGGCAGACCTTCCACCCTCCACGTGGCTCAGAACAGACCCCACGGACGGCCACGAGAGGGATATAGGGCATCAAACCCGTAACTTCCCGACGGGTCCAGTCCTAACCCTCGGGCCACCCAGTGTGATGGGCCTGGGACCCGCCAGGGCCCAGCCCGCGGAAGCTGCTACCCACAGCCCGAGGCCTGCACCTTCTCCGTCTTCTCGTCGATCTGAGCAAACTTCTGCTCGATCTGCTTCTTCTTCTCCTCCTTCATCTGCTCCACCCGTTCCCGGGCCTGCAGCACCTTACGGAGGCGCTCCTCACGCTTCCTGCGGGCACAGGGTGGTCACGGGGGCCCAGCAAGGCCGGGGGAGCCGGAGAGGGGGGCGGGCACTTACAGCTTCACCTCCTCCAGCCGGCGCCGCTTGTCCTCCTCCACCTTCTGCCTGCGGAGCTGCTCGGCCTCCTCCTTCCGCCGCAGGTTCTCCAGGCGCTGCCGCTCCTTCGCCTGGGGGGATGGCGGTGGGGGAGTGAGGGCAGCCCCGCGCTGGGCCAGGACGACCCCAAAGGCCTCCCAAGGGCCTGAGTCACGAGTGCCCTCACCTGAGCCCTGCCAAGGTGTGGGCAACACAAAAGTAAGGCTCAAGACTGGATGATTCAGATTGATCTGCTGAACCAACGAGTACTTTTCTCGTTTTTTTTTTTTTTTTTGCAGTACGCGGGCCTCTCACTGTTGTGGCCTCTCCCGTTGCGGACCACAGGCTCCGGACGCGCAGGCTCAGCGGCCATGGCTCACGGGCCCAGCCGCTCCGCGGCATGTGGGATCTTCCCGGACCGGGGCACGAACCCACGTTCCCTGCATCGGCAGGCGGACTCTCAACCACTGCGCCACCAGGGAAGCCCCCAACTAGTACTTTTAAAAAGTTGTTTTTGAAATTATTATATAGCCACATCACAAGAAGTTTGGAAAATAAAGGAAAAAAATGCCATCCCTAATCTACTTCACCAGCCTATAGTAACCTCTGTTAGCGGAGGTTATAACTATATAAAAAGTTATATTTGATAAAAGAGTTAAGAATGAGGGACTTCCCTGGTGGTGCAGTGGCTGAGAATCTGCCTGCCAATGCAGGGGACACGGGTTCAAGCCCTGGTCCGGGAAGATCCCACACGCCGCAGAGCGGCTGGGCCCGTTCGCCACAACTACGGAGCCTGCCCTCTAGAGCCCGCGAGCCACAACTACTGACCCCGCGTGCCTAAAGCCTGTGCTCTGCAACAAGAGGAGCCATCGCAATGAGAAGCCCACGCACCGTAAGGAAGAGTAGCCCCTGCTCGCCACAAGTAGAAAATGCCCGCATGCAACAACAAAGATCCAATGCAGCCAAAAGTAATAATAAGAAGAAAAAAAGAACCAGATTGGGAAGGGACAGAAAGGCAGCTTTGAAAGTTATGGTTAATGTTCTATTTAAGGGGATGGATGGGTACACATGTGTTAATTTTTTATTATTATGCTTTATAACTTTTACGAGTGTATACACACACACACACACACACAGTGTATCGACTCTTTCCTAACAGCTGAAAAAAAAAGAAAATACTGTCAAGTGCTAACAGAGGTTACTATATAGGCTGGTGACACTGATTAGGGATGGCATTTTTTCCCCTTCATTTTCCAAACTTCTTGTGATACGGCTACATACAAATTTCAAAAACAACTTTTTAAAAGTCCTAGTTGCTTCAGCAGATCCATGCTGGTACCCTCCTCCTCCACAGGCCCAGAAAGCCCCAGGGGCATGGCCATAGCAGTAGGCAACCAGCAGGACAGGTGGGGCCTCCAAGCCCTCCCTGGCCAAGGACGAGACTGGTGCTTTACCAGTAACGGTCAGGGGATAAGGGTAGAGGCTGGGACCTGGACTAGAGGCCCACCCCTCACCCCAGCCTGGCTCCCATTAGACACCACCTCTGGGCTAAGCCACCCATCGGCCTTACTGTCCATTTCTCCTTGGCCACTGACCTTGACTACAGATTTCCCACCTAGAAATCTGGCCCCGAGGTAATACCATCCTAAAGACGGAGAGAAGGGCTCCGGTTCTGGGTGAGATGGAGTAGACACTCCCATCTGTCTCTCCCACTACCTGTGGTGTATAACCTAACAGAATGCACGGAGCAGTTATTTGAGGCCTCTGCAAGGTAAACAGCCGCAGGCAGACTGGGGAAGGAGACCAAGCTTTGAAGCGTCACCGAACCAGCAATGAGCTGAATGCTTTTTTTTCCCTCCAGCACTAACTCAGTGAAGCCTGAGACCCCAAAGAGATCACCGAGGTGCTGACAGAACTCCGGGAAGAGCCCTCTGGTTCTGACTCAAAACGCTATGGTTTTTTCCCTCTTTTCTCCCTTCTCTCATGCTCTGGCCCACAAGCAATCCTGTGGCAACGGGGACAGCAGCAGTTACTGGAACCTGCAGAGTCAAAACTCAAGGAGGAGAACCTTCCATGCCACACTATGGAGCTGTGATCCCAAAATGCTGGGAAACACTGTTGCCTTTCTTTCTGTCTCCCAGCCGGAGGCCCTCCACGTGGTTAGGGGAGCACACAGCAGAGCAGAAGAACTAAGGCCCCAGCTTCCTGGCTGGGGGGCAGAAAGGGGGAGCCCCAGAGAAGAGGAAAGTACTGGATAGATTGAGAAAGTAATACCATAAGGTTTTTATGAACTCCCGGGCGCAGCACCAAACTGGAGATGTTTGGATTTGACCCGAACTATCACACCTGAAACTTTGAGAACTAAACTCACAGGTCACCTGCCAGATCCCAGACGGACCGCTGACTGGCACACCCACGACAGATCCAAAGAGCACGGTAAAGGCTTTGAAATCTGAATGGACGTTGGAACCACAGGCCACAGAAAGCAGGTTGGAACCACAGCCAGAACCAGTGGGTTACTGCCAAAGCAAACTATCAACAGTCTCCATAAGATTTAAACAAGACCCAGAGTCTCCTAACATCATATTCAAAATGTGCAGGTTGCAATCCAGAATTACTAAGCATACAAGGACCAGGAAAATCTCAACTCCCACGGGAAAAGGCAATCAACAGACACCAATGCCAAGAGGTCCGGTTGGAATTCTCTGACAAAAATGCCCCAACAAAAAATCACAGCACTCTTAAGACAACTGGAAAAACAGAAAATCTCAGCAACTAGAAGATCTAAAGAAGAAGCAAATGGCGATTTGGAACTAAAAATACAATAACTGAAAAAAAAAAATTCAGTGGACAGATCCAAGAGCAGAATGGAGAAAACATGAAGATAAATCAAAATTTAGCCAATCTAAACACAGAGAGAAAATATACGGAAGAAAAATTAACAGAGCCTGAGGGAACTGTGAGATGACAACAAAAGTTCTATGAGGACTTCCCTGGTGGCCTAGTGGTTAGGATTCTGGGCTTTCACTGCGGTGGCCTGGGTTTAATCCCTGGTTGGGGAAGATCCTGCAAGCCGTGTGGTGTGGAAAAAAAAAAAAAAAAGTCTATGAAATACTGAAAAAAAACCCAAAACCTTGAAGAAATAATGGCTGAAGATGTCCAGCTTTGCTGAAAGATATAAATCTACGGATTCAAGAAGGTCATCAAAACCCAAACAGGATATACCCAAGGAAACCCATGTCCAGCCACAAAAGAATCAAACTGCTAAAAACTTAATATTAAAACAAAGGAAAAAAAAATCTGAAAAGTAGGCACCAGAAGAAAAAAGACACATTATCTATCAGGGAGCAATTATTTGAATGACTGGGGATTTCTCATCAGAAAGTTTGGAGGCCAGACGGAAGGAGCACATTTTAAGATTGCTAAAAGGAAAGAACTGTTAATCCGGAACTCTACCTATATTCAGTGAAAATATCCTTCAGAAATGAAGGGAAATAAACTTTCTCAAATAAAGGAAAACTAAAGAATTTGTTGCCAGCAGACTTCTCAAAGAATTGCTAAAGGAAGTTTTTCAGACAGAAGAGAAATAATACCAGAAGGAAAGGTGAAGCTTCAAGAATGAAGAACAGAAATGACAAATATCTGGGTAAATATCAAGACTTCTTTTCCTCTTGAGTTTCTTTAAAATGTTTGACAGTTGAAAGCAGAAATTATTCTGCTGGAGTCATCGATGTATGGAGATGGAATATGTAAGACAAGGATCACACACAGTGGGAAGTCAAGGCATCTATAGGTGGTAAGGTTTCTACATTCCAATTCAACTGATAAGATCCTGATGCTTGGGCTTCCCTGGTGGCGCAGTGGTTGAGAGTCCGCCTGCCGATGCAGGGGACAAGGGTTCGTGCCCCGGTCCAGGAAGATCCCACATGCCGTGGAGCAGCTAGACCCGTGAGCCATGGCCGCTGAACCTGCGCGTCTGGAGCCTGTGCTCCGCAGTGGGAGAGGCCACAACAGTGAGAGGCCCGCATAATGCAAAAAAAAAAAAAGAAAAGATACTGATGCTAAAGTAATTGTGAAAGTTAAGTATGTAATGCCTCAAAACAACCATTAAAAACCCTAAAAATGATATAGTCCGAATCGCAAGAGACAAATTAAAATGGAATACTAAAAAACGTCAAGGGACCCCAAAAAAGGCAAGAAAGGGGAGACAGAAGAAAAAAACAAAGGTAACAGCCAATAATAATAAAACAGTAGATGTAAATTGAAACATACCACTAAATATATCAAATAAGACACTGTTAGATTTTAAAAAGAAACAAAACCACCACCCTGACTCAACTGTATGCTGTCTACAAGAAACTGAATTCAAGTGTAATGACTGAGTTCAGAAGCATTATGCTGAGTAAGCCAATCTCAAGAGGTCACCTGTCGTATGATTACACTCACGTGACATTCTCAAAAAGACAAAACTATAGTGATGAAGAACACGTGGTAGGGGTGGGGGAGGGAGTCTTGTGGGGTGATGGAACCGCTCTGCATCCCAACTGCTGTAGTGGTTACATAAACCTATGCTTTCACAAAGGATAGATTTCACCGTATGATAATTTTTAACATAAGTTTTACTGTAAAATGTTTTTTAATATAAAATTTTTTTTTTAAAGATGGAAAGAGAAATGGAGAGAGATGATCATGAGTCATAGAAGCCAAGCTGGGGTAGGAAGCCAGGCTGGAGGAGGATGCTGGCCTTTGGGAGGACCCCTCAGGGAGGGAGCAGGTGGCCTTGTGCTCTCCAACCACACGGACCCAGGGAAACCCAGCAAGAGGCCACACCGCCCGCTGGCCTATGAGGAAAGCACCTGGGAAACAAAGGCCACGTGGCACCCTGAGCGCTCGCCACCCTCTCGTCCTGCCCCCAGATTCCTACTCTCAGCAGGGCTCAGCAAAACAGGCTTTTGTCCTGAAGCTTGACTATTAGGATTTCCCAGCCCAGGTCAGAGAATTTATCCTGTTGCACTGTGAATTTTATAGAAGAAAACTAGAGTTTCTTAGGTCGTAGAATCCGTGCTTCCTCTCTGCCCCAACCTTGGAAGGTGGGCTGCTCCCCAGGGGCCACCATCAAGCCCAAAGCAGAGGGTGGGAGGGATCCAAAAGCTTGTGCAGCCCCTTCTGCCTCCAGGGGTCTCCAATGAGCAGCCTCTCTGCCACCCATCAAACAACCACTTCATGCCGATCCCCGTGCTGGGTGCTTGACACTCGCTACTGCTCCCTGCTTCATCCAATCTCCCTGAATGAACCTCTGTCTCCACACTCTGTAGCCAAGGAAATTTAGGCCCAAAGGTTAGGAAACCAGTCCGATGCCACAGCGACCTACCTAGGTAGGTCCCCTGGCCTCCTGAGGACTGTCCCACCCGCGCAGATGTCGCATGCAGGGACCTGGGCTCCCCAAAGCAGGAAAGGGCAGCTTCCTGAACCTCTTGGTCATTCCTGCAAGGCCCCGATCAGTCTGGGTGGGGCACAGGTAGTTCCTTGTAGGAGGAAAAAGTCCAAGGCTGGTTCACTGCTGTGGGCCCAGGTGCCTAGTAGGGCCCTGGCACAAAGACAGGTACGTAAGAACCACACAGCCTGCTTGCTGGCATGTTGGATGACACGCCATGGCCCTGTCCACCCAGATGGGACCAGCCTTCTTGCAGGATAGGCCAGTTCAGGACCTGCCTGTCCAGCTGCTGGGCAGCCTCTTGATCTGTCAAGCTCCACGGCAGTGCTCCTGGGGCCCTAAGACCCCTGGCTGGAGGCAGAAGCCCTCCAGGTAGGTGGCCTTCAAAGTGCCAGTGGACACTAAAGGACTCGGGGGATGCAAACTTGCAGCTGCTCGGGAGACCCTGGGAGCTGGGACTGTGGGCCGAGCAGGTCCCAGGCCCCCATGGCTCCTTGCACGCAGCCGGTGGTCCAGCTCAGCTCTGGGGCATCTGAGAAGAGAACAGCTTCTGTGGCCTTCTTTCTGGAGGATGGCACTGACAGTTCCACCGTTACCCAGCAGACCCAGATCTCCTTTCCCCACTGCCCTACCCCTCAAGGCAGCAGCTTAGGTCTGCGATCCTGTAAATCTCGGTGGCCTGGGGTCAGAGATGCCTTGTCTATTCTCTTTGCAGCCCCAGACCCTGAGGGCAAGCCCGGCACCGGCGAGGTGGGAGGGACGTGGCTGGGGGGGAACACTGCAAGATGTGGCCCTGGTGACCCATCGCAGGTCACACCCCCTCTGCTTCCTCCTGCCTGGGGACCACACCCCCTCTCATCCTCCTGGGCAGGCTCTGCAGAGGGAGGACGTCGGCTCCAGAACTGCAGGGCCGGCGGGCCAGCCAGCCAGCAACTCTAGCTCACCTCCCACCTCCTGGCCCCCTTAATGCTCCCACTGATGATGTTAGTGCCTCTACAAGTGCTGTCAGTTTTGCAGGGACAGGGCTACGGCGGGTAAGTGCTGGGTGGAGCTAGGTTACAGGACAGGGAAAGGTTTTACTTACGACAAAGCTGCACTGTGGAGGAGAGGAGACAAGGAAAAAGCCAAGAGTTAATGCCAGGTGGAGGGCATCCCGGAAAGCAGGCCGCCCTCCTGAAGACGCCAGTGAGTCTGCTTGGGGCCTGCGCCCTCTCCCAGCGCCACCACTCCTCTCACGTCACCCAGGCCTCATCCCCAAGTCAGCGTCCACGTGAGTCCCTCACCTTAACTACTCAGGCTGCCGGGAGGGAACAGGGGCGGTGCCTGGTGATGGATGGCCACGGCGGTGGCCAGCCAGGCCAATTCTGCCACTTCCCAGCCCCGGATCCCAGACCCGGGAGGTCACCCTGAGCCGGCCGAGCCTCTAGGCTGCAGTGCAGAGCCCAAGGAGTCAGGACAGTCCCCAGATGTCGAGGTAGCCCAGGGCCACAGAGGCTCAAGCTGGTTCTTGACCAGTGCCAGGTCACACCCACCTTGGCCCAGGCCCCCGCTGCTCCCAGCAGCCTGGGGACATGCTGCAGCCTTCAGCCAGGCCGCCCTCACCTTGGGGTCCACGCGCAGGGGAGTGTTGCGCTTCATGAAGGATTTCACGCTGCTGTGAGGGGTCGAGGTCGGGGTCATGAGCGTCTGGTTCCTCTGCACGGTGTGCAGGAAGGTCCGGAGGGGCCGCACCACCTGCAGAGGGACCAGGGTCAGAGCCCGTGGGCGGGGCAGGGGGCGGAGGGAGGGCAGACTCACACTCACCTTGCTGGCGGGACAGGGCGGGGAAGGGGTCTTGCTCCTGGGGGGCTGCAGCTCTTCATCCTCCAGCTGCTGTTCTTCATCCAGCTCACTCACGGCCTGCTTGTAGCTGCGCTTCCTCCTGCCAGCGTGCGGGCGCAGCAGTGTCACAGGGCCCGCCCTCGCGTCCCCCCCAGCGCCCCCTGTCATGCCCCAGAAAAGGTCCCCCTTGCGAATGGAACTGGGCCCAGCCCCCGGGACTCCAGATTGAAAGGCACTGCAGAGGTGGGGTCTCCCTGACCAACCCTCTGCCGCCCAGTCAGAGGAAGGGGAGTGACCAGTCCAAGGTCACAGGGCCAGGACACAGGAGGATGGGGGTCTGGGATCCCGTGGCCCACCCCCAGGTCAGGCTCCTCCCACAGCCTGAAGCCACCTCTGTTATTAAGTGAGAGCGCCAGTCCCCACCCCTGCTGAGAGGACACGGAGGTCCCTGACCACACGCCCACCCTTCCCGAGGGAGGACTCAAGGTTCGTGCCCCTCTGGGCCCCTCAAAATGGTCGCCTGCACACGCCTTCCCGCATGCGAACCTGACACTCTGAGGCGGCTCCTTGGGGCCATCTGCTTGGTCAGTCTTGGCCTCTGTGGAGAAAGCGGTTTCAGGGGGGCGATCGGGAGAGCATGGAGGGGTCAGGGGAACACGCCCACCGGCAGTGGCCGTGGCAGGGGCGAGGCTCTCTTCCCGGCAGACCCCAGGGTAGCCAGGAGCAGAAGCATCAGGCTTAGCACTGCCCAGCCGTGACCCCTCTGTGGACGCGCAGAGCTGGCACGCTGCCCGCAGCCCGCAGATCCCTCGCCCCCAGGCCTGGCCTCTGGGGCGAGAACAGCAGGACAGTCCCATCGAGGTGGCCCTAACCACATCTCACCCACCTCTAACACTGAGAGCCGGGGGCAGAAACCTACAGAAGCTGCAAGCTCTAACAGGCCCCTTGAGTGGCTTCGAAATTCCACCCCTCCCGGCCCTTTCAGCTGGGGCTGGCACGGGGGCGGGGCCTCCTGAGCAGGGTCAACATGTGGGGTGCGGGTCTGTACGTTTCAATTCGCCGCCAGGAGGAAACGCCGATCTCTCCCCCGGCTCTCCAACACTCTTTACTCCAAAGGGTCCCGGCAGCCCCTGGGGCCTATGGGGCTGGCATGGCCATTGTGCTAACCCCATCCAGCAGCTGGGGGAGCCGTGTGCAAGCTCTCATGGCTACGGTGCTCCTCCCACCAGGGAGATGCAGGCCAGGCCCCAGAGCCCACAGCTCTCACGCCCTTTAGCCAGGAGACCCACAGAGGAGAGAAGTGCGCCAGCGACAGAGACAGAACACGAGGCCAGGTGTTCACACCCCAGGACACAGTTCCTCCTGTCCCCCCTGGAGTGAGGCTCCAGGCCTTGACCTGGCACGTTCACAGTTAACGCCCCCATTCAGGTCCCACCCCCAGCTTCCTGCACCAACCAGCCATGGCCACCCAGTGGCACTCAGCAGTGGCTCCAGCCAAAAGGTGGGAGATGAAACGTGCAGACTCGAAGGAGATCGCTGCACCCTGGGTCTCACTTTCCCTCGGCCTATCAGCCCAGAAAACCGGGCTTGCCTCTCCTCCAAGAGAAAGTCAGGCCGAGGCTACCACGGTCTGCGTGGCCCTGACGGTCTGTAGGTCGGGAGACTCACCCGGCCGCCCTTCAGAGGGCGTTCCCTGGCCACCGGCTGCAGGCTGCGAGCCGGGCGTGCTAATGGCGATCTTGGTGGTACTGCGGAGCTGCAAGGCGCTGCCACTGTTCTTGGGGACCTAAGGGAAGAACCATGGCTTTAGGGGTCTGCACGTGGGACTCGCAGGCCCGCCCCTCCCTGGCCTGCCCATCTCACCTCCGGCTCAGCTGCCTCCTCTGGCTCAGCTTCCTTGCTGGGCTCCTCCGCCGTGGGGCTGGAAGCAGAGCAGGGGGGCACTGAGGGAGCCGCCCAGCCCAAGCCTCCCCGCAGAAGCCCCTCCCCTACGCCCTGGGGTAGCGACCTAGGAGGGACGGGAGGATGGGCAGCCGCAGCCGGAGCCAGTGGCCCCGTGGTTTAAGTCTGCGGCCTGGGCAGACGAGCAGTGCCGGCTTCTGAATTTGGCTTCGCTTGTATTCCACCAGGGCCTTGATTCGGGAGGTCGGCCCTTTCCCAGCTCCGTCTCGACCCTTTGGGCCTGAATGAGCCACGTCTCTTTTGAGGCCCGTTCTCCATTCACCGCCGGCAAAGTCACTGGTCTCCCCGTCCCAAGCACTGCCCCTCTGCTCCAGAGCAGGGAGGCGTGGTGGTGGTGGAATAGTTTTAGGGACGGCAGGACGTGGCCTCCAGGAAAAGGAGTGCTGGCTCAAAGCAGTGCTGGGGTGTAAGCCTGGAGCAGGAAGCACCCCACCAACCCCCATGCCACCCACCCCAGTCTGAACTGGCTCCTCACGGCTGCACTGGCTCATCCACAGGCCTCTGGATTTGACAAAGCAATGAAGCCCAGGCCCCAGGGTAAGGCTTGGAGGGGTCAAGGCGAGGCCAGGACTGACAAGCGATGTTGACAAGCAATTCGGGAAGACCTGACACCCGGGTGGCACTGCCTGGTAAGACTGGGGCAGGGGCAGGGGGCAGCGGGGGGCAGCCCAGGGGCAGTCCCTGTGATGAGGGAAGGCTCGAGCACAGGAAACGCCTCCACCTGTGGGGCTCACCTAGAAAGGGCCCCCCGTGTGCCCTGCCCAGCCCTGGGAAGGTCCCCAAGCCCTGGAACTGAACTCACCTCACTTTCTGAGGCACCTCGACATTCAGGAGCCTCTCCAGGTAACTGTGGCCTGACAGGAAAACAAAGGAACAAGAGATGCCCTCAGAATCAGCCAGGTGCCCCTCCAAGAGGTCCAGGGAACCAGGCTCTGACGGGGGCTCCACCACTTCTCATCTGCAGCCAGACCCTCTCCACCTGCCGATCCCTCTCGACCCCGCAGACCTCTCCCCCTTCCCTGGGTGCAGATCCCTGCCGTCAGCACTCCCTCAACTCCTAACACCGTCAACAGAGCTGCTGGCTTGATGTCTCCTGCTACCCCCTAGAGGGTAACATGCCCATCTGAGGGCGCGTCTTGGCTCCTTCACTGGGCTGGGAGTTTCCTAGGAAGAGGGACAATGGCCAGCTCCGAGCCTCCAACTCCCAGCCCAGGCCAGCACAAAGCAGCTTATTCATTCAACAAACATACGTCGAGGGTCTATACCATGCACAGGCCCTGGGGACCCAATGGAGAGCAAACCAGACTGGGCCACGACCTGGTCTAGATAATCATCAGATAATCCTGTAACCGACATGTGACATGTGACATGTGCCATGACAGAAACGAGCAGAGGACTTGAAAAGCCTATAATGGGAAGCCGAGCTGGTCTGGAGGCTGGGACGTAAAGGATAAGAAGGTAAGAAGGTCGCAAAGGAGGAAGGGGAGGGAGGAGGATGTCCTGGACAGTGTACTCTGGGGTTCTTGAAGTCGAGTGCCCAAGAGGACCCTTTTGGGGGACCCACGAGGTCCTAACTATTTCCACCATAACACCAAAATGTTATCTTCCCTTTTCATGGTGTTGAGATTTGCCCTGAGAGAGTGAAAGCAATGGAGGTAAAGTACGAAGCCTGGGTACCAAACTGCACCCCACACTCGGGACGGAAACGTCTGGTTTCACTTAAGAATGTCCTTGGTGAAGGAATGAAAACTATTAATTTTATTAAATCTAAACTTAAGTACATGTCTTTCTAATACACTATGTGATAAAGCAGGAAGTATGCAAAAATGCCCTTGGGCTGCCTAGCCAAGTCTCTGAAAAGCACGGGGGTCTGAGGTCTCAGCTGAACTGGCCCCTTTTTTAACAGAATGCTGTTTTTAAGTCAAAGAACAACTGACAAACTACGGCTAATCAAGCTTGGGTATTTGGCAGACATTTTCTTAAAAATGAACAAAGGGGGCTTCCCTGGTGGCGCAGTGGTTGAGAGTCCGCCTGCCGATGCAGGGGACGCGGGTTCATGCCCCGGTCCGGGAAGATCCCACATGCCGCGGAGCGGCTGGGCCCGTGAGCCACGGCCGCTGAGCCTGCGCGTCCGGAGCCTGTGCTCCGCGGCGGGAGAGGCCACAGCAGTGAGAGGCCCGCGTACCGCAAAAAAAAAAAAAAAGAACAAAGGGAGTCTGTCCCTTCAAATAAAACGAACAGTATTTGTTGCCAAGAATAAAAAACTGAGCCCACAAAAAAGCCAAAAATAGAATTTTGGACCTTGTATCCACCACCATGAACTTCATAGCTTCCCAATACCTAAAGATGTTTCTGATGAGACCAGAAAGCAAATGTGCTCCTTTAAAAAAATACATAATGAAGTGTGTTGACATCTGGAAGATGTGTGTAACGCCACATATTTGTGAGTACGCACACATTATCTGGAAAAAAAAAAGAATATGCACCATTATCTGAAAAGGCTTTTGAAGTACTCTGCCCTGTTCCAACTACGTATCTGTGTAAGGCCAGACTTTCTTCACATACTTGAACCCAAGCAACACAATGCAACAGAGTGAATGCAGAACCCAGCTGTCTTCTTTTAAGCCACACATGGATGGGATCTGCAAACTGCAGAATAACGCCAGTCTCCTCATCACATTTTTGTTTGGAAAACAGTTATTTTTTCTTTAAAAAAAAAAAACCAACAAAAATAAACACAACTAACCTTAACAGGTAATTGGCTTGTTACTTTTGTATTAAAGTATTAAATAATACTTTTAATATCAAAACAGTAAGTAGTATTAATATAAAAAATAAAATATTAATGAATATTAAGAATTTTTTAATCCTTCAAGTTAATTTCTAATACAGTAACTGTCAATAGATAGCGTCCTCATAATCAAAAGCTCTTTGGGGTCCCCAATAATTTTGAAGTCTGGAAGCAGGGGCTGAGGCCAAAAGTTGAGAGGTGCCAGTCTAGGCAGAAGGAACAGCATCTGCAAAGGCCATGAGGCAGGAAAGAGCAGGCTTTGCTGGGCACAGAAGAAGCCTGGCTCAGCTGGAGCATCTGGGCCACAGGTGCGTGGCCAGAGGTTTAAGGCTGAGGGAGCCGAGGCCGGAAGCAGGGACCTTCCTGGGGTGAGGCAGGCAGGCCTGGAGGTGTGGGAGGGCCAGCTCCCACCTGAGGGGTCTGTAGCCAAGAGACAGCTCACATCCCCTGCCTCCCATCCCAGCTCAGGGCTCGCTGATGAGCGGGCAGAAGGGTGAGAAGATGCCCATGTGACCGCACAACTATTCCACCAGCGCAAAGACTGCTCTGGAATGTTAAGTGCCACCTGCATGCCATTCAGGCTTCAGAACAGGTCTGGGGGCAGGGAGGAGGCCTGGAAGGGGGTCGAGGGGCACCACACTGGCTCCAGAGGCTCCCCTGAGGCCCCAGGCCTGTTATGGGCGTCACTGGCGGTCCTCTCTCCCCCGCTCACCTCCCTGCTCCCCTGCTGCAGGTACTTCCTTCCCCTCCCACAGTAACAAGTTACACTCAAATCCTGTTATCAAGGGCTGCTTCTGGGGTAACCCAAACTAAAATCCAACCTCTGAGTTGCCCACCCAGCCAAGCCCCAGGGCCTGGGTGTCAGGAAGGCCTCCAGGAAGCCCTCTCTCCCCTCCCTACTCCACACCCTTGAGCACCCCGGAGGGTCACCCAGGCCACACCTCCACTGAGCTTCAGGGACCCAGGCCGTCTGCAGTTTTATCATCCAGTTTTGTTTTGATTTAGATGGACTGAGCTGTACCATAGCCAAGCACTAAGATGGGTCCTCTACCCACATTCAAGGCAGGTGTTCTTACCATTTAACACATGGGGAAACTGAGGTTCGGAGAAGGGTGTGCACCAGGCCCCCCAGGCTCTGTGTGACTCCAAGGCTTAACCAATGTGTTTGACTGTCTTCCTTCCACCGGACTGGGTCAAAGGCGAATCAAATCAGAAGCCCACCCGTGTGCAGGGCAGGGGGCCGAGCACACGGACTGGCTTAAGAAGAGCTTCTGGATGTCTGACCAGAAGCATGGGGAGGGCCTCTAGGGTCTCTCCCCAAACCTCCCTCCAGAGTTCCAGGCTTGCCCGCCCCCTTGGGCCCCTGCCCAGGATCAGATTCACGCCTGAGGAAATCTCGAAGGCAGGGCAGAATCACTGGGGCCCTTCTGAGAATCCAAAAATGAACAGTGTGCCAGACCGCATGTCTGCACAGGCCCCCGACTGTGTGTCCTTGAGCCCCAGGCCCTGGAGTAAACCCTTCCCCAGGCGGGGAAGAAACCGGGCCCAGGGAGGTGTCCTCACCTGCCTGACAAGCCCGCCCTGTGGCTTTCCACCTGGCCTCCTCAGCAAGCGGCCACCATCCCAGAAGGGACGGAACATGTGGGGCTCTTCCCAATTTACAGACTCGGTAGCCTCCTTAAGCCTCAGTTTAAATGTACAGCTGGGGCCAGACCGAACAGTTATGTTAACAGGAGGTGGCCCACAAACATGGTGAATCTAAGCGAGCCTCCACAGGAAGGAAGGGGAACACGCGGGCCCTGGGGAAGAGGCCCGGGTTCAAGCTCAGCATGGCATTAACCACAGGGACACTGCGGCCAACGGCCCCGGACCTCAGTTTCCTCATTTGTAAAACAAGAGTGTGGGACCAGATCTGCCCTGTCCAACGTGGTAGCCACTAGGTACGTGCGGCAACTTAAATCTGAACTATGTAAAATGTAATAAAACTAAAAATTCAGTTCCTCGATCAAACGAGCCACATTCTGAGGGCTCAACAGCCATTCGTGGCTAGCTAGTGGCTACAGTATAGGACGGCACAGATCTGCAACACTTACGCCACTGCAGAAAGTTCTGTGGACAGCTCCTTGCTAAATGGTCCCCAGAGCCCCTCTGGCTGAGCCAGGCATGAAGGACCACCCTCCGCAGCCTTGCCCAGAGCTGAGCCCCAGACTCACAGATGATGCGGGCGGAGGCGGCCGGCTCTTTGGTGGCCTTCCTGGCAATCCTTCTGCTTGATCTTCGGACGGCGCTCTCCTCTTTGGAAACCAGGGAGTAATTCTGGGCCAGCGAGACCTGGGGACCCGGGGAGGACGGGGCGATCAGGCTGCGCCGCACTGACCTGCGGTCCACACGGGAGCCCGTGGGTGTGGAGAAGTTATCCGGCAGGATGGGAGCCAGCACCCGCTCCCGCCACGGGGAGGCCGGAGAGCTGGGCGAGTCCTGCGGGCCTGGGGAGGTCGCGGCAATCCTGAGCTTGGAGGCGGACCTTCCTGCTCCAACCCCTCGGCCCTTGAGGTCCTGGGGTGTAGTTATCAAGGAGCTCACGGTGACAGACTCCAGTCTCCCGGCCTCTGGCTTCTGGGGTGTAGAGTCCTCCTCCGAGGTCAAGGTGATCTGGGAGGCCAGAGCAGCGGCCGGAGCCGGGGTAGGGGGTGGAGCCTGGGCAGACTGGAGCTGGCTGAGGTGCTGCTCAGCGCTCCGGCGCTCGCTGATGCCAATCTCCACCATGGGTACCAGCTGGCACTGGGCCGGGCTCTCCTTGGGCTTCTCGGTCAGCACCGGGGGAGACTCAGGGGTGGGCGAAGGCGTGGCTGCCGTGGAGGATGCTGCCGCTGCGGCCGCAGCACGGGTCACCCGCCGCAGGACGGAGCCGTTCTCCCCCACCACTGTGGCCAGCTTCTCCACCTTGTCCTTGCTGCGGAGGCGCCGGAAGCTCTGATGGCTGCTCCGCGTCTTTCTACGGGACAACCTGCTGGAGGAGGTGGAGCAGAAGCTGAGATGACCCAGCAGGGCGGGGAGGCTCCCCAAAATTCCAGCTGCAGGCACCGGCCTCCCCAGGAGCCGCCAGCTCAAGTGGAGTCTGAAGCGGAGGGCTAGGAGGCAGAAGACCGGGGTTCTGGTCCAGGCTCTGCTGCCTCTAGCCGTGACACCCCGGCTGCCCCTCTCTGGGCCTCAGTCTCCCTATCTGTAAATTGGGATGATGCCTGTCCTCTCAGAAGCACTGGGAAGATTAAACTCCCCTAAACGTCCCAATGACCGGGGTCACACTGGGCCAAACACCTTGCTGGAGGCATTACTCATGCTGTCGCCTAAACCACCAGACAGCCCTGAGAGGCAGGGACCATTATCCTCACTTCAGACTCCAGAAACTTGAGGCTTAGAGACGTGGAAAATTAACCCAAGGACATACAGTTGCTAAGGGGCAGAGCTGGGGTGTGCCCCCAAGACCACCTGACCCCCAAGACCCAGCCTCTTTCCCCTGGTACTTTGCAGCCCATGGTCGTTACCAGGGTAGTTATAACCAGCACAGCAACAGGGGGTTAGGGAACAGCGCCCGGTCTACACCTCTGGTCACTCTCCCCCAAGCAGAAGGTCAGGTTCTCTTGCTTCTCCTACCTCTGGAAGGAGAGGCCCAGATCAAACACCATCCCCACCTCCAACACACACATGCTCTGGACTCCACGGCCTCGGGTCACGCTTCATTTCCCCTGGGCGGCTCCTCATGTCAGTTAATACCTGCGAATCAAGCTCTCCACGTGGGCCCCAAGACTCCGGCCCCTCCTACCTTCTCCGGACGGGGTCTCTGTTTTCATCCTGAACATAAGAAATCCGTCTCTTTTTCCGTCGGTTCTTCTGAGAAGGTGTTTTGGGCATCAGCTCGGGCTCCTTGCTGAATTCTCTGTTTGGTACAAAGAGGGTGATGTTCGAGGCTGCCTGGAAACCATGGGTCCCCCTTCCCCACCCAGCCCGACCCCTGCCCCCTTCCTGGCAGTTCCTGGTCAAGCTGGGGTGACCAGCACCAAGCGAGCTCTCCAAGGCTGCATGTGAGTCACCGCAGGCACTCAGGGCTCCGCCCGCCCCACCCCCCCGAGACATGGCAGGGGAGCAAGGTTGCCAGGCAGCCCCACCCTCTGAGGTGCAGCCCAGCACTTCTCCCCCTGCTTCCCTGAGCATCCTGCGCACTCAGCAGGGACCGCTGGCAGTCTGTCTGTTCTGCCTGTCAGGTGGGGAAGCGGCCCTCGCTGGGGCCTCAGGCAGCCCCGGGTCCATCCCTCCCGCACCTGGTGAACATGCGCTCGGCCTCCTCCTCGATCTCCTCCAGCCACACCATGTCCTTATTGTCCACGTTGCAGACAAACTCCATGAGCTTCTGGTCACAGAGCTCTAGCAGGTGAATGGGCCCTGGGGCTGTCGTCCCCATGATGGCTCTGTCTGGAGAAAGCAGAGATAAGAGGCATGAGGGCTGGAATCTTCACATTCTTCAATGCCGCCCCATTCCCACCCCACACAGCACGTTGTCCCCAGAAGCCCACAATGACCAGCCAATTGTGGTGTCAATGGACCTCCTTACAAATGGCCGTCTCTGGGGCTTAAAATGACAGGGCATGGCCAACTGCCTTCCTGGATCAGGAGAAACTGTGGTCCCACCAGGTAGGACCCCTTGACCTGCCCAAAGGCCTGCTCTTACCCTCCTAAGGGCTCCTCTCCTACTGTCGGAGGGTGAGTTACCCACGAGCTGACCCCAGGCATCAGGCCAGAGAACATCAAATCCAACTGCCTCTTCGGGAGGCCAGTGGCTGGAAGGGGTTCTGCGTCCCAAAGTAGTGGGTAAGAAAGCGGGGTCTACAGACAGGCTCTTCTCTAAGGGGCCCCTACAACCCTCTCCCTTGAGCTGAAATGTCCTTGAGACGCATGAGGGAGCACGAGGGGAGCGGATAAGCAATGTCTTGTTTTTAGGAAAACTTGTCTAGAAATATCAAGCAGTGGAAAATACAAAATTAGTTTTCTCTTAATTTCCTTTAAAAAAATTTTTTATTGAAGTATAGTTGATTTACCATGCTGTGTCAGTTTCAGGTGTATGGCAAAGTGATTCAGTTATACATATATATTTATTGTTTTTAAGATTCCTTTTTATTACAGGTTATTACAAGATATTGAGCACAGTTCCCTGTGCTATACAGTAGGTTATCTATTTTATATATAGCAGTGTGTGTATCTTAATCCCAAACTCCTAATTTATCCCTTCCCCCTCTTCCCCCTTGGTAACTATATTTGTTCTATGTCTTCACTTAATTTCTTAAAAAACTAGGAACTCAAAAAAGCAAACAAATAAACAAACAAAAACAAAAAAACAACCGGCAACTCAGATATTCTCCTCAAAACTCAGTTATAAAATCATCACCAAAGCCCCAGGCAAGGAAGAAGTGTTCTATTCTGGTCATAGCAGGGGCTCAATAAATATCCCGACTGGTAGAGTGAATGAAAGAACAAATGAATGGGTGACAGTCGTTAGCCACAATAACAGACTGCATGTCTCATGCCATGGCAGTAACCCACCACCCTGATCTACAACTTCAAAACCAAGAACCACGCATAGCTCAGCCTCCCACCTGAGATGGGAACTCCTGGAAGGAGGGGCTAAGTCACCCCTTCCAGAGCGTAATGCCAGGTCCTGTTGCAGCCTCACAGGACCTCCTGGGGGCTGATTTCCAGGGCACACGAGCCTTTGTTCCTTGAGCAAGCTCTGCCCTCCGTCTGGAACCTTATGTCTCCTATTTTGTGCAGCTCATTCCTCAGTACTTGGCTCTCAGCAACTCAGGGAGGACCTGACCACCAGCTACCATCCTATCCATCGATTTCAATTCTCCGCATGGTACTTGGGTGACTGTATCTGTTTGCTTGCTGCCTGTCTCTGACCACTAAGCGTTTGTTCCCTGAGGACAAGCCTTTGTCTGTCTTGCTCGCAGCTTTGAAAGCCCAGAGTATGGCACAGTGCCTGGCACAAAAGGGATACTTGTTAAATGAATTCATCCATCTATCAACTCTATACCTAGAAATAAACATTCTACAGGTACTCCCACCCCAACACATACACATGTACAGGGACACCAAATGAACTCATTCTACACAGGTTAGGGCATGCCTTACTCATCCAGAGGCCTACTCCTAGATGCCAAAGGCAGCGCTCATCGGGGCAGGGCCAATCGGGCAGGACTGCAGAGGCTTTCGGCAGAGACAGCTCTGCAGCCAGCCAGTCACCGACACAGCCTCTCGGCTGCCATCCTTCTGGATCCCCCCAGTCCCTCTGTCCCAGAGCTCAGTCAGCCCTGGCTAAGGGCAGGAACACAGTTTGAGGCTAGGAAAGAGAAAAATGTTAAAGGAAGACAAAACACTTTGTTGCTATGGAAATCAACAACTTGCTCTTTTTTTTTAAAGTATTTGTTCAAAATGGCAAAATGGGCGAAAGCTTCTTTCACAAAGTGCAAAAAGGTGTTTGGGCTTCTTCCATGAAGAAGTTTGTTTTCAGCAGCCTCAGCCTGGGTATTTAAAAAGGGTCATTGTCATTAGATCAGGGGTGACCCTGTGAAAGGAGGGATCAGTGTAAGGATGAGGGTCCTGGGAAAAGCAGCAAAAATCTCTTCAGCCCCTGCAAGAACCTGGGCACAAACCCAGAGCACCCTACATCCCACCAAGGGCAAAGGGTGCTTGTTCATTTTCGTCTCCCAATACTTCTCTCACATCATACACCAGACGAGGGCCCCACGGCCCTCCTTCACAATACCTGTTCTTTTGAGGGTGCAGGAAGTCGGGCACCTAACTGTGACCTCGCCTCAGCAAAGAAGGGTCACAACAGTTGCTTTCTTTAAAGAGTCCTACTCCGTGCTTGGACGGAGCATCATCTCATTTAATTCTCACCACAACCTCAAGGAGACCCTCGGGCAGATGAGCAAATTGAGGCACAGAGAAGTTAAGTCAAGGGCAAGGCCTGGATGTAAATTGTGCTCTTAACCACAAGCTTTGCCGCCTACTCCATTTCAACCTCGGGAAGGCAGGGGCCAAGTTCTGGCTCTGGGCGCCCCAGAGAAGGCCACTGTCAGTGAACGTGCTTGGGAAATGACAAGATCAGGGGTAGCAGTGGACTCCAGAAATGGTCACTTTAAAATGTTGCTCAGCCGATGGGGGAGGTGTTGAGCGAGAGTTAACTGTACAGAAATGCCATCTGGCATAATTCCGTCACACAACCCGGTCGGTGTGCGCTTCCTGCGCGTCCAAATCAACAAAGGGCCTCCTGGGCACAAAAGAAGGTGCTAGGCACCGGGAGGGGGAAGGGACGGGGTTATTCTCTAGGATGGAGGGTGGGGGTCATCTCTGGCCCCAGGACCAAGGCAGGTCACCTCGTCACTTGGAAGAGGTGATCCATCCACTGCCAGGCCGCAACGGGGGGTAGAGGGTCACGCCCCCGGTCCGGGGCTGGAGGAAGGGGTAACAAATCGCTAACTACCCCCCCACCCCCGCCGGCCGCCCGCGCGCACTCACTCGACTGCACCGCGTCTCCTAAGTGCTGCTCCGATCCAAGTCCGACGACCTTCCCAGCACAAATCTCAGCCCGCCCAAGTCCCACCGCTCCCGGCCTCCAAAGCTCGCGGCTGCAAGGAAGCAACGGGGCGGTGCAGCGCGGGCCAAACCTACGATTTTCAAAACTGAAGGCTCGACCAATCCCCGGCAAATTTGTCTGAGCGGCTGCAGAAACCTAAGCCAATCAAGTAAAAGGAAGCACCAGTCCGGCCATCTATTGGCTACTTGGATTGGCAATCTGCGGGACTAAGAGGCGTGGAAAGGAAGCTTTGAAACTTTAACCCGAACAGCTTCCGGGAACGGCGGCGCGCGGCCTAGAGAGTAAGTCGCCCGCGGTGGGGGTTGCGCGCGCAGGACCTCGCACGCCGGAACTACACGTCCCAGCGTGCACTGCGAGTGCCCTAGGGCACGTGGGAAGTGCGTGGGGCCTTAAGTCGTGGACCTGGAGGTTGTGCTCTTTCTGGGAGTCTTATGCTTTGCCATTGCCATTACTTCACCCAATTTGTCCTCTATACGAGACTCTGCCACTTTTGAGAAATAATACTTGCTATAGACTTGATAATGTTTCTTAATGATTTCAACTTAAAATTACAAACTGAAACAGCACTTACATGCAAAATTTATGATACAGTGAAATCATTTCGATGACAATTAACAATGTTTGAGTCACAGGTAAAGCCAAGTTGCTTATATGCTTCCCACGCTGTCAAATGTTAAAACAAGAATCCAGATCTCTGTTCCCACACAAATTTGCAGCAGGTATATTTTCCAAGCTCAAACTGCAGTTCCAGCATAGTTTTTCAGACTTTGATGCAAATGCAAAGGAAATTTCCATTATTTCAAAATCCATTTAACTGTGCGATCCAGGAGTTTCCACCTAATCTCCAGTTGGGAGTGATTAATCTGCAATGTGATGACCTGCTAAAAGACAAATATCAAGAGAAGAATATAACAGATTCTACAAATGTCTTCCTGCTGATGAATATGATTGATTGAAAGCATCTGCTCAGGGGCGGATATCAGCATCTGGCAGTACATATCTGTGTGAAAAGACATTTCAAAAAGGAAGTGGGTAAAAATCTCACTGTAGATCTGCATTAACAGATGAACATCGCAATCGAGTTTTAATGATAGGGAACACTAACTGAGCCACAATTAAGAAAATATTATCCTCCACGCCTCACCCTTATCCCCAAAATAGAATTCTATTGTTATTAGTAGGCATATACCTTTAAAAATTATATTCAATTATTATTACTATATTTTGAATTACATCAATTTTTAAAACTGTAGATATTTTTTTCCTCTCTTGTTAGGTGAGTACCTACGTAATATCCGAGATTTTGCCTCTTGGCCCACAAAAGCTGAAAGTATTTACTGTCTAGACTTTATAGAAGTTTGCTTATCCCTACGCAAGGACAACATTTCTGGAACTAAACACGGGTACCCCCTTAGGAACGTGCAACTCAGTCCAGGGGACACGTGACCGCAGCTCCTAGCCACGTAATGATACTTTGCCCACCGGGCAGCTGCCAACGAGGTGCTGCTGGACTGGAGTTAAAGCCCAGCGGGGCAGACAGCGCACGCGCAGCCGAGTCTCCCACAGGCACGTCAGCGCAGGCGCAGGTGGTGAGAAGCCGCTGATTGGGAGCCTGACTGCTGAGGTGCCAAGAGCACGTTCCAGGCACTCTAGTTTCCAGGCGGTTTAGCTTCCAGGCTGTTTGTGCCGGAGGATCTGGCGACCAGCGAAGGACGGGCTACCCTTGATGGGTCTTCATGCTGCCGGTGGTGGATGGACCTGGGGTCAGGCCCTGGCTCCTTGGACACCTCAGATTATTCTGAATGAGGGTTTCTTTTTCTTTTCTCTCCCTCCCAACCTCCCTCCCTTCCTCCCTTCCTTCTTTCCAACATTTTAATTATGAAATATAGCACACATCTAGAAAAAGGCACAAAACTGAGACATACAGCTTATTAGTCAAAATCATTCCTTAAAAACCACCTCCCACGTCAAGAAATAGAGCTTGGCCAGCTTCCCAGAAACCCCCCTGCTCTCTCCCCCAAAGTAAAACCTTTAAAAAAGTATGGTAATCATTGTATTGTATTGCTTGTACAGTAGTCTCCCCTTATCCATGGTTTCACTTTCCGTGTTTCAATTACTGGGGTCAAATGCAGTCTAAAAATATTACATGGAAAATTCCAGAAGTAAATAATTCATAAGTTTTAAATTGTGCTGTGTTCAGAGTGGGGTGTTGAAATCTCACACCACCTGCTCTATCCAGCTGGTGACAAGAATCAACCCTTGTCCTGTGTATCCCACCCATTAGTCACTTACTGTCTTGGTTAGAGGATCAACTGTCGAGGTATCGCAGTGCTTGGTTCAAGTGACCCTTATTTTACTTAATAATGGCCCCAAAGAGTAGTGATGCGAGCAATTCGGATATGACAAAGAGAAGCCACAAAGTGCTTCCTTTAAGTGAAAGGTGAAAGTTCTCAATTTAATAAGGAAAAAAAATCGTATACTAAGATTACTAAGATCTATGGTAAGAATGAATCTTCTATCTGTGAAGTTGTGAAGAAGGAAAAAGGAACTCGTGCTAGTTTTGCTGTCACACCTCAAAGTGCAAATGTTACAGCCACAGTGCCCAATAACTGCTTAGTTAGGTTGGAAAAAGCATTAAATTTGTACAATAAGATATTTTGAGAGACCACATTCACATAGCTTTTATTACAGTATATTGTTATAGTTGTTCTATTTTATTATTGTCAGTCTCTTACGGTGCCTAATTTATAAATTAAACTTTATCATAGGTATGTATGTATAGGAAAAAACTTGGTATATATAGAGTTTGGTACTGTCTGAGGTTTTAGGCATCCACTGGGGATCTTGGAAGGTATCCCCCATGGATAAGGGGGACTACCGTACAGATTTACCACCCAAAAACATGCATCTCTCAACATTATAGTTTTGTTTGTGTTTAAAAAAAATAATAAAGTGTTACACAGTTTGCTCTTGTGTCTGGCATCTTTTGCTCAATATTATGTGAGATTCATCCATGCTGTTGTTCGTGGCTCTAGTTCCTTCATTCTTATTGCTGCTGTATAAAAGTACAATTTATGAGTATTTTGCAATTTTGATTCATTCTACTGATGATGGATATTTGGGATACGGATTTTCCCCCCAAATTTCTGCTATTATGAATAGCGGTGCTATACATCTTTTAACACTCTCAACAGCTCTTGGGGAAAAAAATAGCATTATCCCTTTTTAGGGTTGAGGAAAACCATCTCAGAAAGGTTAAGTCATTTCCTCAAGACTATGACACTAGTGAGTGGGGGAGTCAGATTTTAACTGCAGACTCTGCCTCCTGAGAAGCTTCCAGAATCTTTCTGTGTAGAAGTTACTAAAGGAGTGTGGAAGTTAGCAGCACCTCTCAGGGAGGACCTCTGATCAGCTACCAATGCCAGGGGCTAGCCCTCTTTGTTCTTTTGTTTTAACCAACTTTATTGAGGTATAATTATATATGACTATATTTTATTTTTTAATTTTATTATTTATTGAGGTATAGTTGATTTACAATGTTGTGTTAGTTTCTGGTGTACAGCAAAGTGATTCAGTTATACATATACATTCTTTTTTGTACTCTTTTCCATTATTGTTTATTACAGGATACTGAATATAGTTCCCTGTGCTATACAGTAGGACCTTGTTTATATGACTATATTTTAAATGTCCAGCTCAGTGAGTTTGGGCAAATGTAGGCACCTGTGATCAAAATAAGCACACTTCCAGCCCCTCAGAAATGTCCCCCCTGCCGCTTTGTACTGCAGAATGGGCTTTGTGTCTCACTCCTTCCATTCAGCTTTATGTTTTGGGGAATCCCCCATATTGTGGGTCTCAGTATTTGGTTCCCTTTTTATTGCTGAATAATATTAAGTTGTGTAAATATACCACAACGTGTCTATTCATTCATCATTTTGGCTGTTTCCAGTGTGGGGCTATTATGAAGAAAGCTGCTATGAACATTCATAGAGAACTCTTTGTGGATTTACGTTTACGTTTGTCTTGTGTAAATATGCAGGAGTCGAATTGCTGAGGCGTATAGCTAACGTATGTGTAACTTTATAAGATACAGTTTTCCAAAGTTGTTGCGCCCTTTCACACAAGCAGTCGATGCATATTCCACTTGCTCCCCATCTTCCCTACTTCGTAGAAGACCCCACAGTTTTCTGACCCTGCACTGAAATTCCAGTCGCTCCAGCTGCCCCTAGGTCTGATACCTGCCTGTTCAGCTCAGCGGGGCTCCAGCTGGCTGCACCCCAAGGAGACAGAGGCTGAGTGGTCCTGGGGCTCAACCCCAGGTGTGCCCCTTCTCTCCAGGACTACAGTCTGCCTTCTCCTGTGGTCTAACACCTAAAAAGAGTTGCTTATATTTTTGACTCCAGCTTTACTGCTGTTTACCATAGCAGGGCTTATTCTGTACTAGTTCCTCCGTCATAGCTGGACGCCGAAGTCCTCCATGCTGTGTTTTTTTTCGGGGGGGGGGGCTATATATTAAAGTCTCAAAGAATCAGTCTTTTTTGTTGTTGCTCTCTGATCCTGCTGGCTGAGAAACTCATTTATATGAAATAAGAAATGTGCAGACCAAAACTTATTGAAAGAGTACCTCTCAATCAACGTGCAGTGAAGAATAAATATCACCAAACAAAATCCTTGTGTAAGTGTTATCTGTGCAGTCTCCCTCCTAGCAGGGCACTGAGTGAAATCACAATCAGAAGCTCTTTTACTGAGGATTTAGTATGAGGAATCGGGGTCTTGGGTAGCCAGTTTTAGTCTGGAGGTTAATCGAGTGCGTTCTCTCTCTAAGGTACAGCAGAAGCCACGTTGTAACCCGAAGGTTGTCCTGCTAATGCAATCAGCACGGGAAATTAGACGAATGGTTAATGGCAGCCAGCTATGGCAGCCTGAGGCATCCAGCTTATAACAGGGAGAGCCTTGCTGGCGGGTTCAGAAATACAGAAGGTCCGCCATACTCCCTGAATACATACCTCAATTAAATAGAGTTGGGAGACCAGCAGGGGGAGCTCTCACACCCTGCAGCAACAGCGGAGCCCAACAGAAAGAAGGAAAGACTCCTCTTTCCTGGCAAGGACTCAGCCAATGAAAAGCCACGGACCCTTTGTTTACACTAGCCCTCCCAACTTCCTTTCCTTCCCTATAAAGATGATCTCTTTTCCCTTGCTGTGTGGGGACTTGCACAGAGCTCACCATCGAGGCCGACCCTAAATTGCAATTCTCTGCTATCCCGAATAAACACATCCTAGCTGGAAAAATATCTGGCAGTCTATTTGTTTCAGGTCAACAGAGAGAACCTTTCCTTTGGAACAGGAAACGCTTAAAGTTGGTGACTAAAACTCATCCTTCCTTGGATAGGAAGCGTACAGCCCTGGAATAGGAAGCATTGGCCACTTATGTTCCTTTTGCTTTGCTTGGGGGACTTTGCTTGTCTCCGCTCTGATCCCTTATGAGTGGTCTTAGAGTTGAGCTCACAGACGGCAGCCCCATTTTCCTCATTTAAGGTTTGTAAGGCCCTCCTCTCTGTAGCTTCAAGTATGGAAGGTAGTCGAGCACATTAATCCTTTGTTGTGTTCTAAGGTGACACCTCTATTCTACTACAGAATATTCTATTACAGAATATCTCATCTGGGCTGCCCTGCCTTGTTTGTGCCCTAGGGCAGGGGCCCCCAACCCCCGGGCCATGGACTGGTACTGGTCCTTGGCCTGTTGGGAACGAGGCTGCACAGCAGGAGGTGAGCAGAGGGTGAGCAGGCCGAAGCTTCATCTGTATTTACGGCCGCTCCCCATCGCTTGCATTACTGTCTGAGCTCCGCCTCCTGTCAGCATTATGGTGAGTTGTATAATTATTTCATTATATATTACAATGTAATAATAATAGAAATAAAGCACACAATAAATGTAATGTGCTTGAATTATCCTGAAACAATCCCCCCCGCCCCCTTTCTGTGGAAGAATTGTCTTCCACAAAACCGGTCCCTGGTGCCAAAAACGTTGGGGACTGCTCCCCTAGGGGTATAGCACTCTTTTCTGCCCCTGGCTGAAGGAGATACTGTATAAGGAATTCCTATTCAGAATGAGTGGTTGAACTGTGTTGCTTCCAATGAATGATTCTGAAATTCTAAATACACACGCCCTTTTCACGTTTTGAAATTTCACAGTCATTGGCTACTTTGGAGAAAAGGCAACTTCGTTTGGTTCTGCAAAAATCAAAGTCTGTTTGACAAATGGAAGGTGTTTGACAGAGAAAGCTGCAAAATCTGTTGTGCTAGAGATGCCATAACAAAGTACCACAAACTGAGTGGCTTAAATGACAGAAATTTATTGTCTCACCATTCTGGAGGCCAGAAGTTCAAGATGGTGTCCACAAGGTTGGTTCCTTCCGAGGGCTTTGAGGGACAATCTGTTCCCTGCTGCTCTCCTAGTGCTGGGTGGTTTGCCGGGCATCCTGGCACACCCCATCTCTGTCTTCATGTTCCATGACCTCCTCCCTCTGTGCTAGCCTTATTAGGTCACGTGGCTGTGTCTGAGGCAACCTCCTGCTGCCGATGTTCCAGTGGGAGGCCGACTGACAGGGGGTGGGATCTTTCTTTTCCTGCCACAGGTAATGAATAGTAGTTCCCCTGCTCTCAGGACGTCGACAGAAATAGGCGGAGTCCGTGCAGCCTAATGAAGCAGCTGTGTGATGTAGGGGCATGGGCCCTGGACTTGGGACAAAACGCCCCGGGCCCCACTGTGTGACTTCAAGTGTCAACATCCCCATCTGCAAAGTAAAGGAAGTAAAACAGGCAGCTTTTTAAGGTCCCTCCAGTATTAATGATTCTTGCAGCTGCTGGGGAATCGGGTGGTAGTCTCTGAATCTAGAGACGAGCCCCATGCTGTGTGTCTGCTAGGAGGCCGGGAGACTGTCTGCATTGGATCCACTGCCCTTTGAGCAGGATGCCTCATTTACAGAAGTCAGTTAATGAAAAAAAAAAAGAGGGCTTCCCTGGTGGTGCAGTGGTTGAGAATCTGCCTGCCAATGCAGGGGACACGGGTTCGAATCCTGGTCTGGGAGGATCCCACATGCCGCGGAGCAACTGGGCCCGAGCCACAACTACTGAGCCTGCGCGTCTGGAGCCTGTGCTCTGCAACAAGAGAGGCCGCGACAGTGAGAGGCCCGCGCACCGTGATGAAGAGTGGCCCCCGCTTGCTGCAACTAGAGAAAGCCCTCGCACAGAAACGAAGACCCAACACAGCCAAAAATAAATAAATAATTTTTTTTTTAAAAAGAGAGGGGATGGGGTAGGAATCTCTTCTTAATTTCCCCCTCACTATCAAACCACTCTAGAATAACAACTTATAAGTCGGCCATTTAAGGCAATAAGAAACACTGAGTGTTTCTCAGTTTTTTGTTTCACTGGGTGTTTTGCTGCTTTCTGCAATCAGTCTGAAATTCCCCAGACTTGACCCTTTACCCACGAGGAACCCTCTGTTTTTCTTAACATGTTGAGCTTGGAGATCACAAACTTGTTAAGTCACAGAATTTCAGACCCAGAAGGGGCTCTTTACAGTCGAGGAAACTGACCAGAGTGATAAGTGGCTGGTTAAAGGTCATATCACAATTTAGTGGTAGGGCCAGCACTAGAAGCCACCGAAATCAGTTTTCTCAGCTATATGAGAGGTGATCTCTGAAGTTCTAAAGCTTTAGGCTCAAGAGGCTGATGTATTGGTCTTCATTATCTGGCCAGTGATCTTTGCTCCCGCATGATGGTTCTAACTAATCATTAATTTTGCTTGGTAGGTTGACTCTTTTTAAAAATAACTTTATTTTTAAGTGCATTTTTAGGTTCACAGCAGAATTGAGTGGAAGATACAGAGATTTCCCATATACCTCCTGCCCCACACATGCATAGCCTTCCCAGTTGTCAACATCCCCTGCCAGATGGCACATGTGTTACAACTGATGAACCTGCATCGACACATCATTATCACCCAAAGTCTGCACCTTGCATTAGGGCTCGTTCTAGTTGTTGTACGTTCTATGGATTTAGATAAAATTATAATGATCTGTATCTGCCATTATAGAATCAAACAGAGCACTAAGAATCCTCTGTCTTTCCCTATTCATTCCTCCCTGCCAGCAACTGGTATTTTTTACCATCTTCAAAGTTTTGCCTTTACCAGAATGTCATCTAGTTGGAATCCCAGAATACGTAGCCTTTTCAGATTGGCTTCTTACACTTAGTAATATGCATTTAAGTGTCCCCCATGTCTTTCCATGCCCTGAAAGCTCATTTCTTTTTACTGCTGAATAATATTCCATTGTCTGATGGACCACAGTTTATGTATCTATTCACCTACTGAAGGACACTTTGGTTGCTTTCAAGTTGGTTGACTTTTTGAGTGTCCAGAGATAGATTATTCAAAACTTTCCTCATCAGAATGAAATTCAATTAAGTCTCATTAAGTCCATTATCTCAAGTTAAATCTCTGATTAAATCTATTAAAGTGATGGTTCTCTGGACTTTTGAATTTCACAAAGGTGTAAAATTAACAAAAATGTTTGCGCAGCTACATTGTGTTAACTTTACTGAGTAAATATGCATGTTTTTATCTGAAACCTACAATTTATTATTATCCTACTACTATAAAAGACATTTTAACTCAAAAAATAAAGGAGTACACAATTTCAGAATACATCACTGCCGGATAAATAAGTTCCTCTTTGAAAAACTCCTGCATTGTTCTTATTTTTCTCATTTTGCACAAATCAGTAGAATCCTTGTCACCCACCAAACCCAGCCTACACATCAGCCTTGGAAACCACTGCTTTAAGGAACTAGCCAATGTGACCAAAATTCCTCTGCAAAAGAGTTCTTCTGCCTCTGAATGGCTCCCTTCAAGAGATCTTGGAGGCTGAAGACATCTCCAAGCTGCAAGAGAAAACAGTGAGGGTGGGAAAGTAGGTCTTCTAAAGCTGAACTTGCAAGGAACTTCCCGGGAGAAGATTTGTAACTTCGGTTTCTATATGATAAAACATTCCTGAGACTTAAACTGCACTAGAAGTTGAATGGGGGTCGGGGGTGGGAAAAAGAGAAAATGTTTCCTTCTGTGAATGTAAACTTGCTGGACCAGTTAGAGGTAGGTTAAATCCTAGTCCGATGGTATAGACAGCTGCTGTGTGGGCCCTCACACTCAGAGTCAGCAGATGCAGAGAAGGTGGTTAAGGGACAGGTAATCATCCCAAAGAGAAATCAGAATTCCTGCTTTTGTTTACTCAGTGGCTCTTTGGCAAACGATCTAATCCCACTCCACAGTTTTAAAGGACAGGGACTTCCCTGGTGGTCCAGTTGTTGGGACTCTGCACTTCCACTGCATGGGGCGCGGGTTCAGTTCCTGGTCAGGGAACTGGGATCCCTCTTGCAGCACAGCACGGCCAAAAAAAAAAAAAAAAGACATCATACAATTATTAGCAATATTCGCTCAGATGATGCTGGCTCTTCTTTTTTTTTTTTAATATTTATTTATTTATTTATTTTGGCTGCACCGGGTCTTAGTTGCGGCACACGGGATCTTTTAGTTGAGGCATGCGTGCGGGATCTAGTTCCCCGATCAGGGATCGAACCCGGGCCCCCTGCATTGGGAGCGTGGAGTCTTAGCCACTGGACCACCAGGGAGGTCCTGGCTCTTCTTTTTAAACAATGTTCCATGGTTAACAAACCGTGTTCTTCACAGCAATTGGTGCCCTTCACTTTTTCTGTCTCTTAAATTATATTGTCCGAGAAAAGATATACTTTAAAAGACAAAACAAAACAACAAAACAAAAAACAACCTTCATCCTTTTGTGGGATTTCCTGGGTATATACAAGTCAGAGTATAATTCCCAACATTCTTTTAGGTCGTAAGACTGTACCTATGTTCTGCTTTACCAATAATGCCCCATTTTGCTCTCTCTCATATACTCTGCCTCTCTTTTTCAAAGAGACAGGTAAAAATCAATCTAAGATTCTTCCCAGATGGTAGGGGCATTCAGGATGCTCCCTAGGCACTGTGTGCTCCTGGAAAAAGTAGGAGCCCAGGGAATTTCTCCCCACAGGAAAATAGGAAACCATAACCACTGGAATGGAGAGGGGTTCTTGCCATGACATCTCTCCAGAACTTGAAGTTGTGCCTGAAGATCTCATTTCCTTGGAAAAACTGAGCAAGGGGGAGAAGGTGAAATAAGAAGACAAATTGTTGAGGATTATAGTCTCTGCTACACTGTGAAGTACTGTACTCTGAAATCTCATGCCATATGGCCGAACACTTGTACATAGTAGATGCTCATTAAAATCCTTGCTGAGGGGCTTCTCTGGTGGCGCAGTGGTTAAGAATCCACCTGCCAATGCAGGGGACATGGGTTTGAGCCCTGGTCCAGGAAGATCACACATGCTGCGGAGCAACTAAGCCCGTGCGCCACAACTACTGAGCCTGCACTCTAGAGCCCGTGAGCCACAACTACTGAAGCCCACGTGCCTAGAGCCCCTGCAACAAGAGAAGCCACCGCAGTAAGAAGCCCGCACACCGCAACGAAGAGTAGTCCCTGCTCTCAGCAACTAGAGAAAACCCGCGTGCAGCAGCGAAGACCCAATACAGCCAAAAATTAAATAAATGAATAAATAAATAAATTTATTTAAAAAAATCCTTGCTGAGTAAAAAGAGGATCTACCTGTTTAAAAGATTTTATGTCTCCAAACGAGGTAGTTTCTCTGCCTCTCTACAAACTATAAACTCATCGTTGAGGATTCATAGAACATTCCTTGGGGCTGCAGTGGACTAGAGCATCTGAGTCTTTGGAATGACCTGAATGGGAATAGAACAGAATTTTTGATCTGAGAAACTCTTTAGTACAGAAAAACCAATAAGTTGTGGATAAACTGTGTAGTGGGAATATAGCCAAGGGTAGGATACTTAACATCCCTCAACTTTCAAAGACAAAATTTTGTCCTGTTTTCTAGGTGAAATGATGTTCATGTTGTAGCCTCCGAATTGCTTCCCTGTTTGGACCTGACACATCTGGGTCTGTCTGTGGGTAATGGGGCCTCTCAGGACATTTTTATACACTTGGCAAAGGGACCACCTTTTCAAGCTTGGACCTTACAATCCCAGTGAGATCTTCCTAACAAACGGGCTCCAAGGTAAGGACGTACCCCTTTTCCCTAACAAAGTCCAGACTGCAGTGTTGGTAACCTCCTGCCAAACTCAAACAGGACCTCAGCATCCTGGGATCCCCTGGAACCACTTCATTTATCTCTTTGGGCAAACTAAACACGCTCAGTTTAAAATGCAGTGAAGCTCACCACTGTCCCTTGTTTTGGAGAGTCTTATTTTTACATGAGTAGTCCATCCTATACAGGCTGCTAACTACTGTGTATTCCCCTTGCCCCTATGACTGCTGGTGTAAATAAACTGCGTCTCCCCATTGGTAAACAAGGATAATAAACAAAATTTTAAAAAATGAAAAACTAAACGTGCTCAGTTTAAGTCTTTGTCAGATTATTTTATTAGACTAATTTCATCTGAAATAAACTCATATTCTAATTACTGATTTTGTTGACTGCCTTAGTATTACATCTTTTCAGTGTTTCTCGTTTGTTTGTTTGTTTTTGTGGGATGTGGGCCTCTCACTGTTGTGGTCTCTCCCGTTGCAGAGCACAGGCTCCGGACGCACAGGCTCAGTGGCCATGGCTCACAGGCCCAGCGGCTCTGCGGCACGTGGGATCTTCCCGGACCGGGGCACGAACCCATGTCCCCTGCATCGGCAGGCGGACTCTCAACCTCTGTGCCACCAGGGAAGCCCCTCCGTGTTTTATAATACTGGTTTATGGACCATGTTCAGAGTTTGTGTGTTTCTCTTTGTCTCTCTCCTTCTGTGCTCACCCCTCCCAGTTCTATGCTTTTGCATTTGCCTCCCTCCCATCCCCAAGGCTCTAGTCCAGAACTGGCTCTTATGATGACAATTGGGCTGCCCCACTGAGCGATTAAGGATGACACAGATCCAGGCACTGAGCCAGCAGGCAGCCTGGCTCACTCTCTGGACTGCAGGCTGAATCCTGGTCGACCCACGTCCCTGGACTTGCAGCTTGTTATACACCTTAGCCCAGGCAGGTTTCAGCAACAATTTAGTTCAGCCCCGAGCCTAGCCTGGCCCAGCCCACAACTTTAAGCAGGGATCCAGCTCCATCCCCCATCTAATTTGAGACTTTTAGTTCCCATGACCACCCCCACCCACGAATGAAACTTGGGGCTCCCACTGAATGTCTGGGCCTGGAGCTCTTCAGCCCACTTACTGCAGTGCATTTTCATCCTGCTTCTCATCCGTGGTTCTGAGCCCCCCATGTGCAGAATAATGGCCCGTAGAGGTGTCCACATTCTAATTCCAGGAACCTGTGAGTATGCTACCTTACATGGCAAAGGGGAGTTTGCAGATGGGATTGAGTTCAGCATCTTGACTTGGGGAGATTGTCTTGAATTCTGCCAGTGTGTTGATGTGATCACAGGGGTTCCTTATAACGAAAAGGGGGAGACAGGAGAGTCAGAGAAGATGTGACGATGGAAACAGCAGAGGTCAGAGAAAGAGATTTGAAGATGCTACACTGCTGGCTTTGAAGATGAAGGATGGGGCCAGAGCCAAGGGATGCAGGCAACCTCTAGAGGCTGCAAGGGAACAGATTTTCCCCGCGAGTCTTCAGAGTGAACGCAGGCCTGATGACACCTTGATTTTCAGCTCAGTGAGACCTGATGTGCACTTCCGACCTCCAAAACTGTAAGATGAATTTGTGTTGTTTTACGCCACAAAGTTTTCAGTAATTTGTTACAGCAGTAATAGGAAACTATCTTTGTTTTTCTGATGTTGCTGCTCTGTTTTCTTTTTGATTATTTTAAACCTCCCCCTCTTTTTCTGTGTGTGGAGCTGAGAAAGACTGTCAACCGTGCATTTGCCCCCAAGTGGACCCTTTCTCTAGAAATAAGTGGTGACCATTTATTAAAGTGGGAACACAGATTGGTAGTGACAGGAGTGTGTAGAATGCTAGCTAGTGTACTTTCAGCATTTTTTTTAAAGTACTTTAAAAAAAGTTTTTTCTAAATTACACATATACCATGTATGCACCTATAAACGTAACATTGTACGGCCATAAATGAATTGCCGGACTGTTTTTGAAATAGCTGTAACCTGATAGTGCAAGTACTGGACAAAAAATAATTGAAATCTGAGATATCTTTTTATCCCTGCCATCTAGTCCCTGTGAATTAAAGAAATAACTCACCTTCTCTAAGACTTCCCTTTTCACTGTCTGCCTCTTTCAGAGTTTGTGGGAGTAATAACAATATATAAAGGCTTTTAAGCAATTAGAATTGTTTTCTTGTTATCAGATTGGTGATGCTTCTATAAGAAAACCATTGTATACGTTATCTATCGCTGCAAAACAAACTACCCCAAAGCCTAGTGACTTAAAACAAAACAAATATTTATTATCTCACATCATCTCACATCATTTTTGTGGGTCAGGATTTCAAGAGCAGCTTGTCTGGGTAGATCTGGCCCCAAGTCTCTCATGAGGTTGTGGTCATGGTGTCGGATATGGTGCAGTTGATCTGAAGTTTGATTAAGGCCGAGGTTCTACTCCCAGAGTGACTCGCTCACATGGGTGACAAGTTAGTGCTAACTATTGGCAGGAAGTCATGGCTCACCTCAAGGATCTCCCCATAGGGCTGCTGAGTGTGTTTACCACCTGGCAGCTGGCTTCCCACAGGGCAAGCAGTTCAAGAGAGAGCAATGAAGAAACCACAGGGCCTTTTATGACCTAGTTCAGAAGTCACGTAGTATCGTGTCCACACAGCCAACTGGCTACACAGGTCAGCCCTGCTCAGCATGGAGTGGACTATAGAAGGGCATGAATAACAGGACCACTGGGAGGCTATCTTAGAGGCTGCCTACCAGGACCAACGAGAAGGCTCTATCTAGTCTTCAGCCTTAAAGCCTTCCTTATCTCATAAATCCCTAGAGAGGCAGAGTAGGAAGGAAATTCCAAGATTAGTCCAAACATCTAGCTCACAGGAATCACATCTTTGAAATCACATCACCTAAAACTCTCTACTGATAATTTAACACTGAGTTGCCTAAGCCTTGTCTCATTTGCATTAGAGCCTCCCGTATCCCCCAGGAGCAGAAACCCTGCCCTGTGCTTCCGGAGCTCTTAGGACATCTCGCCTGCTCCTTGGCACAGAGTTAGGAATACATACATTTCTGTAAACTTGACAAATTGTCAACGGGCATTTGAAGAGTAACACATTGGTTAATATCCAGCCCCCCTTCCCCCCACCCACCCCGCCCTCTTAATTTGATGTTTCTGTGTGTTTTGAAAGCCGGGGCTTATGGGAGTGGCTGACTCCATAAGAATTTTAGGAGAAGTCAGTTGTAGGGTGAATCTCTCCATGCTGAGGTTGAATTCGGAGTCCAAATAGGAGCCAAATGGGGGTATATACAGAACCGTAAATATTGCCAGCGTCCTTGTCCAGGGATGCTAGTGAAGGAAGCACATTGGACAGAAGCAATATGTGTAAACAGAGAGACAGGATGTCAAAGGTGGTGGAGACACAGCTGCACCTGCTGTGTGATTTTTAGGCAAGTCCCCAAATCACCTAAACTTTCTGGGTGTGGCTTCCCTATTATTTAATTGGGATAATAATGCCCACGTGTTTTCAAAGATGTGAAGCAACTGGACCGCTCTACTGGAAGGACCGTAAATAGTTATAATCACTTTACAGAGCGCTGGCAATATCCAGTATAGCTAACGATGTAATACCCACCCCATGATAGACACCCCAGCAATTCTATTCTTGGTCTGACCTTGGAGCAGAAGTTCTCAGCCCTGATTGCATGTTAGAACCACCTGGGGGAGTTGGGGGTTTTTTAAGTGCTAATGTCTCAGCTCTACCCTCAGGGATTAAGATTTCATCAGTTCTGGGATGAGGCCCAGAAAATGGTTTTTTACAAAGCTCCCAAGGCTATTCTAATGTGCACTCTGGCAGAGAGAAACTCACACAAAGAGACATCCACCTGGCACCAAATATACACGTAAAACCAAGGGGGATTAAGCATCTAAATGTAAAAAGTCAATCTTTAAAATTCTTTTGAAAAGGTAAAAACTACCACATGACCTTGGGATATGGAAGGATCTCATGAGATTCGAAATGCATACACCATAAAAGGTAATACATTTGCCTTTGATGTGTAAAAATCTTGTGTTTGAAAAGATGCCATAAACAAAGAGAACAGATAAGCCACAGCTGAAAGAAGTAATTTGAGAATCAGATAACCAAACAAAAGATTAGTATTCAGAGTATAAAAGAATTCAATCGTGTTAGTAAGAAAAAGGTGAATTATCTATAAATGCTCCAACCAAAAGACACAGGCTCGATGAATGGATACAAAAACAAGACCCATATATGTGCTGTCTACAAGAGACCCACTTCAGACCTAGGGACACATACAGACTGAAAGTAAGGGGATGGAAAAAGATATTCCATGCAAATGGAATCAAAAGAAAGCTGGAGTAGCAATACTCATATCAGATAAAATAGACTTTAAAATAAAGAATGTTACAAGAGACAAGGAAGGATACTACATAATGATCAAGGGATCAATCCAAGAAGAAGATATAACAATTATAAATATATATGCACCCAACATAGGAGCACCTCAATACATAAGGCAACTGCTAACAGCTATAAAAGAGGAAATCGACAGTAACACAATAATAGTGGGGGACTTCAACACCTCACTTACACCAATGGACAGATCATCCAAAATGAAAATAAATAAGGAAACAAGAGCTTTAAATGATACAATAGACCAGATAGATTTAATTGATATTTATAGGACATTCCATCCAAAAACAGCAGATTACACTTTCTCCTCAAGTGCACATGGAACATTCTCCAGGACAGATCACATCTTGGGTTGCAAAGCAAGCCTCAGTAAGTTTAAGAAAATTGAAATCATATCAAGCGTCTTTTCTGACCACAACGCTATGAGATTAGAAATCAATTACAGGGAAAAAAACCGTAAAAAACACAAATACATGGAGGCTAAACAATACGTTACTAAATAACCAAGAGATCACTGAAGAAATCAAAGAGGAAATCAAAAAATACCTAGACACAAATTACAATGAAAACACGACGATCCAAAACCTAGGGATGCAGCAAAAGCAGTTCTAAGAGGGAAGTTTATAGCAATACAAGCCTACCTCAAGAAACAAGAAAAATCTCAAATAAACAATCTAACCTTACACCTAAAGGAACTAGAGAAAGAAGAACAAACAAAACCCAAAGTTAATAGAAGGAAAGAAATCATAAAGATCAGAGCAGAAATAAATGAAATAGAAACAAAGAAAACAATAGCAAAGATCAATAAAACTAAAAGCTGGTTCTTTGAGAAGATGAAAAAAATTGATAAACCATTAGCCAGACTCATCAAGAAAAAGGGGGAGAGGAATCAAATCAATAAAATTAGAAATGAAAAAGGAGAAGCTATAACAGACACCACAGAAATGCAAAGCATCCTAAGAGACTACTACAAGCAACTCTATGCCAATAAAATGGACAACCTGGGCTTCCCTGGTGGCGCAGTGGTTGAGAGTCCGCCTGCCAATGCAGGGGACGTGGGTTCGTGCCCCGGTCCAGGAAGATCCCACATGCCACGGAGCGGCTGGGCTCGTGAGCCATGGCTGCTGAGCCTGCGCATCTGGAGCCTGTGCTTCGCAACAGAAGAGGCCACAACAGTGAGAGGGCCGCGTACCGCAAAAAAAAAAAAAAAAAAAAAAAGGACAATCTGGAAGAAATGGAAAAATTATTAAAAAGGTATAACCTTCCAAGACTGAACCAGGAAGAAATAGAAAATATGAACAGACCAATCAAAAGTAATGATATTGAAACTGTGATTAAAAATCTTCCCACAAACAAAAGTCCAGGACCGGATGGCCTCACAGGTGAATACCATCAAACATTTAGAGAAGAGCTAACACCCATCCTTCTCAAACTCTTACAAAAAATTGCAGAGGAAGGAACACTCCCAAACTCATTCTGTGAGGCCACCATCACCCTGATACCAAAACCAGACAAAGATACTACAAAAAAAGAAAATTAAAGACCAATATCACTGATGAATATAGATGCAAAAATCCTCAACAAAATACTAGCAAACAAAATCCAGCAACACATTAAAAGGATCATACACCATGATCAAGTGGGATTTATCCCAGGGATGCAAGGATTCTTCAATATACGCAAATCAATCAATGTGATACACCATATTAAAAAATTGAAGAATAAAAACCATATGATCATCTCAATAGATGCAGAAAAAGCTTTTGACAAAATTCAACACCCATTTATGATAAAAACTCTCCAGAAAGTGGGCATAGAGGGAACCTACCTCAACATAATAAAGGCCATATATGACAAACCCACAGCAAACATCATTCTCAATGGTGAAAAACTGAAAGCATTTCCTCTAAGATCAGGAACAAGACAAGGATGTCCACTCTCACCACTATTTTTCAACATAGGTTTGGAAGTCCTAGCCATGGCAATCAGAGAAGAAAAAGAAAAAAAGGAATACAAATTGGAAAAGAAGAAGTAAAACTGTCACTGTTTGCAAATGACATGATACTATACATAGATAATCCTAAAGATGCCACCAGAAAACTACTAGAACTAATCAATGAATTTGGTAAAGTTGCAGGATACAAAATCAATGCACAGAAATTTCTTGCATTCCTATACTAATGATGAAAAATCTGAAAGAGAAATTAAGGAAACACTCCCATTTACCATTGCAACAAAAAGGATAAAATACCTAGGAATAAACTTACCTAGGGAGACAAAAGACCTGTATGCAGAAAACTATAAGACACTGATGAAAGAAATTAAAGATGATACAAACGGATGGAGAGATATACCATGTTCTTGGATTGGAAGAATCAATATCGTGAAAATGACTATACTACCCAAAGCAATCTACAGATTCAGTGCAATCCCTATCAAATTATCAATGGCATATTTTACAGAACTGGAACCAAAAAATCTTAAAATTTGTATCGAGACACAAAAGACCCCGAATAGCCAGAGCAGTCTTGAGGGAAAAAAATGGAGGTGGAGGAATCAGACTCCCTGACTTCAGACTATACTACAAAGCTACAGTAATCAAGACAATATGGTACTGGCACAAAAACAGAAATATAGATCAGTGGAACAGGATAGAAAGCCCAGAGATAAACCCACACACCTATGGTCAACTAATCTATGACAAAAGAGGCAAGGATATACAATGGAGAAAAGACAGTCTCTTCAATAAATGGCGGTGGGAAAACTGGACAGCTATATGTAAAAGAATGAAATTAGAACACTCCCAAACACCATACACCAAAATAAACTCAAAATGGATTAGAGACCTAAATGTAAGAAGGGACACTATAAAACTCTTAGAGGAAAACATAGGAAGAACACTCTTTGACATAAATCACAGCAAGATCTTTTTTGACCCACCTCCTAGAGTAATGGAAATAAAAACAAAAATAAACAAATGGGACCTAATGAAACTTAAAAGCTTTTGCAATGCAAAGGAAACTACAAAGAAGACAAAAAGACAACCCTCAGAATGGGAGAAAATACTTGCAAACGAATCAACGGACAAAGGATTAATCTCCAAATTATATAAACAGCTCACTATTAAAAAAAACAAACAACCCAATCCAAAAATGGGCAGAAGACCTAAATAGACATTTCTCCAAAGAAGACATACAGATGGCCAAGAAGCACATGAAAAGCTGCTCAACATCACTAATCATTAGAGAAATGCAAATCAAAACTACAACGAGGTATCACCTCACACCAGTTAGGATGGGCATCATCAGAATATCTACAAACAACAAATGCTGGAGAGGGTGTGGAGAAAAGGGAACCCTCTTGCACTGTTGGTGGGAATGTAAATTGATACAGCCACTATGGAGAACAGTATGGAGGTTCCTTAAAAAACTAAAAATAGAATTACCATATGACCCAGCAATCCCACTACTGGGCATATACCCAGAGAAAACCACAATTCAAAAAGACACATGCACCCCAATGTTCATTGCAGCACTATTTACAATAGCTAGGTCATGGAAGCAACCTAAATGCCCACCGACAGATGAATGGATAAAGAAGTTGTGGTACAGATATACAATGGAATATTACTCAGCCATAAAAAGGAACGAAATTGGGTCATTTGTAGAGACATGGATGGATCTAGAGACTGTCATAAAGAGTGAAGTAAGTCAGAAAGAGAAAAACAAATATTGTATATTAACGCATATATGTGGAACCTAGAAAAATGGTACAGATGAACCAGTTTGCAGGGCAGAAATTGAGACACAGATGTAGAGAACAAACGTATGGACACCAAGGGGGGAAAGTGGTGGTGGGGTGATGAATTGGGAGATTGGGATTGACACGTATACACTGATGTGTATGGATAACTAATAAGAACCTGCTGTATAAAAATAAATAAATAAAATTCAAAAATTCAAAAAAAAACAGAAAAAGAAAAAGATGAATTATCTAATTACCATTACTTTTTGTAAGGAGATTAGGTAAATAAAATGGGCAGAATTATATAGGGAACTTTTCAGCAGTAAAAAAAATGAATCAACTATGTATTAACATATATACACATTTACATATGTGCATACATACATATGTATTAACATAAATAACTCTTAAGACAATGTTGATCAATAAAATCAAGACCTTCAGAATGATACCATATGATGCCAATTTCCTGAAAAAAATTGAAACACACAAGTCAACACTATATGTGTTCATTAATAAAGACTGTACAAGTATAAATACACACATGGGTCTGAAAAACACTATCCTGAGTTTTATTTTTACCTCTAAGCAGAAAGGGAAATAGGATTGGGATTTCAAATAAATCTATAATATATTAGGTGTTCAACTGAATCATAAATACATGAATGTCTATTGTATCATTATCTATGCTTTTTTGTGTGCTTAAAAGTATTATAGGGACTTCCTTTGTGGCGCAGTGGTTACGAATCTGCCTGCTAATGCAGGGGACACGGGTTTGTTCCCACATGCCACAGAGCAACTAAGCCCGTGTGCCATAACTACTGAGCCCGCGTGCTGCAACTACTGAAGCCCACGCACCTAGAGCCCGTGCTCCACAAGAGAAGCCACCACAACAAAGAGTAGCCCCCCACTCGCCACAGCTAGAGAAAGCCCACGTGCAGCAAAAAGACCCAACGCAGCCAAAAATAAATAAATTAATTAAAATATTATAAAAATTATTGAAAAATCTAAAATTAGTTATAGCGTCTTTGGGGGCTAATCCTCTAGAACCACAACAGACTTTTTGGTGTGAAATCTTGATCCGATTCTCCTGGTTTTGTAAATCGTCACTTTAAAAAGAAAGCTCGTGACCCTGTAAGAGAAACGAAGGCAGAAAGTCTTTAGTTCATGGAGTAAATATTGGGGTTTTAGCTTCCTAGACGAGGCGCCGTTTGGGGGCGCCAGAGGACAGCACAAGCCAGCCGATCCCAGGTTCTCCCAGGGGAACAGAACGCCGGGTTCACCTGTTCCACACTGGTTAATAATCAAACATCTGGTGGGTTCTTACCTCCCGAAGTGTCTTGTGATGACGGTAGCGCGTGCTGTCTTTAACGCCCTGGACTTGATATAGTAAGGGTTTGCGGAGCCCCTGAAATGCAGCTTATTTTTGACCTGAGCACTTAGAACTTTGCAAGCTGAGTCAGGTGGCAATGGTTCTTCCATTGTATAGGGTTATGGAAAATTAATCTGGCTGAAACTCTGTACTTTCTGACACCCCCAGGATCCTCTTGAGCAGGAAATGAGGCTGCTTGATGAACGTGCTTTTTTCACCTCTTGAGGAATTGCCATATATTAAAAATAATTTAAAAGAAAAACTGGATGATCGAGGTTGTTACCCAATATTACAAAGAAAATTGCATGTAGATAGGCTGATGCCTGGTGAAAATGGAGTGTGAACGGCTTTCCTTACCTAATCGGAGGGTCTTCTGAGAGGTCCTGTTAAAATCATCCAGCCAAGTTAGGAGGAATTCTTCCCATTTTATAGCAAATGAAGAGAAAAGATCACCAAGAAGTCCCCTCCCCTGGGTCCCCTAGACCAGTGCTGTCCATTAGAACGTTCGTGATGATGGAAATGTTCACATTTATGATGTACAATGAAGGAGCCACTAGCCATGTGTGGCTGCAGCATGCTGAACTATGGCTAGAATGAAGAATAAAATTTTACATTTAATTTAATTTTAGTTCTTTTCAATTTAAGTGACCACATGTGGCTGGTGGCTACTGAATTGGACAGTGCAAGTCTAGATATTTTTAAATGTTTATTTTTGTGTTGTACCACTAATATATGCACTAAAGAAAATGAGATGCATGTTAAATTCAAATTTGGGTGTATATACTTCTAAAGTTTTCCCTACTGATGTCAAATGTACTTATAGAGACACACGTTTTTCTTTTCAAAAGTGGGATCATACTTAACATATTGCTTTTAATGTTTTAAAAAAGTAATACACAGGGAACATCTCCCCATACCAGAGCTTTATATAATTTTTAATACCTGGAGTATCCTCTGTTGAGTGATGATAATGGACAGTTATTATTCTAAGCACATTGCCCGCATTACCTCATGTGATCCTCAAAACCCCATGAGGTAGATATCATTCCATTTTACAGATGAATTCTCTGAAATACATAAAGATTAACGTGTACTTTGCAAAACTCAAGCAGAGGCGGTGGGAGAGTCAGGGTTTCAAGGCTCCCAACCAGGTGGGCCGACTTCAGAGCCTGCTGCTGAATCGCTCTGCTTTAAATAAAGTTTTTTATTTTTTATTTAATTAATTAATTTATTATGTATAGGATGGATAAACAACAAGGTCCTACTGTATAGCACAGGGAACTATATTCAATATCCTCTGATAAACCATAATAGAAAAGAATATAAAAAAGAATGTGTGGGGCTTCCCTGGTGGCGCAGTGGTTGAGCGTCCGCCTGCCGATGCAGGGGACGCGGGTTCGTGCCCCGGTCTCGGAGGGTCCCGCATGCCGCGGAGCGGCTGGTTCCGTGGGCCGTGGCCGCTGAGCCTGCGCGTCCGGAGCCTGTGCTCTGCGGCGGGAGAGGCCACAGCAGTGGGAGGCCCGCGTACCGCAAAAGAAAAAAAAAAAAAAAAAAAAAAAAGAATGTGTGTGTGTATATATATATATCTGAATCACTTTGCTGTACAGCAGAAATTAACATAACATTGTCAATCAACTATAGTTCAGTTTTAAAAAGAAAACCCATTTCAGCTCCTTACACTAGTAAGATGGTAAAGGTAATTAGTCAACTTCCTGCTGGGCCAGTCTCTTAACTAGTTTGCTAATTTACCCATAGGATTTCTCCTCTACAGGAGTATCTAGAGGACTCCCTTAAGCTTCTCCCCAGAGGGTTATAAAAACGCAACCATTTAGAAAATGGAGAGGCACTGTCCTAATCCTCTATAAATCCTTAAACTAGAGAAGAAGCTGTTACTGATTGACACACGTAACTCAGGGGAGCCCAGTCTTGGGGATGGGGAAACATGAGTTCACCATAGGTGGCCTTTGTTTGTTTGTTTAATCGTAGAGACTTCTCTTAAGTCAGCTGTTAAAGACCAAGGTCTCTTTGCAAACCAGGCCACTCAGACGCCCTCAGCTCCGCCCTCCCTCCCCCCCACCCCCCCACCCCCCGCCCCCTGCCTCCGCGCAGGCCCCTGCAGGGCGTCCACCTCCTCCAGGGTTTCAGTTGGAGGCATCAGCCCTCTTGTCCTTCAGCCAACCCTTCTGTAACTGATGTCCCTGTGGACGAGAGGGAGCGAAGCTTCAGGTTCATGTCAAAAATATTTTAACCCTTGCTCCACCCAGAAGCCGCCTGCGTAGGGTTGATGGACTATAAGGGCCTCGGTCCTAATTAGGGTCAAGCGGAAGTTACTAATCAGCACCGTGCCCAGGACTTCTAGGCTCAGCTGAAGCAAAATCCAGAGCATGCCGTCACACGCCCCGTGCGCGGGAGCCCATTGGAAAGGAGGAAACGTGAGCCCCCATCAGACACGGGCCTTTAGATGCAGTGGCGCTGACTGCCAAGGAACTCCACGTTCTCTGCTTTGCGCAGAATCTGATGAATACTCAGATTGTTCAGTGCGCAAAACATGCACACCCAAGTTCTGGAACTGGAGAGCGGTGATGGTTGCACAGCACTGTGGATATACTTAACGCCACTGAATTGTGCACGAAGTGGTTCAAATGGTAAATTTGACACTGTGTGTGTTTAATCACAATTAAAAACAAAAACCAGAAGCTCAGTTGCTTGCTTCTAGAAGCTGAGCCATCCATTTTATTTTTCATTTACAATGTTGACTTTTTAAAATCTTTATTTATTTATTTATTTATTTTTGGCTGCATTGGGTCTTCGTTGCTGTGCGCAGGCTTTCTCTAGTTGTGGCGAGTGGGGGCTACTCTTCATTGTGGTGCACGGGCTTCTCATTGCAGTGGCTTCTCTTGTTGTGGAGCACCGGTTCTAGGCGCACGGGCTTCAGTGGCTGTGGCACGTGGGCTCAGTAGTTGTGGCTCGTGGGCTCTAGAGCACAGGCTCAGTAGTTGTGGCGCATGGGCCTAGCTGCTCTGTGGCATGTGGGATCTTCCCGGATCAGGATTCGAACCCGTGTCCCCTACATTGGCAGGTGGATTCTCAACCACTGCACCACCAGGGAAGCCCGACTTTCTTTTATCTTGAACTATAATTGACACATAACATTAGTTTCAGGTGTACATTGCAAAATGATCACCACATCCATTCTTTCTTTTTTTTTTTTTTCTATCCTTTAATTTCCACAGCATGTTCATTCACATTTGACTGACTGATGGTACATAATTTTCTTTCACAATAGGCCAGGACATCTGTGTTATCCTGATTATACAAAAACAGATACAAAATGGTGTTGAGACTTACTTGCCTGAAATTACAAGACTAAGTGTATATGCATATAGTTTTTTAAATCTCTCTATTTCTATTCCATCCCTTTGGCCGAACATTATGAGTACAATATTTGCCCTTCTTCTCGTATTCCCTTCTCTTGTGGCAGGCATCACTGTCCAGTAACCCAAGCCAAATCTCCTTTGTCATCCCCCCCACCAACGGTCATCAAATGCTAGCAAGACATCTTCCTAAATCTCTCTGGAATTGATCTCTTCCCCATTAGGTTTCCCTTTTGCAAGTCCATTTCTTCATCATAAGTCTGATATGTGAGCTCTTAATTGCTCGGCCGCAGTTTTCTCTTCTTCAGTCAGTGGTAAGAGCTTCAGGTCTGTTTGCTTTTGTAGTTCTTGTATCAAGGTCATAGTCTTATTGAAAGTAGCACAAATGCGGCTCTTAGTCTCTTTGTGCTCCACAGCAGTTGGTTTAAAGCATGCATGCAGAGTTTGATATCGAGACTTTATTGCTGACAATTCCTTTAAGAGTGTAACTGGATTTTTCTTGCCTGCCGAATCAGGATAATTAGTCTTGATTTCCTATTCCAACCTGTGCTGAATGTAATCCGGATCAGAGTCAGCTTTCTGGAACATCAGTTCCAGCTTATCGACCTCTGCCTCCGTGTTGAATAGCTGACATTCCTCCTCCATTCTTTTTTTTAATTTTAATTTTTTTTAATGAAGTATAGCTGATTTACAATGTTGCATTAGTTTTAGATGTACAGTACAGTGATTCAATTATACATATATATGTATCTATTCTTTTTCAGATTCTTTTCCCTTATAGGTTATTACAAAATATTGAACATAGTTCCCTGTGCTATACAGTAGGTCCTTGCTGGTTATCTATTTTATATATAGTAGTATGTATATGTTAATCCCAAACTCCTAATTAATCCTTTCCCCCCTTTTCCCTTTGGTAACCATAAGTTCATTTTCTATGTCTGTAGGCCTATTTCTGTTCTGTAAATAAGTTCATTTGTATCATTTTTTTAAAGGTACCACATATAAGCGATTACATATGATATTTGTCTTTTGCTGTCTGGCTTACTTTGTATGATAACCTCTAGGTCCATCCATGTTGCCGCAAATGGCATTATTGCATTCTTCTTTATGGCTGAGTAGTATTCCATTGTATATATGTACCACATCTTCTTTATCCATTCCTCTGTTGATGGACATTTAGGTTGCTTCCATGTCTTGCCTACTAAGATCCTTTTTTTGGTTGGGGGGGGCAGGCTGTGCAGCTTGTGGGATCTTAGTGCCCCCAGCAGTGGAAGCGTGGCGTCTTAACCACTGGACCACCAGGAAAGTCCCCTAAGATCCATTCTTTCTTTTTTTAATTAATTAATTTATTTTATTTTATTTTTGGCTGCACTGGGTCTTCGTTGCGGTGCGCGGGCTTCTCACTGTGGTGGCTTCTCTTGTTGCGGAGCACGGGCTCTAGGCATGCAGGCTTCAGTAGTTGTGGCTTGCAGGCTCTAGAGCACAGGCTCAGTAGTTGTGGTTCACGGGCTTAGTTGCTCCGTGGCATGTGGGATCTTCCCGGACCAGGGCTTGAACCCGTGTCCCTTGCATTGGCAGGTGGATTCTCAACCACTGTGCCACCAGGGAAGTCCTAAGATCCATCCTTGAGTCTCTCCTTTACTTACCCCACATGACCAATCTATCAGGAAAACTTGTCAGCTCTACCTCCAGGAGATTTCCAGCATCTGTCCTCTCCATCTCCGTACCACATCCTGGTCCAAGCTACCATTCATACCTTTGATTACGGCAGCAGTAACCTCCTAACCTGTAACTCACCTCCCTAATCGACTCTTGCCCTTCTGCAACCCGTTTCCCTCTCAGTAGCAAGATCATAACAACTGACAGTGCTCTCCTCGCTGAAACCGAATGGATTCCCCTGGTTCTTGGAATAAAAGCCAAGCTCCCTATCCAGCCTCCAGGGTTCACACCATCTGTCACAACCTGCCTCTCCAGCCCCATCTCCTGCCACTTCCTTCTGGTTCACCACGTCCCAGCCCCTTTCTTTCTGCTCCTTGAGGATGCTAAGCTTGCTCCCATATCAGGGCTTTGCTCTTGCTGTTTCCTCTGCCCAGTCTCCACACGCTGGCTGTTTCCTAGCAGACCTCAGCTTCATGTCACCTCGGCAGAAAGGCCTTTCCCTTGTAAGTCTGAAGTAGCCACCAAATCCCTCCATCACATGTCCCTGGTGCATTTGCCTTACAGCCTGTATTATTCCCTACTATTTTCTTGTCTATTTGTAATCATGCCCTGTCCATGTCCTCCCCCTAGAATGGAAACTCCAGAAGAGTAGGACCCTGAACGGCTGGGTCCCCAGCATCTAGAATGGCGCCTGGCACGTAGCAGGTGCACAACACGTATGACTGAGTGAATGAGTGAAGACTTAAAGTGTATTTCCCAGACATTGGGAATGTCACCCGTAGCGGGATGAATGGTGGCACCCAAAAAGATATGTCCGCGCCCCAGAACCTGTGAATGTGACCTTATTTGGAAAAATGGGGTGGGGGGAGAGAGGGAGGGATAAATTAGGAGACTGGGATTAAAATATACACACTACTAAATATAAAATAGATAACCAACAAGGACCTACTGTATAGCACAGGGAGCTATACTCAATCTCCTGTAATAACCTTTAAGGGAAGAGAATTTTTTTAAAAAAGAGTAAATATATTTATATAATTGAATGTATAATTCAATTATGTGTATGTGTAATTATATGCAAAATTGAATTACTTTGCTGTACACCTGAAACTAACACAACATTACAAATCAACTATATTGCAATAAATATTAAAAGAAAAACCATCTTTGCAGATGTAATTAAGTTGAGGATCTTGTGACGAGAGCGTCCTGGATTCCCCGACTGGGCCCTAAATTCAAGGACAAGTGTCCTTAGAAGACACAGCGGAGACGGCCATGTGCAGACAGAGGCAGTGATTAGAGAGATGCTGACACAACCCAAAGATCGCCTGAAGCCACCAGAATCTGGAAGAAGCAAGGAAGGAACCTCACGCTTAGAAGCGTTGTAGGGAGCGTGGCCCCGCCAGCACCTTGACTTCAGCCTTCGGGCCTCCAGCCTTCGGGCCAACAGAGAATACATTTCTGTTGCTTTAAGCCACTGAGTTGGTGGTGATTTGCTACAGCAGCCCTAGGATGCTAGTACACTCCCCAAATGCACCTTCTTCTGAACTCTTCTGGCCCAAATTAACTGTGTGTTCCCTTTGATGTTAAATTAACCACGTAAAACAGTATGTGATTCTCTCCCACGTGCTTGTCCTTTTTCCCCCACCTGATAACTAAGGGCAGGATGTTATTGTTCTGCTTCTTGGCATTATCCGCAACAGTTTGCTGAGCGCTAGGGTGAGAGCAGGCACTCAGCAAGTCGGTATCGATTGAACAGTGGGGGATATGGAGACACCCACTGCTCAGGCTGGGGTTACGAAGCAAAGACTCTGGCATCATCAGGGATCCAGGGAACTTTGCTGCCTGTGGAAGCCCTGACTCGATCCAGGTTTGGGTATAATTTTGGCTTTGTCTACGCTGATCGGCCATCCTTCAAACCCAGCCTTTACAACACGGGGAAGATAGCTGGTATTTTATAATAACTATGAATAGAGTATAACCTTTAAGAATTGTCGGGCTTCCCTGGTGGCGCAGTGGTTGAGAATCTGCCTGCTAATGCAGGGGACACGGTTTCGAGCCCTGGTCTGGGAGGATCCCACATGCCGCGGAGCAACTAGGCCCGTGAGCCACAACTACTGAGCCTGCGCATCTGGAGCCTGTACTCCGCAACGGGAGAGGCCCCAACAGGGAGAGGCCCGCGCACCGCGATGAAGAGGGGCCCCCACTTGCCACAACTAGAGAAAGCCCTCGCACAGAAACGAAGACCCAACACAGCAAAAATTAATTAATTAATTAATAAAACGCCTACCCCCAACATCTTAAAAAAAAAATTGTCAATCACTATATTGTACACCTGTAACTTATATAATATTGTACATCAAGTATACTTCAATCAAAAACACAACAACAACATTTAGCTCCTGTTACCTCCGTCCTCCCTGAGCTTGGCTACTGTGGAAAACTTGTTCTCTGGCTGGAACTTGTAGGCTTGTCAAAATGACTGAGTTCTCGGAGGGGGACCACCCAGACAGCGGGGGAGTTAATGGCTTTGTTCTTGGCCCTCATTTGCTCCATCTCTGGGCACACACCCAAGTCTGGTGGTCTTCGCTGGGGGCCTCCCCAGGTGAAGGAGGAAGGGACAGTGGGAGAGAAAATCCAAGGGGAAAACATAGCCCACAAGAGAGCAGGAGAAATAGCAGGCCCAAGGGAAAAGCAGGGACTTCAGAGTTGGTTCGTCCCTGAAAACTGGTTCTGGACAAAAAGAGACTCAGCTCTGACCTGTGGGCACCAAAGGCACCGGCGGCCGCGTTAGGGAGCAGTGGATGTTGGTGTTTTCCTAAGAGGACACCTCTTGTTTTTCTTTCCTTTTTTGACTGTGGGTTTGTCCACTTTGTCGTTTCTGCCCCGGCTTCTCTGGGGATCCCTGTGCTCCTTCACAACAAGGTTCTTCTGACTTTGCTGCCGAGAACGACTTCTATAAATGCTCCGTGGGGTGCCCAGGACCCCCTCCCCGCAGAAGGCAGCAGGGACACCCCCCCATGCCCCCACTCCTCCTGTGCCTATTTGAAGCATGAGGGCAGAGACAGTTGATTTTCCTGCCCTGGGGCATCGGAGGGCAGGTGTGGCCACGTGGACAGCATCCCGGACAGAGATGACGGGAAGTGTCTCTATTTTCCATTTCTCTGGACTTCCTTTTACGGATTCACCCTTCCCCCCCATTTTCTTTCCAAACTCAGAAAGGAGCAAAACTTAGTGTGAAGCAAGAAGTGAAGGTAAAGAGGGGGAAAGAGCAGAGGGAGGGGGAAAGGTGGTGGCCCTGCGGTAACAAGGTGAGGTTTAACCTGATGAGCAAAGTCGGTACAAGCAATTTACGTAAGGAAGAGCTGTTCAGTAAGCATCAGGGGTGATAAGTACCTTCTAGAGAGTTAAGGCCCGGGTTGGATGCCTTCAGGAGTAGATTTTCTCAACCTTGGGCTATGAAGATTGAAAATGGCCACCGAGGCCACTGAAGAAATGGACTTGAAAGGAAAGAGGCTTCCACCTGTCCCAGCAGGTACAATCTGAGAAGTGAGGAGGGGATGCGTATGATTGGGTCACCCGGACACACGTGCTTTCACATGGACACACACACACACACACACACACACACACACACACACACTTTGGCTTAGAATGAGTCTGTCTGGGCCGTGACTTGTCTTAGAAAGGTTCTCAGTGGACCATGACCGTGGCAAAGGCACTATGGGACATCAGACACTGCAAGGGTGGCCTTCGTGTGGTGGTACCAGGACTAGCCCTGGGGTACAATTTTAAAAGTTATCTTGTTGGGGCTTCCCTGGTGGTGCAGTGGTTGAGAGTCCGCCTGCCGATGCAGGGGACACGGGTTCGTGCCCCGGTCCGGGAGGATCCCACATGCCGCGGAGCGGCTGGGCCCGTGAGCCATGGCCGCTGAGCCTGAGCGTCCGGAGCCTGTGCTCCGCAACGGGAGAGGCCACAACAGTGAGAGGCCCGCGTACCACAAAAAAAAAAAAAAAAATTATATATATATATATATATAAAATATGCCTTTAAAAATACATCTTAATAAGTTGAAATATGTGTCTGTTCTCCTTCTTCCTAAGAGGCTTCTCCTCTTCTCTATTTGCTTTGGCATTCGAATGCGTTGCAGACAAATGAGTCAGTTGAGATGAGGTCTTCAATTTGCTGGAGCCAGACATGTGTCAGCCCTACTCTGGGGAAGAAGCAGGAAGGTGCTCATTTCATACCTCGCCTAGGACACCCTGGCTGAAGTAACCTCAAAACATGCCCTGCCTTCCCCAAGGGTCTGTTTTGTTTTATTTAAAAAAATTGTTTTTGAAGTATAGTTGATTTCCAACATTGTATCAATTTCTGCTGATGATAAGGTGCTTCAAATTCCTTTGAAAGTGAAAGCACTGGCCAGGGGCTAGTGGTGTTTTTGTGTATTTCTTTCTTACAGACCAGGAGCACAGGAAATGGCTTGTCCTCAGGCCTGGCTGGTGGCTGTACTGGGACCAGAATCCATGTTCTGACCCCCAGCCTGGGGTAAAGGCTGCCCAGCCAAGTGCTTAGTTGGGTCTCATGTCTTGCAACTCATTCAATTAAAAGCAGTTTAACTGGGACTTCCCTGGTGGTCCAGTGGTGAAGACTCTGCTCTTCCACTGCAGGGGGCACGGGTTTGATCCCTGGTTGGGGAGCTAGGATCCAGCATGCTGTGCGGCTCCACAAAAAATTAAGGGGAAAAAAAAAAAGCAGTTTAACTGTTGCCTAGAAGGAGGAGAGCCTGCCACCGTCTACAGTCAGCGTTGAGGGAAGGACATCTGTCCATCTAAGGGTGGCTGGTGGGAGTAGGTGGAGGTTGGGGCTGAGGTGGGCAAGGGCAGGAGACAGAGAGACTGTCAAGAAGTCATCCTGGCAAGAGATGGTGAGAGGCTGGATTCCAGAAGGAACAGAGCAGAGGGACCAATTTGAGAAATGTTATTTATCTTGTGTTACTTAACTTTCTGTTTTGGAAACAGTCAGACTGACACACAAATAGAGAGACTAGTATAATGGACCTCCATATAGCCAGCACCCCCCTATTCACCAGTTATCAACATTTTGCATTTGAGAAGTTGTAGAAGGTGAGGTGGAGAGGACTTGGGGATTGATTAGGTGGTGGGGGAGAGAGGATGGTGATGGAGAGCAAAAGAGAAGGAAGAATCCAGAATGATCCTGGGCCTCTGGCTTGGTCAGGTAGACAAGGGAAGAAGCCGAGCCAGTCTGGAGGGAGATGGTAAGCTGGGTGAGCAGAGGCTCTCTGCAGCGCGGGGACTGTGCTCTTTGCAGCCCCCAGCCCCTTACACGGCTACCTACTAAAGGAATAAGCAAAGGACACTGGGTGGCAGGGTCAACCAGGGGCTCTCCTGAGGGCTGAGCCAGGGGGAGCTGGCGGAGTGTTTGCTTTCTTTCCTCTCTACTCCTTAAACCTTGGTTTTACCCCTTGAGAATTTCTTTTTTTTCTTTTTCTTTCTTTATTTTTTTGGAGTATAATTGCTTTACAATGTTGTGTTAGTTTCTGCTGTACAATGAAGTGAATCAGCTATATGTATACCTATATCCCCTCCCTCTTAGACCTCCCTCCCCCCATCCCCCCCATCCCAGAGAATTTCTGAAAATGAAAATAACCACCTAGCCTTTTTCCCAGAAAAAGAGAAGCTTTGCAGATGAACAGAAGGTTGCAAGAGGGTGTTCTGGAAAGAGAACAGTGATGTAACAGGGCTGACGGCTCCACCCTTCAGGAAACTGCCCAGGCTCTGCCCCAGGGGACTCTTCCGGGCATGAGAATTCAGCTCTACCTCGAAGGTGCCCACATTCACCCTCCACTGTGTGTGTCTTGGAATACACTTAGAGTGCACGGCAGAGGGGATAAGAGGTGTCCCATGGTGGGTCACCCTGACCTACAGAGGGTCCGGGATGGGGAGCCAGCCTCTTCTCATGTTCCAGACAGAGTCTGTCTCATTTTAGGTCAGGATGACACTGCCTGGTCCTGATTTGCAGAGGTTCCAACTTGTCCTCCACTGTTTCCAACCAGGGATGTGACCACCCTGGTTGGCTGGTGTTCAAAATTCCTTATCGCCATTCCAGCAATTATGGGCCACACCAAGGGTGCCCTGTGGGTCTGGTTTTATCTGCCCTGAAGTGTCCATGCCTCTGAGACACAGGCCTGAGTCACCTCCTGTGCGTTCATTACCCAGGAAGCCCTTTGGCATTCTGGCCAAGTCCCAGGCTATTGCGGGTTTTTCCCTTGTCTTCTAGCCAAAAAGCAAAACAAACAAATCGCTCCCTCTCTATTAAACTTCTACCAGCCTTCTAGACCCAGCGCAGTCTTCAAAGAGGCATCTCTTTGCACAGAAATTTCTCCCATGAATTTGAACTCCCCAGATGTGCTGGTCCGAGAGCCCGTGGCACTCTGCCTGGAGCTGTCACCAAGTTGCCATCTGGCAGGTTTCGTGCTGTGTCATCTCCCCAACTGGATTCAGAGCTCCTGGAGGACTTGCTTCTTCCCTTCCCTCCAGCGGCAGCCGTGTAGTGTTTCCCAAGTTGGATTCATTCAGAGGTGGTTCTTCTAGTTTTGGTGAAAATTATTCTGCCCTGAATGTTGAGATGGAAGCCTAAGGTAGCGAAGGTCCCCAGCACCATCTAGGACTTTTGAATTGACTTCCACAGCTGTGACACCTGTAGGGATCTTGAGGGCAGCCCAGGGGGCATGTGCTGCCTTGGGTAGATGTGGTCCCAGGTCAACCTGCTCTGAGAGTCACATTTCGTTCACTAAGACTTTCTATATTTAAGCACTTCAGACTCATTGGACTCAAGTCTCCTCTTAACACCATCCAAAAAGCAGTGGCTTGGGTTTGGAGGGAGCGAGGAGGGTCATCTGCTTCCTCACGTCCTTCTGCTCTTGTGTTGCTTCTTCTTTTTTTTTTTTTTTTCGGTATGCGGGCTTCTCACTGCTGTGGCCTCTCCCATTGCGGAGCACAGGCTCCGGACGCGCGGGCTCAGCGGCCATGGCTCACGGGCCCAGCCGCTCCGCGACATGTGGGATCTTCCCGGACCGGGGCACGAACCCGCGTCCCCTGCATCGGCAGGCGGACTCTCAACCACTGCGCCACCAGGGAAGCCCCTTCTTCTTTTTGTAATTGGAGTATAGTTGATTTACAATGTTGTGTTAGTTTCAGGTGTACAGCAAAGTGATTCAATTACACATCTGTACATATATCTATTCTTTTTCAGATTCTTTTCCATTATCGGTTATTACAAGATATAGAATACAGTTCCCTGTGCTCTACAGTAGGTTCTTGTTTCTTGTCCATTCTGTTGAGAATGGAACCAGGGAGAGGAAATTCAAACGTTTCTCTGACTACCCTTGGCAAGCCATCCTCTCTCTGTTTATTTGTAACAGACCCCATCCATTGTTGTGGCTGCTTTTCTGTCCAGCACTGGCCATTCCTTTTTTTTGAGTGTCAACAGCCCGGTGCTGCCTCTCCAGGGGGACTCGATTCTCTGTTCTTCAAAGGGCCCTAAGGGGCCTCCCTGCACAGCCCCCTTGGGACCAGCTAAGGCCCAGCCTCTTCCCCCCAGGCCTCACCTAGCTGGGCTCAGCGCTTCGCAAAGCCTCTGGGCTGAAGGGTAGGGTTTGTTTTTCTTTTCTGCCAATGTGTCATGGATCAGTACTTCCATAAAATGCATTAAAAATTACTAGGGGGGTGCTTCCCTGGTGGCACAGTGGTTGAGAGTCCGCCTGCCGGTGCAGGGGACAGGGGTTCGAGCCCTGGTCTGGGAAGATCCCAAATGCTGCGAAGCAACTAAGCCCGTGTGCCACAACTACTGAGCCTGTGCTCTACAGCCCACCAGCCACAACTACTGAGCCCATGTGCCACAACTACTGAAGCCTGCGTGCCTAGAGCCCATGCTCCACGACAAGAGAAGCCACCACAATGAGAAGCCCTCGCACCACAACGAAGAGTAGCCTCCGCTCACCACAACTAGAGAAAAGCCCACGTGCAGCAACGAAGACCCAACGCAGCCAAAAATAAACAAGTAAATAAATTTATTAAAAAAAAAAATAAAAATTACTAGGGAAACCACTATTTACAATAGCCAAGGTATGAAAGCAACCTAAGAGTCCATCGATAGATGAATGGATAAAGAAAATGTGGTACATATATATAATGGAATATTACTAAACCATAAAAAAGAATGAAATAATGCCATTTGCAACAACATGGATGGACTTAGAGATTATCATACTAAGTGAAGTAAGTCAGACAGAGAAAGACAAATATATAATATTACTTCTATGTGGAATCTTAAGAATGATACAAATGAATTTATCTACAAAAGAGAAACAGACTCACAGACTTAGAAAACAAATTTATGGTTACCAAAGGGGAAAAGTGGGGGGGAGGGAGAAATTAGGAGGTTGGGATTAACATATGCACACTTCTATATATAAAATAGATAAGCAACAAGGATCTACTGTATATCACAGAAAACTCTACTCAATATTCTGTAATAACCTAAATGGGAAAAGAATCTGAAAAGAATATATATATATATAATTGAATCACTTTGCTGTACACCTGAAACTAATACAACATTGTAAATCAACTATACTCCAATATAAAATAAAAATTTTAAAAAAATGACTAGGGAAGGGTGGCAGAATATGCCACCCCAAAGTATGCCACTTTGGCATAAGGATTAGTTTGAGCTAAATGCATTTTTTGAAATAAATTTATTAATTTATTTATTTTTGGCTGCATTGGGTCTTCCTTGCTGCCCACGGGCTTTCTCTAGTTGCGGCGAGCAGGGGCTACTCTTTGTTGGGGTGCACGGGATTCTCATTCCAGTGGCTTCTCTTGTTGTGGAACACGGGCTCTAGGCACACAGGCTTCAGTAGTTGTGGCTCGTGGGCTTTAGAATGCAGGCTCAGTAGTTGTGGCGCACGGGCTTTGTTGCTCCACGCATGTGGGATCTTCCTGGACCAGGGCTCGAACCCGTGTCCCCTGCATTGGCAGGCGGATTCTTAACCACTGCACCACCAGGAAAGTCCCTAAATGCATTTTAAAAACAGCAGGTGCAAGAAGGGTGCTCTGACTCTCCCCTTTTTCTCTCTAAAAGCAGGAGATAAAACCCCAGATGGAAGATGTCTTCCCTACCTGTGGAGGAAGGTAACATTCTTATCATCAAGACCAGGGAGTTGAACCCAAGAGAATTCTGTGCAAACAGACCTTGTTGAAATAATTCTCATCTTCCTTCAGCCTCTCTTATATTTTTGTTACTTTTCTACAATCACCTCTCTTTGTTCAACCTACTAGAAAAACATTTAAGGTTTGTCACTTTCTTTGGGTCTGCATTTCCTCCTGAGGGCTCTTGTGTCACAAAAAACTTGTATTAAATAAATGTGTATGCTTTTCTTCTGTTAATCTATCTTACGTAAATTTAATCCTCAGGCCCAGCCCAAAACCCTAAGGGGAAAGAGGTAAAAATTGCCTTCGCTACACTAAGAAAATGACATTTTGAAAATAAACTCCCAAAATACAAGTCCTGTTTTCATTATTAGACTCAACAGTCAGAAAATTACGCTGCCAAATCACTATGAAACTGTCTTAAAAATTTCTCTTTACTTCTGCACTTATTTCTTCTTGGACTGGCCACACAGTTCACGGATCAGTTCCTGTCCCTGGAACACAGTGTGTGTAGCCCTGGGCTAACCCATCTTGAAAGAATTTGCTGTGTTTTAAGAAAACGCATTCTTTACTCTACTGTCGTAAGTAATATCCTAACAGTTTATAATTTAAAAAACAGTATTTATTCTTCCCAGTTTTCTCTCCCTCTCCCCGCAGACCAGCTCCGCTTCCTATTTCTTCCTCTCCTCCCTCTATTCTTCTTTTTCTTTCTCCGGAATCCCAATAGCCAACTAGTTGGATGGGTTGACCTTTTCTTCTGAGTTAATTTATCTCTGTGTGTGGCAACTATTCTGGGGGAACAGGCAGTAATGGAGCCAGGAACTCACACTGAATAGAAGCAGTGACTTGGGTCACGGTTGGGGCAGAGGTGGTTGGAACAACCACCAATGCTGTAGGAGAAATAAGAGAAACTGATCAGTTGGTGTGCTCCCGGCTTCCATGTGAGGGAGGTTCCAGCCCTGGGCGCTTCCAGCTTTGCTCCCTATGGCTCAGCGTGGAGAGCCACTTCCTTAATCTTTCAAGGAGTCCACATAGCCCATGGGCTCCAGTCCTTGCTCAGCCACTTTACCGACCTGTCTTTCTCCCTGTGATGCAGGCTGCAGACTCATCCACGTGGCCCTCAGTGTCCTAACCACCCCAGTCAGGATTGCATCTGTCCTGCTGATGGTGGTTGACGGACAATGGATTCAGCTCCACACTCATTGCTTCCATGTCCACCGGACAGCCTGTGGCAGACAGAACGACAAAAATAAGTCTCGAAGTTAAGAGTCCTCTAAAGTTCAGTGAGGAAACAGATTTGGGGCTTATATCACATCTATCATTAACTCAGACGAAGTGGAGCTGCAGATGTCTGGGGGAGGGCGGGGTGGGGGGCAGGGGGTCCTGGGGAAGAGTCACAGCGGGCGGGGTACGTGAACTGTGTTCCCTGCGTTAGAGGAGAGAGGATTGCAGAAATGGGGTATGGGATGTGCAGGAGGATGAGAGAGGGGTGGCTGGAGCTGCGGGTGGGAGGCAGATGCTGGAGAAGAACTTGCCTCAGGCAGCTAGGCTCCACCACCCACTACACTCTCACGAGACTCCTGCAGTCACGTCCCTACCTTCTGCTCTCCCTTCCTCTCTTGTCCCCTAAAAATCCATGCTCGGCAGCCAAAGCGATTCTTTTAAAAGTAGCTCAGACTTGTCACGGCCTTGCTTCACCCCATCCACTGGTTTTCTATTACTGGTCGAATAAAATCCAAACTCCCCACCTATCCTCAATGCCCAGTGTGACCCCCTGTTCTGGCCTGTCTGGCACCACCCTTCCTGGCACACTGTGATGGGCACCAGCTTGACAGCGGTGCAGCTCGACACCACCTGGACCAGAGGGGAAGAGGTTGGAGTGGCAGAGCCTTCCGGCCCCAGGGGACCACAGGAATGTCAATTTCTTTGTGCAGCAGGTGCTCATGGGCTGATTTGCTTGAGGAGATGGGATTTCCATTTTCCACATGCTGAATTTAAGCATTAAATTTAAGCATTAAAGCTGGGCATTATCTGGTGAGGCTAAAGATGTGCGAACCCTATGACCAGCCGTTACGCTCCTGCAGAAACGTTTATGCGTGTGTACGGGGAGCTCAGAGGGCAGAGATCAAAGCTACAGCCCACGGCCCGATCCTGCCCCAAGTCTGGGTTCGTACAGCTCGTGAGCTCAGAACTGGTTTACATTTTTAGGATGACTTTTCCTCTTTTTTCCATATTTTAAAATTTCTTTCAAAATAAAGAAGACTATGCAACAGAGACCACATATGGTCACAAAACCTAAACTATTCCTTTACAGAAAAAATTCGCCAACCCCTGATTATAGGACTGCTCACACAGGATTGTTTGTAATAACAGAAAACCAGAATCATCTGAAGTATCCATCGGCAGAAGATCAATAGATTATAGTTTGTTCACATAATGAATCTTACTCAGCGTTGAAAATGAACAGACTGTAGCTCTAGGTAACAATCTGGATGATTCTCACAACCACACTGAGCAAATAAAATAGGACACACAAAAAATACAAACGGATTCCACTCACATCAAGATCAAAAACAATCGAAAGCAAACTCATTTAGGAATGCACATATGCACGGTCAGCGATGAAGAAAAGTAAGAATTATTTTTTTAAAGTCGAAACTGTGGTTACCTCTAGGGCTGAGGGAGGAGGTGGTGCTCAGGAAGGGCACATGCAGGTTTCTGGGGTGTGGAGTGGTATTTGATTTCCTTCCCTTGGTGGTGGTTTTGTGGGTTTTCCTTGCATAACTAATCTTAATTTGTGGGTCTATGTCTTATACCTCCATCTCTATGTAAGATTGTATGGGTTAGCTGTTGCTACAGTAATGGTGTGTAACAAACCACCCCAATATTCAGTGGCTGAAGACCACGACCCTTTAATCTCACAGCTCTGGGGGTCAGCGGGGCCAGTGGCTGTGATGCATCTGCAGTCATGGGGCTGCTCTGCTTCTGGCTTTAGGTCAGCACTTTGGCTGGGGCAGCTTTGCTCCATGTGTGTTCGTTGCAGGCCCAGACTCAGGAGGCAGGGGAAGCTCCGTTCACCGCAACGCCCGAGACTCAGATAAGGCATATAGTGTCACTTCTACCCTACTGGCCAAAGGAAGTCAAATGACTGAGCCCAAAATCAAGGGGCGGGGGTGAAGCCCACAGTGAAGCAGAGGGGTGAAGAACTGGAGCCAGGAACGCAAGTATATCTCTCCCAATAAAAGCATTAGTTAGGAGAGAAATCGAAGCTACTTTGGGGCAGCCAGTTAGGAGTCACAGATGCTGATCAGGAGCTCAGAAATCTCTCGAACGCAGACCAAGACTTGGCTCGTCCGCATTTAGGTAGCAACCAACGCCCACAAGTGACTGAGTTGTCTGGGGACATTGTACTGGGTTGAAGCAAGAGCATCACTAATGTGAGTTGGGCTCAAGCTAATCCAGTATAGTGGGTTTACACAGGCACCAGCGGAGCGGCAGGAAGAGGGGGCTAAGAAAGGAGAGAGTTTGAAACTGAACAAGGCAAATGGCACTGATGGTGTCGAGTGTGGAACAATGTGCTGGGCTTTTGCTCTTGGGAGATCGCATTAGAGAAAGGAACTTGGCAGCTCTGTAGGGACCAAATCCCATCTGCAATGGGTTGAGGCAATTGGAGAGGATACAGGGCTGTTCTTTCAAGCAGCGTGGCTACCGAGCATAGGTTTTCAACCTCCTCCCCACTCTACCCTACACTAGACTAGTACTTCCCACTGTCATCAGTAGCAGCGCTCACCGCAGGGTGACTTTCAACGGTCCTCACCTTCCTCCAGCCCCGTTTTAAGAAACATTGTTATAAAAACAGGACAGAGAGGTGGTGACTAGGAAAGGATGCTGTACCCAGAGAGGATATCATATTACTGATAAATAGAAGAGCTTGGGTTTCTGCCCTGCCCAAAGGTGAATCCAAGGTCAGCATCCTTGCAGAACTTATTGTCTCTAGGGGAAGTGACCTGTGAACACCTTACAGGAGTTCAAGGCAGGGCAACAGGAGGGATGACTACACTCACCTGCTATCTGTAGTGCTGGCATTGAGGAAGGAGCAAGGAGGGGACAGGCTTACAAAGGAGGAAGCATTTAGGGAGTGGGCTGAGCTGGAAAACGGATGGGGAAGGGTGAGTGGGGGTGGGGAAGGGTGAATGGGGGTAGGGCAACACGTGGAGTGTCTAGGAGGGCAGGGTGTGGAGGGAGAAGCCTGCAGATGGGGCTGGAAACGAAGGTTGGGGCTCTGTATGGAGAACATCAAATGCCAGGGGTATTAGGGCTTACACTCTGCAGGCAGTTGAGAGCCACCGTGTTTTTTGTTTTTAATATAAATTTATTTATTTATTTATGTATTTATTTATATTTATTTTTGGCTGCATTGGGTCTTCGTTGCTGCATGCGGGCTTCTCATTGCGGTGGCTTCTCTTGTCGCAGAGCACGGGCTCTAGAGCGCAGGCTCAGTAGTTGCGGCGCATGGGCTTAGTTGCTCCACGGCATGTGGGATCTTCCCGGACCAGGGCTAAAACCTGTGTCCCCTGCATTGGTAGGTGGATTCTTAACCACTGTGCCACCAGGGAAATCCAAGTGAAGTGTTTAGAAGAGTGTGTGGCATACAGAGTGTGCTCAAAAGTATTAGCTATTATGTAGCCCAAAGGTGGAGGCAATCCGTGTGTCTACCATGGGTGAACCAATGAACAAAATGTGGTCTATACATACAGTGGAATATTATTCAGCCTTAAAAAGGATGGAGGGCTTCCCTGGTGGCGCAGTGGTTGAGAGTCCACCTGCCGATGCAGGGGACACGGATTCGTGCCCCAGTCTGGGAAGATCCCACATGCTGTGGAGCGGCTGGGCCCGTGAGCCATGGCCGCTGAGCCTGCGCGTCCGGAGCCTGTGCTCCACAACGGGAGAGGCCGCAGCAGTGAGAGGCCCGCGTACCGCAAAAAAAAAAAAAGGATGGAAATTCTGACACATGCAGCAGTGTGGATGAACCTCCATGACATTATGTTAACTGAAACAAGCTGGTCACAAAAGGACAAATACTGTATGAGTCCACTTATGTACGGTGCATAGAACAGTCAGATTCATAGAGACAGAAAGTAGAATGGTGGTTGTCAGGGGCTGCGGGGGAGGGGGTATGGGGACTTGTTTAATGGGGACAGAGTTTCAGTTTGGGAAGATGGAAAACCCTCTGAGATGTATGGTGGTGATGGTTTCACAACAATGTGAAGCTACTTAATGTCACGGAACGGTGTACTTAAAAATGGTAAAAATTATAAATTTTATGTTATGTGTATTTTACCACAACTTTTAAAAATATGTAAGAGCTATTGTTATCTCTAGTCTCAGAAACGGACCTGGCGATTCCTGTCTGCCCTGTAACTCTGGCAGACAGGGCTCAAATTTTGCTCCCCTCATATCTTCTCAGTTACAGTAAGTTATCTTTTCCCCTTTAAATCCAGCCCTGTCTTTGTCGTAGGCCAAGAGAACTATGGAACAGACAGCCTAGATGGTGGAATCCAGGAAAGCCGGAGGAAAAAGAGTGAAAGCTCTAAGCAGAGGGGCCCCCAGGCTCTGCTGGAACTCTGGCCGCAGCTCCTGGCTGACACTCTACTGACCCTGTTTGCTGCGGCGCCAGAGAACAAAGTCTACCCAGAAGCCGGATGCCCGCTGGGGAGCCACGGAAGTGGTTTCTCGTGGCATCCCCTCCGGTGAGCACCAAAAGAATGGCGGATCTGGGAGAAGCGAGGCTAAGGCTCAGGTGGCTGTAAAGTTTGGAGGCTCTTGGGTCCCATTTGTACCCTCAGCAAAGCCGTTTTCCCCTGGGACCCTGGGAGGTGAGGGCCAGCGGGCCTGTGCCCTGGGCGGATGACTCTCGCTTACAACATGGCCCAGGACAAGGGCTCTGTCACTGGTCTCCACAAAAGGAATCCTTTTTCATGCTTAATTTAATAAATCTTTTCTTAATATGTCCCGTAAGCAGGACTTAAAAGCAGCTGCACATTCTAAAAAAATACAACAAACTGTGGGGTTAAGATGCCATGCTCCCAGTGCAGGGGGCACGGGATTGATCCCTGGTCGGGGAAATAAGATCCTACATGCCTCACGGCTCGGTGAGAAAACAAAACAAAACAAAAACCAACGAACTAGTGAATATAACAAAAGAGAAGAAGTGTCGCAGATATAGAGAACAAACTAGTGGTTACCAGTGGGGGGGAGGTAGGGGAGTAAAAGGTACAAACTATTAGGTATAAAATAAGCTACAAGGATATATTTTACAACACAGGGAATATAGCCAATATTTTAGAATAACTATAAGTAGAGTATAACCTTTAAGAATTGTGAGTCACTGTGTTGTATACCAGTAACTCAGATAATATTGTACAGCAATTATGCTTAAAAAAAAGGAAAAAAAAGTGGGCTTCCCTGGTGGCACAGTGGTTGAGAGTCTGCCTGTCGATGCAGGGGACACGGGTTCGTGCCCCGGTCCAGGAAGATCCCACATGCTGTGGAGCGGCTGGGCCCGTGAGCCATGGCCGCTGAGCCTGCGCGTCCGGAGCCCGTGCTCCGCAACGGGGGAGGCCACAACAGTGAGAGGCCCGTGTACCAACAACAACAACAAAAAAAGCAGCTGCATGTTGGGACCAGTTTGGGGAGCTTAACCAATATGATGCCCACACCCAAACTCCAGAAGTTCTGGTTTAATTGGAGAGGTGCCACCCAGGCATAGGGATTTAAAAAGCTCTCCAGGTGATTATGAGGGACAACCAAGGTTGAATACCACTGCTCTAAAGTTCAAACAGGAAGACTATGGCCTCAGTGAGTGAGGTAGGAGCTGCAGCAGATGGAGATTAAAAAGGTCCAGGGAAGCCCAGGTACCACTGAGTGATCGTTTCATGGGGAGGACCATGGACGGGCGGTATCCGCTATTTCTGATGAACAGGAGCCATTAATCTGAAGCTGGTTTGGTCTGTGCACACATAGTGATGTGAAGACCCTGCCTTCTGCATTGAAAATACAGCTTTGGACTTGCCTGGTGGTGCAGCAGTTAAGAATCCGCCTGCTAATGCAGGGGACACAGGTTCGAGCCCTGGTCCGGGAAGATCCCACGTGCCGCGGAGCAACTAAGCCCCTGCACCACAACTATTGAGCCTACTCTCTAGAGCCCGCGAGCCACAACTACTGAAGCCTGCACGCCTAGAGCCTGTGCTCCGCAACAAGAGAAGCCACTGCAATGAGAAGCCTGCGCACCACAATGGAGAATAGCCCCCGCTCTCCACAACTAGAGAAAGCCCGCGCACAGCAACAAAGACCCAACGCAGCCAAAAATAAATAAGTAAATAAATAAATAAATTTATTAAAAAAACAAGCAAACATAGCTTTGTAAAATATAAAATAGGTCCCCCAAATGGTCACTTTTCTGCCAGTCATGGTGTCTGGGCTTTTCCCTTTGGCTTGTACCGGAACTGCTGAGAATTGTAGTCAAAACACACCCTGTCACATCTGCGGGTGTCTGCTGACTGCTTACTTCAGCTTTCTTGATGTCATAACAAAGCTGTCCAATGTATTTCTTAATGGGGTGAAGTCTGCTGTCTCTTCTGTTTTGAAATCCATGAGTGGCGAGACTCTGACTCATTTCCCTTAGCCTGTAGAGTGCTACTGCTTCCTGGATCACAGACCCTGCGGGCACCAGAATTCATAGCAGGGGTGAAAACTACCATTCCTCAAGGCCACGAGTTCAAATTCAGACTCTCCCACTGTTGGCGGGGGAGTTGTATGGACAACTAGCTGACATTTCTGGGCTTTGAGGGTTTGTAGAAAAGGAGATGTGTAAATACAAAACGTGGTTAACCCTAATTCAGACTTTTGAGGAGAGGACCAGCAGATTTCTCTCAGTGTGTAAGAGACCGGATTGTTCTGCTGGGCGACCCTGACACCGACTAGCTTTTGTTCAAGCATTCAAGACACATGCACTGCCCGAAACTGTTCTAGGCTCCTAGAAAACAGGCAGAGGCAAGTCGGACATTATGGACCCGGCCTCTTTAATTTTTTGGAAGACTTTATTTGTTTAGAACAAAAGGTTTACAACAAAATTGAGAGGAAGGTACAGAGATTTCCCATATATCCCGTTCCCTGCAACATGCATAGCTTCCCCTATGGTCAGCATTACTCACCAGAATAGTACATTTTATTTTTACTGAGGATGAACCTACACTGACACATCAGAATCACCCAAAGTCCATAGTTTACCTTAGGGTTCACTATTGGTGTTGTATATTCTATGGGTTTGGACAAATGTATAATGACATGTACTCACCACTACAGTATCATACAGAGTATTTTCACTGCCCTAAAATTCCTCTGTGCTCTGCCTGTTCATTCCCTCTCTCACCCTCCCAACCCCTGGTCTTTTTATTATCTCCATAGTTTTGCCTTTTCCAGAATATCAAAAAGTTGGAACCATACAGTATGGAGCCTTTTCAAATTGGCTCCTTTCACTTAGTAACATGCATTTAAGATTCCTCCATGTCTTATCACGGCTTGATAGCTCACTCTTTTTTAATCTGAATAATATTCCATTGTCTGGATGGACCACAGTTTATTCATTCACCTACTGAAGGATATCTTGGTTGCTTCCAAGTTCGGGCAATTACGAATAAAGCTGCTCTAAACATCATGTGCAGGTTTTTATGTGAACATGTTTTCAACCCCTTGGATAAATACCAAGGAGCTCATTGCTGGCTCATAGGGTAAAAGTACGTTAATTTTGTAAGGAACTGTCCAACTATCTTCCAAAATGGCTGCACCGTTCTGCATTCCCATCTGCAATGAGTGAGAGTTCCTGTTGCTCCGCATCCTCCCCAGCATTTGGCGTTGCCAGTGTTCGGGATTTTGGCCATTCTGATAGGTATGTAGTGGTATCTCTGTGTTGTTTTAATTTGCGCTTCCCTGATGACATATGATGTGGAGCTTTCTGTATGCTTCCTTGTCATCTGTATATCTTTGGTGAGGTATCTGTTAAGGTCTTTAGCCCATTTTTTTAAATCAGGTTTTTTGTTTTCTTATTGTTGAGTTTTAAGTGTTCTTTGTATATTTTGGATAATAGTCCTTTATCAGATGTGTCTTTTGCAAATATTTTCTCCCCATCTGTGGTTTGTCTTTTGATATTGTCTTTTGCAGAGCAGAAGTTTTCAATTTTATCTGGACTCTGCCTTTTCGTGAAGCTTACCAAGATGTGTGCTTGGGAAATAGCATTCACTGTCTTCAGACTGTTCTTTTTTTTTTCCAGTTTTATTGAGACATAATTAACATATGGCATTGTATAAGTTTAAAGTGTACAGCATAGTGATTTTTTTAAAACTTACCATTTTAATTATTTTACCATTTTTATGTGCACAGTTCAGCACCATTAAGAACATTAACATTGGGGACTTCCCTGGTGGTCCAGAGGGTAAGACTCCGTGCTCCCAGTGCAGGGGGCCTGGGTTCGATCACTGGTTGAGGAACTAGATCCCGCATGCATGCCGCAACTAGGAGTCCACAGGCTGCAACTAAGAAAGATCCCGCATGCTGCGGCAAGGATCCCATGTGCTGCAGCTAAGACAGGGTGCAGCCTAAATAAATAAATTAATAATAAATATTTTTTAAAAAAGAACATTAACATTGTTGTGCAATCATCACCACCATCATCTCCAGAACTTTTTCATCTTCCTAAACTGATACTCTACCCATTAAACACTAACTCCCCATTCTCCACTGCCCCCAGCTCCTGGTAACCAGTATTCCACCTTCTGTCTCTATGAATTTGACTGCTAGAGACCTCACATAAGTAGAATCATACAGTATTTGTCCTTTGTGCCCGGCTTATTTCACTTAGCGTAATGTATTCAGAGTTCGTCTGTGTTTTCGCATACAACATAGTGATTTGACTTACATATAACCTTGAACCATTCTTTTTCACTTAATTAATAACAGCGAACACTTAGGGAGTGCTTACTGCATGCCAGTTCCCGTGCTAAACCCTTGGTTTGCACTCCTTTTAAAAACAGCTATTTCCTTTTATCACAATTCTTACTCCCCTTTTCCTTTAAGCAACCATCCTAACATGTTTTGTGTATGTCCTTGTTTGTGGTTGTGGAATCTTCAGTTGTTGTTTCTATGCATGCATTTTAATTTATATTTATGTCAGATATGCTTATGTAAATTAGGGTGGGTGCACTTTTTCTTCCAGCATGTGTTAGTGTGATCCATCTGTGTTGCTAGCTGTGCATCTCCCCTCGTCTCATGGCTATAAATGACTCACAGAGTGCAGCCACTGTGTTTCACCCGTCCACCACCCCACGGAAGGGCTGCGAATTGCGCCCAGTGCCCTGCCTCTGCCAGCAACCCTCTGCTACGACGAGCATCCTCGTGTAGGTGTCCTTAGGCCCCTGTGTGAGACACTTCAGGATATATCTATCTATATCTATATATTCCCAGGAGTGGATTATTGGTTATGTGGTATACATACAGGTGGTCAGGCTAAGGAAGGCAGATTGCCTGTAGAATGGCTACACCACCTACCTACTACCTGCATTCACGTAGGGAGCTTATAGCCCCACATCCTAACCCACTTGACCTTACTCAGCTTTTTAATTTTTGCCGAATAGGTGGCAAGTAATATCTCGTTGGTCTAATTTGCATTTACCTTATAACCAAAGAACATCTCTCCATATATGTGTTTAGTCCTTTTGGTTTCCTCTTCTCAAAATGACCTGTTCCTAGTCTTGGCCCATTTTTCCACTGGGTTCTTCTCTCTTTCTTGTTGATGTGCAGGACTTCCTGTCTATTCCAGATACGAGTCACTTTTGGGCTTGATATTGCAGTATCTTTGCCCAATCTGTTATCTGGTCATTATCTTTGACCGCTGTGCCCTTTGTTTTACAGAAATCCTGTATTTGGAGGGATCACATTAACCTTGAGTCTTATGATTGTGCTTTTCGACTTTTTTTGAAGAAGTCCTTCTTTGCCTCTAGTCCGTAAAGACACTATTTACAGTTCTTCTCTTACCAGCAGAGTTTGTATTTCACAGGTCGGGCTGCAGTTCATCTGCACAGTAGCTCTGTAAATGATGTTTATCAGGGATCCACTTGTGTTTGTTTCTGCTTACCCTACTCACCGGATCTTCATAACAGCTCTCTGAGGTAGAGGAATAAACTGAGGGCAAGGAAGCTTAAAATGCTAGCAAGTGGCAAAATCCAAACCTGATTTTGTTTCTTCAAATGTCAAGGAGCTGGACCGTGTTACAGAGTTCCAGGGCAGGGGAGCAATGAAGCCTGGGACCCAGAGCACAGTTCACCTAGAATAGGCACTATTCATTACTCGGTGGATGGATGAGGCCCTCAGTTTGGTCTCTTGGACTTAGTTCATTAAGAAATGCCAACAGGGCTTCCCTGGTGGCGCAGTGGTTGAGAGTCCGCCTGCCGATGCAGGGGACGCGGGTTCATGCCCCGGTCCAGGAAGATCCCACGTGCCGTGGAGCGGCTGGGCCCGTGAGCCATGGCCGCTGAGCCTGCGCGTCCGGAGCCTGTGCTCCGCAACGGGAGAGGCCACAACAGTGAGAGGCCCGTGGACCGCAAAAAAAAAAAAAAAAAAAAAAGAAAAGAAATGCCAACAAACCCCCAGGAAGGGGCACACTCAAACCCCCGGCTTCAGTAGGAAGCCACTTCCCATCTCTCTGACCCCTTCACCACGTAGGCCACACACGCAGCCTACTCCAAAGTAGCTTCTCCTCCCTCAGCTTAGGGTCTCCTTCTACTTCCTGTCCTCATATTTTGCGCTTATGAACTCTAAGAAATCTAAGAAACTCTAAGATGCGGAGAGTATTTTCCAAGTGCCAGGCACTGTTCTACGCACTTAACGTGTAGACACTCATTTACTATTCATAACAACCCTATGAGGTGGGTATTATCATTGTACCCATTTTGCAGATCATAAAATCAAGGCCACAGTTCTCACTTTTAGTAAGTAGCAGAGCAGGGATATAAACCCAAGCCACTGAGCATGGAGCCTGCACTCCCAACCACTGCATCATACTGTCTCTTGTAGGGTACATTACCATCCTATCCAGATCAAGTACAACTTCAGAAACTATAAAATACAGGTACCTGAATAAGGCTGTGAGTTTTATTTCAAGCATCTTTGTAACAGATGCTGCCATTTGACATTCCAGCATCCAGAATCACCTGGATGAAGACTTGCAGTCATCGCGGTGGCCTGGTTACCTCACATCCCTGCTGGAGCCAAAGACCTCAAACATCTTGCTCTGCAAGAAAGCCCACCTGATTCATTAGGGCTTGCTGTGCAGCACAACTTTTTATTAAGTGAGCATCCCACTAACTGTAGAGTTGCAGTTCCCAGCCCAGCCACACAGCATGGCGCTTGTCACTGCTTTTGGCAGAATCTCTTAGTCCCCTTTGTGTAACGGAATCAGGGGGGCGGCAGTATGACCACTTCCCAGCCTGTGCTGGCTCTGTCCTGGGCTTTGTTCTCCTCTCCCATGACCCATTGTTCTCAGACCCTTTGCTTTCTGCATTATCATCTTGTTTCTAGCCCATCTTGGTTCTGTTCCTCATCATCATGTTTTCTTCCATCCTTCGCTCTTGCCTCCAGCTTTTATCTCTTCTTTCTACCTCTTTCTGTCTCCTGTTCAAAAAGACATCTTATCTACCTGTCCTTTCTCTGCCCTTCTTTTTTCTCTAACCCTTTCATCCTAAACCCACCTTGGAGCTGGTTCTGTGCAGTCACTTCTTCTCCTTCCCTCCCTGCTGAGCCCCCCATCCTCCGGGCAAGCTCAGCCACTCCGAGGGCAGCCCCCCCCGACTGTGCGACAGTGGCTCTAAATTGTCCTTTGGTCAGATTTGAATGTAAGCAACGAGATAGATCTGGCTTCTCCTTGCTGTAGTTCTGATTTATTTCTCTCCTGCAGGGAAGGTGACTGGGCATGCCTCCTTGTTGGTATTGCTTTCATTTCCTGGGAACAGTCTCCTTTACTCAGCTTTTCCAGTTAACCCTGTCACTTCAGCCCCTCCTGTCTGACCTCTAATTCGTTCCCCACCGTCCCCGACTATGTCTTTGAGCACATTTAAGTGTAAGACTATCCCACCTTATGAGACATGTCCTCCTCATCCTGTTTGTCCAGGGCACCTGCTCTTGCCAGGTGTCCTGGAACACCTGAGGTCCTGCATTGCCCCAACAGACGCACCCGTGAAGGTCCTTCAGGGGCACTGATATGCTATTAGAGGCACACGTGGGTTGCACATGGGCTTATTCTAATGTACACAGATTATCTCCCAACACAAAACCCGACCTCTGCCAACAGCTAACGCCAGCCAGTCCTGACCCCCTCACAAATGTGAATACCTTTTGCTGTCAGCACTTTCGTCCCTTTGCTCATTCTGTCCTTTTTCCCCTCAGCTCTCCCACTTCATCCCCATGGCTGAGACTGCCTCTAGGCCTTTCCCAGCACAAGTCCTGAGGGTCTTCCAGGACCCAACTTGAGTCCCACCTCCCCTGCAGAGCCCTCCCTGCTCTCTGTCGTCTGAGTCCCCATAGTTGTGCCAGCAATGTAAGGGCACTCACATCCGTACTGATACTACCTGGTATTGCTAGGACATTTTTTATTTGTCTCTCTAGTAAGATTCTTGGCGCCTTTGAGGCAAAGGATCACATTTTCGGTGTTTAGAGTCCAGATGGGCAGATGGGGAACGATTCTGGATCCTTAACAAGTATCTGAATGAACAGATGTGGAATCTCGGACCCCTCCCTCCTGCCATAGTCACAGGCCGCCTTGGTCTACGGCCGTCCAGTTATATGTTATAGTTTCCCCCACTAGACTGTAAGCTCCTAAGGTGATTGGAGCAGGGTATCTCCAAAAGGACCTCATCCCATCCCCCCCAGAACTCAGCACCACTGCAGACTGAGCACCCACCGAAAGTTCTCAAATTGGCATGGAGGTCAGAAGACACAGTTCTCTGCCCGTGACCTCTAGGGCTGCAGGAGAAAAAGGAAGTTAAGGGGACAGGGGAGGGATCAGAAGCACTTGGGTGTCCATCTGCTGGAAAATCAATCTTTTCATCTGCAAGACCCAGAAGAGAAGGCCTAGGCAGTTAAACCCCAGACCAGGAGTATCTTGTACCTTGGCACCGGGAGCCCGGGAGGAATTGGGTACTTGAGGCCATGAGAGTGTTGATGTTGACCACTCAGGTCAGGGCTCTGGGTTCCATGAGCCTTTGGCCTCCTTGCTTTCCTGCCGAAGTGACAGAGAGCTGACTGGACTCTAGGGGAAGCCCAGGACTGGGGATTCAGGACTCAGGAAGGCCAGCTGTGCCACCCTGGGTGGGAAGGGGGCCCTTCCTGGACTTCTTGTTCTTGCGTTGAGAAACCGTATCACCACCAATTCACATTATTGCTGACCAGGCCCACATTCATTTCCTTTTGCTGCTGCAACGAATTGCCACAAACTTCGTGGCTTCGAAGAACACAAGTTCATCACCTCACAGCCCTGGAGGTCAGAGGTCTCAAAGGAATCTTACAGGGGCTAGAAACGATCCTCCTGGAGACTCTAGGGGAGAATCCGTTCCTTGGCTTTCCCAAGGCTGCCCATGTTCATCAGCTCGTCGTGACCACATCACTCCAACTTCTGCCTCCATTTTCATGTCTCCTCTGACTCTGAGGCTCCTGCCTCCCTCTCATAATGAATGACCTTGTGATGCCAGCAGGCCCACTCGGATATCCCTCCATCCCCAAATCTTTAACTCAATCATATCTGCAAGGCCCCTTTTGCCATGTAAGGTCACATAGTCACAGGTCCTGGGATAAGGCCTGGAACATCTTTGGGGGAACATTATTCACCCCACCACAATGCCCCACAGAAGGACAGTTTTAATTATAAAATATTTCAAGCTTACAGGAAAGCACAGACCATGTTAAAGAGACCCACCCAGCTTTGTCCAATCTCAACATTGTATCATATTTGCTTCTTATGTTTTTAAGTAATAAAATGGTAAAACATTGCAGATTCAGTTGAAGCCCCTTGGGTGGCTCTCCCTGACATCTTCCTTGCTTCAAGAGATGACAGCCTGTGGGGATCACCCCCCACAGGGCCCTGTGTGCCCAGCCGCATGGGTTTTACTCTCCAGGTGATGGATGGTCAGCCTGAAGTGGGGGTTAAGGTCAACAAGCCCAAGCGGGAATTGTGACCCTGTCGTTGCTTGGCTGGTGTGACCCCTTGGAGGTCACTCAGCCTCTTTGCTCCTGTTTCCTCATCTATAATACCAACAGAGCACTTCCTAGACTTGTTGAGAGAACTCAATGCGATAAGCTTTGGAAAGATTTCCTGGAACCCTAACAGCGTCCACTGAGCCACAATAATCCTCCTATCTGCTGTATCGTAATTGAAGGCATTCACCCAGGTGGGAGCGTCTCCCCGGGTGCAGGGAGGAGAGAGGATTTGCAGCTCCAGGGGCGCACGGGCAGATCCTTTCCTGGCTGACTCTACAGAAGGTTCCAGGAAAGCCGGGAAGCATGGTGGGTGGTCGGGAACTCCCCGGTAGCTCAGCCTCCCAGGGAGCCAGAGGGAAACCCTGAACCACCACGCCTTTCCAGAGGCCAGGACTCCAGCTTTCCAGCTCACCATCGGCGTTCCCCGCGGTGTAGCCTGGCCCCCGCCGACCCGGCCCAGCAGCGGGAAGCAAGCCGGAGAGAGCCGGCAGCGGATCAGGGAGCTTAGGAATGTGGATCCTTCCCTCACTCTGCGTGGCTCAAGGCAGGCTCTTCCTCTGATTCATCTTTGCCTCCTGCCCTGCCCCCTCCCCACACTGCACCTGGCTCTCAGGAAGCCACGTGGCTTTGAGCAGCTCTCAGCCCAACAGGGGCTCGGGTTTCCCTTTCCAAAGACCAGGGACCTGGGGACAGCGGGTTCCCTATGAACACAGTGTCCTATTCACGGATGAGGGCTCCGAGCACTCGCCCTCAGGGAGTTGGTTGAGATACAGGGCAGTCAGTGGCAGAGCTGGGACCAGAGCCCCGTCTCGAGGGCTAGGGAAGGCCATTAAGCTCTGCAGTGGGGAGAGCACACATCAGCCGTACCCCAAGTCTTCAGCTCCGGGAGACAAAAAACTCAACATGGGGGACTCCAGAGGGAGAGCCCCTTATAGGGAAAAATGAGATCTCTTGGTCTCTAAAGTGGACGTGACTGATGTCACAGTTAGGAATGCATTCAGCTGCAGAAAAATACAAGACCTGACCAACAATGTTTTAAAGAGAGAGTTGTTTATTTTTCTCATAAAGAAGATGACAGGGCTCTGGGTTCTTAGCTTTCCCCTCATGGTCTCAAGACGTTTGCAGGAGCCCCACACATCACATCACATCCTCACACCATGTTCGGAAGCAGGAAGCAGGTGGTGATATCAGGCAGCTTCTTCCCCCAGCTTCCCCCTTATCAGCAAGCAAAGACTGTTTTCAAGGACCCAACAGCTGACCTCACATTATTGGCCAAAGAGGGGTTATAAAGTGCTCCCCAGAAAACCCAGACTGTGTATCTGGCTGTCCCAGGCTTTACAGTGAGAGGAGGACAGGAAGAAAGGTTTGGGCAATGACTCTGGGTTAGGCAGCAAAAAGTACCTGCCACAGCTGACTAGCTCGAGGACTCCTGGTTTTGAGTAACTAGGCTTAGGTGAAAAATTCTTACCGTTTTCTGGTGGGAGGACCAGAGATTGACCTGCAAAGCTAAGGAAAAATCTTCCCGTTTGGACTAGAGAAGAGAGAATTTAAACCCTGTCCCTGAGTGAGACGGAAAACTTCCTGATGAGACATCACTTTCAGGTGGTGTTTCAGTTGCCAATTTCTGTGTAACAAACCACCCCAAAATTTAGAGGTTTAAAAGGATAACTTTTTATTATCTCTCATGATCTGGGAGTTGACTGGGCTCAGCAGGGCAGTTCTTACTCAGGGTCTCTTGACATCACAGAGTGGGCTGGAGCCATCCGAAGTTGTCTTTACTTAAATGTCTGATTCCTGGGCTGGGATAGCTAAAAGAGCTAGAAGAATCATCTATATCCACAATAAGTAGTTAAGGGATACACAAAACAAAAAGGTGTAAAATATGACATCAAAAACATTAGGGACTTCACTGGTGGCGCAGTGGTTAAGAATCCGCCTGCCAATGCAGGGGACATGGGTTCGATCCCTGGTCCAGGAAGATCCCACACGCTGCGGAGCAACTAAGCCCGTGCGCCACAACTACTGAGCCTGTGCTCTAGAGCCCGTGAGCCACAGCTACTGACCCTGCGTGCCACAAGTACTGAAGCCCACGTGCCTAGAGCCCATGCTCCGCAACAAGAGAAGCCACCACAGTGAGAAGGCTGCTCACCGCAATGAGTAGCCCCCACTCACTGCAGCTAAAGAAAGCCCGCATGCAGCAACAAAGACCCAATGCAGCCAAATATAAATACATTAGTTAATTAATTAATTTAAAAACAACAATAACCACCAAAAAAACCCATTAAGGGGTTTTAATGGGTTTAATGGGAGGTAGTGATAATGCAGGGTTGTTACAACGTGTTCAAACTTAAGAAACTATCAACTTAAAATAATCATGTACATATAGGTTTTTATATATAAACCTCATGGTAACCACAAACCAAAAAAAATCTATAATTATAATAGATACACAAAAAAGAGAAAGGAATCCAAACATAACACTAAAGATAGTTATCAAATCACAAGGGAAGAGAGCAAAAGAAGAAGGGAACAAAAAAGAACTTCAAAAACAACCAGAAGACAATTACCAAAATGGCCATAAGGACACACCAATCAATAATTACTGAAAGTGTAAATGGACTAAATCCTCCAATCAGAAGACACAGAGTGGCTGAAGCAACTGAAGTGCCCATCAATAGATGAATGGATAAAGAAGGTGTACAATGGAATATTACTCATCCATAAAAATTAATGAAATCTTGGGGGAATTCCCTGGCGGTCCAGCGGTTAGGACTCTGTGCTCTCACTGCCAAGGGCCCAGGTTCCATCCCTGGTTGGGGAACAAAGATCCCACGAGCAGCGTGGCGCGGTGGGAAAAAAAAACAAAACAATGAAATCTTGCCATTCGTGACAACACGGATGGACCTAGAGGGTGTTATGCTAAGTGAAATAAGTCAGACAGAGAAAAACAAAATACCATATGATTTCACTTATGTGTGGAATCCAAAAAAAAAAACAAATGAACAAACATAACAAAACAGAAAGAGTCATAGATACAGAGGACAAACAGGTGGTTGCCAGAAGGGAGGGAGGTGAGGAAAGGTAAGAAATAGGTGAGGGAGAAGAGAGCTGTAAACTTCCAGGTGCAAAATAAATGAGTCACAGGTATGAAATGTACGGTGTGGGGAATAAAGTCAATAATTATGTAATATCTTTGTATGGTGACAGATGGTAACTAGACTTATCGTGGTGATCATTTTGAAATGTATAGAAATAGCAAATCACTGTGTTGTGCTCCTGGAACTAACATAGTGTTGTAGGTCAATTATACTTCAGTAAAAAAAAAAAAAAAAAAAACTAACTAAAAACACTACATTAAAAAAGATTTGCAGCAACATGGGTGGACCTAGAGATTGTCATACTGAGTGAAGTAAGTTAGAGAAAGAAAAATGTCATATGATATCGCTTATATGTGGAATCTAAAAAAAAAGGCTACAAATGAACTTATCTACAAAACAGAAATAGAGTTACAGATGTAGACAATAAACTTATGGTTACCAAGGGGTAAGGAGGGGAGGGATAAATTGAGAGATTGAGATTGACATATACACACTACTTTATATAAAATAGGTAACCAATAAGGACCTACTGTATAGCACAGGGAACTCTACTCAATACTCTGTAATGGCCTACATGGGAAAAGAATCTAAGAAAGAGTGGATACATGTCTATGTATAACAGGTTCACTTTGCTGTACACCTGAAACTAACACAACATTTTAAATCAACTATACTCTAATAAAAATTTTTTAAAAATAAAAAAGCTAATACATCAGTATTTTTAAAATGTTGTTTCCACAAACACTATGAGTTATGTATGATTACCAAGGGGAAAAAACAATAGCAACTACCTGGTAATCATTTGTGCTTTTATGAAGTTAAATACCATCTGTGCACATTCTTAATATTTTCTCCTCAAACACCTTAATAAGCTGTACCATTGGCATACCATATGCCTCTCCTAGATGGTAATAACCGGATGAAAAGGAAAAACCCAAACGGAGCTGACACGTATGCTAACAAGGCGTACTGAAATTGCATTTGTGCCGCTGCGTGGACGATTCACCTTGACTTGGCAGCATTCCAGTTTGTTACGTTAAAACTCCATTGTAACCCAGTTTCTTACAAGATGGGTTTAAGTATGACATTTATCACAACATGTGTGCCGAAACCTAACCACCAGAGACATTGTGAAGTTGAATACATGGTTATAGTATTAAAATTATATTGATTTTGTCCCCTAACACACATTTCATGAATTTCGGGGGTATTTTTATATGAAAAAAGTGATCTATTTTGGAGAAATAAATAAGACAGCTGGAGGATGTCGAGCGTCTCTCTTTCCATGTGTTCTCTCTGCTTGACTAGCTTGGGCTTCCTCACAGCATGGTGGTCCTGGGATCGTCGAGCTTCTTTCAAGGCAGCTGGCCCCACTCTAAACAAGTGTCCAAAGACAGGTTTCGGGACTTCCCTGGTGGTCCAGCGGGTAAGACTCCACAGTCCCAATGCAGGGGGCCCGGGTTCAATACCTGGTCGAGGAACTAGATCCTGCACGCATGCCGCAACTAAGAGTCCGCATGTCACAATGAAGATCCCGCGAGCCGCAACTAAGACCCGGCGCAGCCAAAAAGAAAAACAAAAGAGAAAATAGGTTCTGTCAGAACCTGCACGGCTTCTTGCAGCCTTGCCCTAGAAGACCTAGAACACCCCTTCCACCTCAGACGGAAGAGCCACTCACACCCAAGGTGGAAGAGGGGTCATTGAACTCCATCTCCTGACATGAGGCAGGGAAGGCTTGATGGCAGCCCTCGGAGATCGGGGGTCATAAGGTGATCTCAATGTGGCTGCTCTTCAGTGGGGAAGGAGAGACAGTGAGGCCTTAGGCCAAGGCACGGAGAGGCCCTGCAGGGAAGGAGTGACATCAGAAGAGGAACTTGTGGGGTCCAGAGGGAGATGTTGGCGCTGAAATGCTGACCCAGCCCAAAGGGCTACCCCATGAACAATGGGTTCTGAGAGTCTCTGATGCTGTGAAACTATCAGCAAAGGAGGTGTGGCCAAATCTCCCCCCTGGAATCATGGGGGATAAGGAATTATGCTGTGGGAGGAGTCTAAAAACAGAGGCGGTGAAGGGCCATTCGTGCCTGGGAAGGGAATGATTATTTGTGCTCAGAGCTAAGTGCTTAGAGAACTAACTTATGGTTACAGGGGGAAGGGTGGGGGAGGGCACAGACTGGGAGTTTGGAATTGACACGTACACAGTGCTATATTTAAAATAGAAAACCAACAAGGACGTGCTCTACAGCACAGGGAACTCTGCTCAGTAGTCTGTAATAACCTAAATGGGAAAAGAACTTGAAAAAAAAACAGATACATGTATATGTATAACTGTATCACTTTGCTGTACACCTGAAACTAAAACAACATTGTTAATCAACTATCCTCCAATGTAAAATAGAAATTTTAAAAGAAAAAGAATAAGAAGTTGAGCAGCAAGGAACCCCTTGGGACATCACAGGCTCCTATCTCTCTTGGGAATCTGCTCTTCTCTCCTACAGCCTGTGCACCAAATCCAGCCCTGGGCCTCTTTTTATACAACCCAGAACTGAGAATGATTTTAAAGGATTGCAAGAAAAGAGGAAGGAGGGGGTGAGGAGTATGCCACAGGGATGCAAGTGGCCCTCAGAGTCTAAAATATTTCCTCTCTGGTCATTTACAGGAAAAGTTTGAGGACCCCTGCTTTAAACAAAGGGCGTGGCTCCCACTGGTGCCAAGTGCACTGATTGTAGGGGAGATCTGAGCTGATTTTAGGTGTCAGCAAGCACGTCATTCCCTTTTCAGCTCTCTCCCAATCCTGATTTCTTCCAGGGGCAAGTCTCAGTTGTGTGTGTGGGTATGTCTTGCAAGCACGACTAACATTTGAGAATCTCCTTTTCAAACAGAGAAAGGAGGCCACGGTATCCAGCTGGAATTGTTCGAAGTCCTCTGGTCAGCCCAGGAGTCCCGCATGGCCCAGCACCCCACCTCCACCCCCGGCTTGGCTTCCATGCTCAGCCTGATGCTCGGCTCTCCTGAAATAGACGGAACTCTTCAGTTTGCTACATGCATGCTCTTCCACTTCAACCTTGGACCTCTGCATCTGTGTCTCCTCTTAGAATACTTCATACCTGGCCTGCGCTGAGTAACTCCCACTCACCCTACAGGGCTCTATAGTACCATTGATTCCCATAGAACAATTTCAGTAATTTACAGACAGCCTATCTATCCACTGTCCCGCACCCACCTGTGTGGTTCAACAAATGAAACATTCTTTAACAAAATAGGAAAAGAAGTCATTTTAGGGAACATATAAATACAAAGAAAACAAAAAATAACGCTCATCTCCCAATCGCTGCTTCTCCATCCCTGGCCCTGGGCAGAGGGCTCTAACCAGTCCAATCTCATTTTTCCTTCACAGTGGGTGTGGCTTCCAGTGGACAATGGTTCCATTCAGCTTCCCAGCCCCTGACCCTGGGGGAGAAGCAGAGAAATGGGGTTGGGTCTGGAAGAGCCATCTGAAGCAGATGGATGTAAATTCAACCCTGTGGCCCCGTCTATAACCAGGGCTAACCCTCCCCACCCCCCAACAGTTTCCCTCCATTAGAAGAGAACCTGGGACTTCCCTGGTGGTCCAGTGGGTAAGACTCTGCCCTCCCCATGCAGGGGGCCTCGGTTCTATCCCTGGCTCGGGAACTAGATCCCGCATGCACGCCACATCTAAGAAGTCCACACGCCGCAACTAAGACCCAGCGCAGCCAAAAAAACAACTATAAAAAAATAAGAGAACCTGATTCTTGCTGGTGTTCTCTCCAGACCGGGGTCTCAGACACTGTGTGATCGTTTCCCACTCTTACCCCTCAAAAGAGGCACCACCACACGGTGGTTGGATCACGGGCTCTTGAATCAGACAAACGTGCGTTCAAGTTTCCACTTACTACGAGACGTTGAGCAAGTTGCATAACCTGATGCCAAATGGGTTTATTGAGAAGAAAAACATGAGACAATGTATATACCGCACTTAGCACAGAATCAGGTACATGGGAAGCAAATGTCAGCCACTATCATCATTAACTTTTTAAGTTTTTATTTTAAAAAGTATCACTACAGTAAAATTGACTTATTTTGGTGTACGATTCTTTGAATTTTTGCACCTGTATAGACTCACATAACCGTCACCATAGTCAGATACACAACAGTTCCATTATCCAACCCTCCCGAAAACAACCAAACCACTCTCCTGCTACCCAGTACCCTGCCCCACTCACAACCCCCGACAACCACTGACCTGTCCTCCCTCCCTGTAGTTGTATCCTCAACAATGTCCTATAAATGGAATCTCACAGTATATAAACATCTGAGACTGGCTTCTCTCGCTTGGCATAAACACCATTGCAACTCATCCAAGTTGTGTGTATCAATGGTGTCTTCCTTTTTATTGCCCAGGAGTGTCCACTTGCTGAAAATGGCTTTCTCTTTTTTCATCCCAACCAACTGTCCAAGTCAGATAAACACAAATAGACTCTATAGGTCTTGATCTAGGAGTCACTTTCCCTGGGGAAGCTGGTAACCCCATATTTTGTCAGGTCCTCTTCCTATCAACCTCCCATAAGCCCTCTTGAAAGAAAGGCCCTGAGTTTAAATTTATGGTTTGAGGGAAAGAAAAATCTTTGGTCCCCTGGATGGTAGCAAATGGAAGACCCCAAAGGGTCTGGGGAATAGCACTCTGAGCCTGGAGCCCCTTGTGCTCTGTGACCTACAATTTGCAGCCAACTGGCCAGACACAGTCAGGCGGCCAGTTATCCTATTCCCCTCATACACAATTGCAGGGCAGAAAGGCTGGTGCCTGAGGGTGGGAAGAAGAATTCCAGAGACCAACGGGGAGACCGAGCAGAAGAGGCCGTTTGTGGCTCTGAATAACATCCTTCTTTGCACTATTTTGTTTCTCCAGATTGGCTTAGAGGGACACCCCAACTGCTGCCTTCTCTGCTGTTCAAAATTATTATTGAGGGACTTCCCTGGTGGTCCAGTGGTTAAGAATCAGCCTTCCAATACAGGGGACGCAGGTTCCATCCCGGGTCGGGGAACTAATATCCCACACGCCGTGGGCAACTAAGTCCGTGTGCCTCAACTACTGAGCCCACGCACTCTAGACCCCACGCACCACAACTAGACAGCAGCCTGCGCGCCGCAATGAAAGATCCCACATGCCGCAATGAAGCTAATGCGTGCCCCAACTAAGACCCGACGCAGCCAAATAATAAATATTCTTAAAAATTATTATTAAAGGGGGCTTCCCTGGTGGCGCAGTGGTTGAGAGTCCGCCTGCCGATGCAGGGGACACGGGTTCGTGTCCCGGTCCGGGAAGATCCCACATGTCGCGGAGCGGCTGGGCCCGTGAGCCATGGCCGCTGAGCCTGCGCGTCCGGAGCCTGTGCTCCGCAATGGGAGAGGCCACAGCAGTGAGAGGCCCGTGTGCCGCAAAAAAAAAAAATAATAATAATAATAATTATTATTAAAGGGCACATCCTTTCTTAGACCCATTAGGGAACAGATACAACACTGGCCTCTGAGTTGTCCTAGGAATGTCTTTTTTGTCTTTTGTCTATCCTTCTGTCCATTCCTGGGTGGCCTAGGGCTGGGTCCTAGGGCAACTGCTCATTAGAGGAGGGGGGGAGAGAGAGAGAGTCTTTGATGTCAAAGTGCAAAGTCCATGGCCAGAGTCTTTCCAACGCCTCCCAGATCCTTAGGGGACACACCATGGCAGTGCCACTGACAAGTGACCCAGTTCCGTCATCTTCGGGAGGCTCATGAGCTTTGGCTCAGGGAAAATGAGCTTGTTCTGGGTTCCAGGGCAAAAGGTTAGCTTTGGGGTTGGGCTGTGGCTGGTCTGCATGTCCCAACTGGCGCTGGAGGCCAGCTTTCACTTCCTTTGGAAATCCCACGCACTTGGCCTCTGAGGTTTCCGCAATATGCATAGACCCTAAATTCCCCTGGGAGTTTCGGTTGATGGGTTTTCTGAGCAATGGATCAACTTCAGTAAGATGACACACAAAGTTAGAGCTTTCTGACCCAGGAGAGCAAAGGTTACAATCCCGAGAAGCCTAGCACCGAGAAACACAAAACACTGAGAACAGGTGTGTGAGTTAGAAACTATGTCCTCTCACCTGGACTTGGCATCAGAGGAGATTCGAGTGGTGTCATAGGCTCGAATCCCAGCTCTGCAGGCAGCCCGGAGACCTTGGACAGACCCTGGACTGCGGCCTCTTGAGCTTAGGGTCTTCTGAGTCCTGTTGTCCATTCTGAGTCACCTCATAGATGCCCAGGTCTGTGTGAGGCCCCGTTAGAGACACGGGAAGATGGGGGTGGTCCTTGCTTCCAAGGGCATGTGGAGATGTGGCCCACACACCAGATAAGACGGGAGCGTAGGAGAAGGAGATGAGGATGTGATTCAGGTCAATAAGCGCTGGAAGAGTCAAAGGGTGTGATGTTGGGGCTTGAGGAGGACTTTCAGAGGAGCAGGAAGGGGACCTCGGAGGCAGGGGAGGTGGCAGAGGCCAAGGCACCTGGGGGGAGGGGTGCGGCTCATCCAGGGCAGTAGGAGGCACGGTTGGAGGCCGTAGGAGACGCTACAGATGCCCCACCCAGGTCCCCATCACCCACTCCCCTGAGCTGTGACCGTCGGGCTGCTGCAGCCCCATAGCTACACCCTTCCCCAGACCAGGAGCCACCTGGTCATTACACCCCCAAGGGGTGGCCGGCAGCCAATGACGGGACAGTTACGAAGGCCCGCCCCCTTGCATCCGGTGGAACGGCTCTGTGGGGCCATCACACTCCAGAGCCCCCAGGGGGTCAGGCTGAAGTCAGACTTGAGCCACAAACAACTCTGCTTGGCTTCTTCACCCGCCCTATCCTGCTTCCCCTGCTCCCTCACCAGTTTCCATCCTCTGGGTTCTCCCACAACACATCATCGGCACAAAAGCCCCAACCTCAGATGCTGCCTCTAAGGGACCCGCCAACTAGGATCAGCACAGGCAGGGCTAAGGGGTCCTCGGATGCTGGAAGGTCTGGTATGTGGGCAGAGACCAAATAGAAGGAGACCTGGCTCCTTCAAGCTGTTCCCACCTGTGCCACTTACTTTTTTTTTTTTTTCGGTACGCGGGCCTCTCACTGTTGCAGCCTCTCCCGTTGCGGAGCACAGGCTCCGGACGCGCAGGCTCAGCGGCCATGGCTCACGGGCCCAGCCGCTCCGCGGCACGTGGGATCCTCCCGGACCGGGGCACGAACGCGTGTCCCCTGCATCGGCAGGCGGACTCTCAACCACTACGCCGCCAGGGAAGCCCGCCGCTTACTTTGAAAGTTCAGCACGTCAAAGTGGCCCACCCCACTTTATCCTGGGTGCCCGCCCCACACAGAGAAGAATTTCTAATGGATTTGCTAATGGTACTGGAAGTTCTTCGGTTTAGCTAAAGAACAGGGGCAGGTGTGATTCTGCTGCCCCAGAAACACCTCTGTGGGGGGTGGGCCATCTGCCGACCCCAGCCCAAGGGGGCGTGTCAGCCTCCTTGTCGGTGAAGGCGCTTAAAGGGGGAGAGACTGGTGAGGTGTTTCTTTCTTCACATAATCAGCCCCTCAGGAGGCATATGAAGAAAGCCAAGAGAAAGGAAAGGCCATCTCCCCCCGACATGCCCCCTTCTGTCTCCAAGCCACCTCCTTCCTTTCCCCATCTATTCCAAGTACCACCCACCAATTCAACTAAACATCCACCAGGTGCCGGGCACAGTTCTCGGCACTGGGATACGGCAGTGATCGCCACAGTGAGGGCCTGCTCTCAGAGACTTCACATTCTAGTCAGTGGAGGCTGGAAAGGGGAAGTATATTAAACAGAAATAGTGTTCACGACTATCGGGAATATACAGTAATGGCTTAGAGAGAGGCTGGCTCCTAGGGGGATGGGCCACCTTGGGTAGGGGTCAGGGAGGGCCTCTAGGAGCTAAGCCATCAGTGCTGAGAAGGTGTTGGTCCAGCAAAGATCTGGGGGAAGAGCATCCAGGCAGGGGGAACAGCAAATAAGGAAGTCCTGGTGTGCATTGAATACGACGAACCTGGGAGATCCAGGGGGATCTCTGCGGAATCTCAGGTTCTCCCTTTCGTCTGGTCCTTGCAAGGATGATCGTGGAGGGAGGAAATCGAATGTGTCTTCCTGAAGTTTCTACACCTTTACGCTGAATGGCATTCTGACCAAGCAGAGCTCTCTGCTGGCGTATCTTCTCCTCTTCCAGACAGTGAGCTGGGTTTTCAATAGTAACCCAAGGCTTTCAGGTTGGAGCCCAGCCTTGCGTTCTCTTTTTAGTGCCTCGTGGCTTCGGACATCCTGGTCACTCCCTGTACTGGACCGCTGACTCCCACGTGCCAGGGATGATGAAACTTCCTGTCTGGATGCAAAGACCTCAACTTCCTTCTCTTCGGACACACAAACACATTGCAAACTTACAGACCGAAACTGTCCTATCGGCAAGGTAGGTCCAAAACACCTCTTAGAGCCGAGGGAACAGGGGCCTCCACCTCTTCTCCCAGGAGATGTGGAGCCAGACAACGTACTGATTAACCTTCCACCAGACTCCGGCCAAGTCTTCCCCCCAAGGCATGCTTCCCTAATGAGTCAGCTGGGCCCCAAAGCTGGCTTCCTTCCTCCACTGGCCTCTGGGCTGCCTGGTCACTGGCTTGGCTCATGACAATTTATTTTATTATATGGTCAGGAAGATGCTCAGGGGTCTCAGCAGGTCAGATGATGGGCTTAGGAACTTCGAGACACTTAGGAACCTCCCCAGACCCCACGTCAGGGAGACACCTGTCCCTCCGTTCTCTGCACCTGGCACCCCTCTGGCAGGCAGGGGAGGGGGCTGGTGAGGGGCCAGGACACAGAGAAGGCTGGAAAGCGTGGCATGTGGAACACAGAGAGCAGTGTTCAGGGGAAGGAGATGGAGAGAGTGGGAGTGGCCGGGCGTCAGAGCGGGGCACTCAGATGACGTGGGCGCAACTTCCCGGGGCTCAAGGAGTGGGCAGAAGTCACTTTATTGTAATAAGGAACAGCCTGATTCTGCTGCAGCCCAGCAGAGGAAGGGGCTACCCCAGGTGGCCAGCCCCGCCCCTCAACCACGCTGAGCCTCAGGTTCTCAGGCCCGACGGGGCCAACCAGGAGAGCCGGTGGTCCTGGATCTGGAGGAGGCCCATACTCGGGGCAGGCTGGGCTAGAACCACACAACCTGGGCAGCTCCTCCCTCCACACACACATCTGAGGGCGGGACATGCTTCCGTAGCATTCCCCGCTTCCCATGAACGTAAATCTCAACAACAGCTGTGGGGCCGGCAAACAGGACCCACAGCCGCCATTGTTCTTTACTAAACCAAAGTGCTACCAACACTGAGAATCACTGCATACCAGGATTTCTAGGGTCACTTTAACTCTTAAACAATGTCTGATTCTATGAACCTGGGACTTCAAGGTCAACTTGGAGGGCTAAGGGAAGCACAGGAGTCAGAGCTACTAAGCCAGGAATGGCTGTCTGGTGGTGGGGAGAGAGGTCGCAAAATCTAGGGCATGTGAACAATAATAATATTGTGGGGCACTTGCCTGTAAGTCACTTTATACGGTGTCAACACACACATCAACCCTCCCAGAGACCCTGTGCAGTGAGTGGAGCAGGTATGACGTCATGCAGGTGTCCGGGTGTGGGAGGAAGCGTACCATGGCTCCCACTTCCTGTGGCCCTACCCTGTGCTCTAGAGCCCGCGAGCCGCAACTACTGAGCCCACGTGCCGCAACTGCTGAAGCCCACGCGCCTAGAGCCCGTACTCTGCAACAAGAGAAGCCACCGCAATGAGAAGACCGCGCACCGCAACGAAGAGTAGCCCCCGCTCGCCGCAACTAGAGAAAGCCCGCACGCAGCAACAAAGACCCAAAGCAGCAAAAATAAATAAATAACAAATAATTTTTTTTTAAAAAAGGTGAGAGCTTAACTTATCATTAAAGGCTTGTCCCCTGGTCCTCTCCTCCTCCTAGAACTTGTATTTCTGGCCAGCAGAGTTTTGACAACAGACACTGATTTACTAAAGCAGATGTGTTGACCACTGCTCAGAAAACAAGACCCACTCTTCTTTTCGTGATGTTTTTAGCTCTCAGAACATCTGTTCTTATCTCCCCAAAGAAACAAGAAGTGTATTGATTCTCTTCCCCCCCAGCACAGAGCATGGTATTTGCTACAAAGTAGAAGTTAAGTAAATATTGATAAGATGAGTGGGTGGATAGGTGATAAATGGTCGTTCTGTCTTTTGTTTAAAGAAATGATCCTTTAAGGGCCACCATTAGCCAAGCACTAGATTCTCTCCCGGGCCCCAGCTCTGTAGTAAGGATAGAATAGTTGGTCCCACCCATACCTTCCCCAGGGGCAGAATAGGGACCACCTACTTCCAGAGAGCTCTCCTCTCTGAAGGTCATTCTCCAGAAACAGCTCTTTATCTGCAGAGTCTGGGTTAGTGTGAATTTGGCCCCCATAGACTCCCTCTCAGAGCATTTGCCTCCAAAGCTTGACCTCTGAGCCTGGAGGAAAGGGCTTTGTTGTCAGGTGGGAGCCTTCCCCAAGGATGATCTTGGCAAGGAGGGTCCTAAGCAGTGGTGAATGAGATAAAGTGATTCCCCTTGACAACAAAGTCCAAAATCCGGAAACAGCCCCCGTTGCCTATGGAAAGCTTGTATATGATAAAGGCAGCATCACAAATTGTGGGGAAAGCATGGGTGACTTAACAGTTAGTGTTAGGAGGGACTTCCCTGGCGGTCCAGTGGTTAAGACTCCACGCTCCCAATGCAGGGGCCATGGGTTCCATCCCTGGTCAGGGAACTAAGATCCCGTATTCTGCACTGCGCGGCCTAAAACACACACACACACACACACACACACACACACACACACACACACACAAACAGTTAGTGTTAGGATAACTGGAGAGCCTTGTGGAATCAGAAACAGTTGGTGGCATTCCTCTTGTATTACCAGGACACATTCCAAAAAAACTGGAGATTTCAGTATAAAAATGAAACCATCCAAGCACTAAAGGGAAACATGGGTAAATCCTTCTGTAATTTGGGACCAGAGAAATCTTTCCTGATTCTGACTCAACATCCAGAAGCAATAGGGGGAAAATTAGTAAGTTTCATGGAATTGACGTTTTTCTACGCGGCCAAAAAAAAATCTTTTTAATTTAAATAAATAAGTAAATAAAAATTTAAAAGACAAATGACAGACTGGTAAAAAAAAAAAAGATTCACAACTACAACACAAAAGAGTTAACATTCTTAGAATAAATATAAAGTGCTTCTAATACAAATTAAAAGGCCAACTATCTGTGAGAAAGATGCACTAGAAATATAAACAGTTTACAGAAAAGGAAAAGCAAATAAATATTTCAAAACTATACGAAAAGACGTTCAACCACACTTGTAGTTAAAGAAATGCAAATTGCTCCAAGGAACTATTTCTTGCTGGTCAGATTGGCAAAAATCCAAAAGTTTAACAAATACTCTCTTCTCTAGGCTGTGAGAAAACAGACATTCTCACACTTTGCTGGTGGGAATGTAACGGTCCTGATGGAAGGGGATTTGGCAATACCTACATGTGTATTTGCCCTTTGATCCTGCAATCCCACTTCTAGGAATCTGTCTTAAAGATTCACTGCAAACAGTACAAAAAGACACAGGGACAAGGCTATTAATTGCAGCTCTATTTGTAATAGCTTAAGCCTGGAAAAAAAGCCAAATGCCCATCAGTAAGTCCCAGCAGAATAAACAATAGTATATCCACACAATGGAATACTTTGGAGCCATAAAACGAATGAGGAATATTCCTCAAAAAATTAAAAATAGAATGGCCATATGACCCAGCAATTTCACTTCCGGGTATATACTAAAAAGAATTGAAAGCAGGGTCTCGAAGGGACACTGTGTTCACAGCAGCATTATTCACAATAGCTAAAACACGGAAGCAACCCAAGTGTCCACTGATGGATGAAGGGATAAGCAAAATGTGGTCTATACATACAGTGGAATATTATTCAACCTTAAAAGCAAAGGAAAATCTGCTACATGGATGAACCTTGAGGACATTATGCTACATGAAATACAGGATCTCAAAGAGATATCTGCGGGATTTCCCTGGTAGTCCAGTGGTTAAGACTCCACGCTCCCAATGCAGGGGGCCCGGGTTCAATCCCTGGTCGAGGAACTAAGATCCCACCTACCGCAACTAAGCCCACGCACCATAACTAGAGAAGCCCACACGCCACAAGGAAGACCCAGCTCAGTCTAAATAAATAAATACAATTAAGAATATTAAAAAAAAAAGAGATATCTGCACTCCCATGTTCAGTGCAGCATTATTCACAATAGCCCTGAAATAGAAGCACTCTAAATGCCTATGAATAGATGAATGGATAAAGAAAATGTGGCATAGACACACAATAGGATGTTATTCAGCCTTAAAAGAAGCAGAAAACTCTCTCATCTGCACAATGCGGATGAACCTGGAGGAAGCCGTACTAAGTGAAATAAGCCGGTCACAAAAAGACAATTTCTGCATGTTTCCACTTATGTGGGGCACCTAGAGTCATCAAACTCATAGAAACAGGAAGTAGAACGGTGGGTGCCAGGGTCTGGGGGGAAGGGGAAGCAGGGAGCTATTCAATGTGTGTAAAGTTTCAGTCATTTAAGATGAAAAGTTCATGAGATCTGTTATACAACCATGTGCACTTAGGTAACAGTATTTTCACATATACTTTAAACAACGATAAATTCATGTCATGTTTTTTTAAATTTTTTTATTTTAATAGATCTTTATTGGAGTATAATTGCTTCACAATAACATGTTAGTTTCTGTTGCACAACAAAGGCGTCAGCCATGTGCGTACACATGTCTCCATATGCCCTCCCTCTTGCACCTCCCTCCCACCCTCCCTATCCCACCCCTCTAGGTCATCACAAAGCACCAAGCCCACCTCCCTGTGCTATGCGGCTGCTTCCCAGCACCCAACTATTTTACATTTGGTCGTGTAGGTATGTTGATGCTACTCTCACTTCGCCCCAGCTTTCCCCTCCCACCCCATGTCCTCAAGTCCATTCTCTATGTCTCCCTCTTTATTCCTGCCCTGCAACTAGGTTCATCAGAACCAATTTTTTTTTTTTTTAGATTCCATATATATGTGTTAACATATGGTATTTGTTTTTCTTTTTCTGAATTACTTCACTCTGTATGACAGACTCTAGGTCCATCCACCTCAGTACAAATAATTCCATTACGTTTATTTTTATGGCTGAGTAATATTCCGTTGTATATAGGTGCCACATCTTCTTTATCCATTCATCTGTCGATGGACACTTAGGTTGCTTCCATGTCCTGGCTATTGTAAATAGTGCTGCAATGAACATTGTGGTACATGTCTCTTTTTGAATTATGGTTTTCTCAGGGTATATGCCCAGTAGTGGGATTGCTGGGTCATATGGTAGTGCTATTTTTAGTTTTTTAAGGAACCTCCATACTGTTTTCCACAGAGATTGTATCAATTTACATTCCCACCAACAGTGCAGGAGGGTTCCCTTTTCACCACACCTTTTCCAGCATTTACTGTTTCTAGATTTTTTGATAATGGCCATTCTAACCAGTGTGAGGTGATACCTCATTGTAGTTTTTTGTTGTTGTTGTTGTTGTTGTAGTTTGCGGTACGCGGGCCTCTCACTGCTGTGGCCTCTCCCGTTGCGGAGCACAGGCTCCGGACGCGCAGGCCCAGTGGCCATGGCTCACGGGCCCAGCCGCTCCGCGGCATGTGGGATCCTCCCGGACCGGGGCACGAACCCGTGTCCCCTGCATCGGCAGGCGGACTCTCAATCACTGCACCAACAGGAAAGCCTGATTGTTTGTTTTTTTGATATTGAGCTACATGAGCTGTTTGTATATTTTGGAGATTAATCCTTTGTTGCATTTGCAAATATTTTCTCCCATTCTGAGGGTTGTCTTTTTGTCTTGTTTATGGTTTCCTTTGCTATGCAAAAGCTTTAAAGTTTAATTAAGTCCGATTTATTTATTTTTGTTTTTATTTCCATTACTCTAGGAGGTGGGTCAAAAATATCTTCCTGTGGTTTATATAAAAGAGTGTTTTCCTCTCAGAGTTTTATAGTGTCTGGTCTTACATTTAAGTCTAATCCATTTGGAGTTTATTTTTGTTTATGGTGTTAGGTAGCACTCTAATTTTATTCTTTTGCATGTGGCTGTCCAGTTTTCCCAGCACCACTTATTGAAGAGGCTGTCTTTTCTCCATTTTATGTTCTTGCTTCCTTTGTCGTAAATTAGGTGTCCATATATGCATAGGTTTATCTCTGGGCATTCTATCCTGTACCATTAATCTATATTTCTGTTTTTGTGCCAGTACCATATGGTCTTGATTACTGTAGCTTTGTGGTATAGTTTGAAGTCGGGGAGCCTGATTGCTCCAACTCCATTTTTCTTTCTCAAGATTGCTTTGGCTATTCGGGGTCTTTTGTGTTTCCATACGAATTGTAAAATTTTTTGTTCTAATTCTGTGAAGAATGCCATTGGTAGTTTGACAGGGATTGCACTGAATCTGTAGATTGCTTTGGGTAGTATAGTCATTTGCACAATATTGATTCTTCCAATCCAAGAACATGGTATATTTCTCCATCTGTTTATGTCACCTTTGATTTCTCTCATCAGTGTTTCATAGTTTTCTGAGTACAAGTCTTTTGCCTCCTTAGGCAGGTTTATTCCTAGGTATTTTATTCTTTTTGTTGCAGTGGTAGATGGGAGTGTTTCCTTAATTTCTCTTTCTGAATTTTCGTTGTTGGTGTATGGGAATGCCAGACATTTATGTGCATTAATTTTGTATCCTGAAACCTTACAAAATTCATTGATTAGTTCTAGTAGTTTTCTTTTTTTAATTAATTAATTAATTTATATTTGGCTGCATTGGGTCTTCATTGCTGCATGCGGGCTTTCTCTAGTTGCGGTGAGCAGGGGCTATTCTTCGTTGCAGAGTGTGGGCTGCTTATTGCAGTGGCTTCTCTTGTTGCTAGAGCACAGGCTCTAGGTGTGTGGGCTTCAGTAGTTGTGCCACATGGGCTCAGTAGTTGTGGCTCTCAGGCTCTAGAGCACAGGCTCAGTAGTTGTGGCACCCAATGAAGCACGGGCTTCATTGTTCCACAGCAGGTAGGATCTTCCCAGACCAGGGCTTGAACCCGTGTCCCCTGCACTGGCAGGCAGATTCTTAACCACTGTGCCACCAGGGAAGCCCAGTTCTAGTAGTTTTCTGGTGGCACCTTTAGGATTTTCTATGTATAGCATCCTGTCATTGTCAAACAGTGACAGTTTTACTTCTTTTCCAATCTGTATTCCTTTTATTTCTTTTTCTTCTCTGATTGCTGTGGCTAGGACTTCCAAAACTATGTTGAATAAGAGTGGCTAGAGTGGACATCCTTGTCTTGTTCCTGATCTAGTGGAAATGCTTTAAGTTTTTCACCATTGAGTATCATGCTTACTGTGGGTTTGCCATATATGGCCTTTATTATGTTGAGGTAGGTTCCCTCTATACCTATTTTCTGGAGAGTTTTTGTCATTAATCAGTGTTGAATTTTGTCAAAATCTTTTACTGCATCTATTGAGATGATCATATGGTTTTTATTCCTTAATTTGTTAATGTGGTGTGTTACATTGATTGATTTGCATATATTGAAGAATCCTTGCATCCCTGGGATAAATCCCACTTGATCATGGTGTTTGATCCTTTTAATGTGCTGCTGGATTCTGTTTGCTAGTATTTTGTTCAGGATTTTTGCATCTACGTTCATCAGTGATACTGGTCTATAATTTTCTTTTTTTGTGATATCTTTTTCTGGTTTGGGTATCAGGGTGATTGTGGCTTTGTAGAATGAATTCAGGAGTGTTTCTCCCTCTGCAAATTTTTGGAAGAATTTGAGAAGGATTGGTGTTAGCTCTTCTCTAAATGTTTGATAGGGCTTCCCTGGTGGTGCAGTGGTTGAGAGTCTGCCTGCTGATGCAGAGGACACGGGTTCGTGCCCTGGTCTGGGAAGATCCCACATGCCGTGGAGCGGCTGGGTCCGTGAGCCATGGCTGCTAAGCCTGTGCATCTGGAGCCCATGCTCCACAAAGGGAGAGGCCACAACCGTGAGAGGCCCACGTACCGCAAAAAAAAAAAAAAAAAGTTTGATAGAATTCGTCTGTGAAGCCATCTGGTCCCGGGCTTTTGTTTGTTGGAAGAGGTTTGATTCCAGTTTCAATTTCATTACTTGTGATAGGTTTGTTTATATTTTCTAATTCTTCCTGGTTCAGTCTTGGAAAATTGTACCTTTCCAAGAATCTTTTCATCTCTTTGCGGTTGTTCATTTTATTGGCATATAGTTGTTTGTAGTAGTCTCGTATAATCCTTTGTATTTCTGCAGTGTCGGTTGTGATTTCTCCTTTTTCATTTCTTATTTTATTGACTTGCGTCCTCTCCCTTCTTTTCTTGATGAGTCTGGCTAAGGGTTTATCAATTTTGTTTATCTCCTCAAAGAACCAGCCTTTAGTTTTACTGATCTTTGCTATTGTTTTCTTCATTTCTATTTCATTTATTTCTGCTTTGATCTTTATGGTTTCTTTCCTTCTACTGACTTCGGGTTTTCTTTGTTCTTCTCTCTCTAGTTGTTTTACGTGTAGGGTTAGATTGTTTATTTGAGATTTTTCTTGTTTCTTGAGGTGAGGTTGAATTGCTATAAACTTCCCTCTTAGAGCTGCTTTTGCTGTGACCCATACGTTTTGGGTCGTCGTGTTTATGTTGTCATTTGTTTCTATGTATTTTTTAATTTCTTCTTTGATTTCTTCAGTGATCTCTTGGTTATTAGTAGCACACTGTTTAGCCTCCATGTATTTGTACTTTTTACAGTTTTTTTTCCTGTAATTGATTTCCAATCTCATAGCGTTGTGGTCAGAAAAGATGCTTGATATGACTTCAATTTTCTTAAATTTTCTGAGGCTTGATTTGTGACCAAGATGTGATCTATAGAATGTTCTGTGTGCACTTGAGAGGAAAGTGTATTCTGCCACTTTTGGGTGGAATGTTCTATAAATATCAATTAAATCTATCTGGTCTATTGTGTCATTTAAAGCTTGTGTTTCCTTGTTTATTTTCTGTTTGGATGATCTGTCCATTGGTGTAAGTGGGGTGTTAAAGTCCCCTACTATTATTGTGTTAGTCGATTTCCCCTTTCATGGTTGTTAGCATTTGCCTTATGTATCGAGGTGCTCCTATGTTGGGTGCATAAACATTTATAATTGTTATATCTTCTTGGATTGATTCTTTGATCATTATGTACTGTCCCTCCTTATCTCTCGTAACAGTCTTTATTTTAAAGTCCATTTTATCTGATATGAGTATTGCTACTCCAGCTTTCTTTTGATTTCCATTTGCATGGAATATCTTTTTCCCACTTCAGACCTAGGGACGCATACAGACTGAAAGTGAAGGGATGGAAAAAGATATTCTATGTCATGTGTTTTTTGCCACAATTTTTTTTTAAGTGATTCCTATGGTGAAGAGGCTGACCCTTAGCCTTGGTTAACCCAACCTTCCCCACACCTGAACTCCGGAGGGGCTCCCACCCTGTTCTGCCCCAGGCTACGTATGGTACCCTTGGCAGGGTGCACAGTGAAAGCAGCCAGGGACAAATCCAAGAAAAAAGGGAGTGACTGCCCTGGGGTTAAGATGCTGGTGCAGCCCTGCCCTTTCACCTCTGCAGCCCCAGGCCTTCCCCAGTCACTGCAGAATTAAGTCGGTGTGTATCTAGTACCCTCCTCCACAAGCAAAGGGCACTTCCATTCTTGGGCTCTTATGTGGCTCTCAGGCTCTCAGCCCGCTCTCCTGAATCCCACCATCCTCTTATTTCATGTCCCTGCTGATGCCAAGTCATGTGCCTGGACCACCGTGAACACAGCGGTGCTGCTCAGCGAGCTCACCCCTTCAGAACCTGTTGGGAGCTTGGCTTAGAGAGGGCAGTGAACTTGTGTCTGTTAATCGGATCCCAAAGGAACTGGGTTTACATGGCTCTAAAGTAACTCTCAGTTCATCCCCTCTGCTCTTGCAGCTGGAAGGAATGCTCCTCCAGGAAGTACACAGTGAAGAAATGCAAGCATCCTTATCTCCAATGGACAATTGACCACACAGAGGCCCAGAGAGGTTGGCAACTTGCCCAAGGTCACGGTAGCTAGTTAGCTGCAGAGCTGGGACCAACTTCAGCAGGTCTGGCTCCAGGCCTGGTGTCCTTTCCGGCGCATGCACACAAGTCACCATCACTAGACTCCACCCAGCTGGTTCTCCATAATAAGCACCACAGGCCCTGGGCCTCGTGCTCCTGAGCTTTGCAAAGGCCCAAGACAATGTGTTGGTTCCTAAATTCAAAAAGAAAATAGCAAAATCAGTAAATGTTGGAAATCCCCTGGTGGTCCAGTGGTTAGGACTCCGTGCTTTCACTGCCGAGGGCCCAGGTTCAATCCCTAGTGGGGGAATGAAGATCCCGCAAGCCACATGGCACGGCCAAAAAACTAAAAAATAAAAACATAAAAGTAAACGTTTACAAACTGTGACACGGTCACCTATTCAATTGCAACTGAACTCAGCTATTTTTTAAGTTACTTTTCCATTAAGTTGAATGAGGCATGTAGGTACGTTTTAATGTATTTGCTGTGGTACGCAGTGGAGCTTCCAAAATCAGAGCGCTGGGCCCCTCATAGGTCTTCAAACAGACATATGGTGGTAGAACTCTGTAGGGCACAGGCCTGGGTGCGCCAGCTCCAATGTCCTGCCTCTAAGATAACTGTATTATTTGGTAAAATGATACCAGCAAGCCAGACAAGAGAGCACTTGGCAGAAACTCCTCCTGTCTCCAGTGAGCCCTGGGGCCAAAATCCCACTTAGAAACACTCATCAACTCCATCTTCTAGGTTTACGTAAGCAGCTATTTAGAATCAGACACTCCAACTGACTCAGGTGAGACCCGATCAGACAATGCTCGTGAAATGGAAGGGCTGGGGGGGTGGGGGCAGTGTGTGTGTGGCATGTCTAGCATTACCTCTGGAAGAAGAAGATCTGCAACACTGGATGCTATTGGAAGATAGCCTGAGGATGAAGCTCCACAGATGGGAGCAGATCCCAGAGAGAATCACAGAGAAAGAGGGGCAGAGGCCTGATGGAACCATGCCTGAAACCCATCTTCTCTTGATCTCTCAGCTACAAGAGCCAACAAATCCCTTTTGTTGCTAAGCTGGTGTGGCTTGGATTTTATTGCCTGAAATCAAAATCATCCTGACTGACATAGACCTCCCAGCTTTTTCATCCATCTGATCTTGGAGAGACAGCAGTGAGCAGTCCGGAAGAGAGATCTCAATTTGCTGCCCAGGAATTGAACCTGGCTAGCCTGGATGAAAACCAGGACTCCTAGCCACTAGACCACCAGGGGCTAGAGGCTAGAAGCAAAGTAGCTCTGGCTCTTTCCTTGGTCTGAAAGAATGTTGCAAGGAGGCAAAAAAATGTAAAAATACAGGTACAGAGTTTGTTAGTAGACACAGCACAACGTACGGGAGCGCACACAGAGAAGCAGTTTATTTATTTAAGTCAGAAGCTAGGCAGAAATACACACCCAGAGAGGAGTGCAGGAGTCCTGAATGAGGAGGGCAGCGAAGGGGTGATTTATATCACTTGTATAGGACACTCCTCCTGGTGTTTGTTTACCTTTGGCCAATTATCTTGTTTCTTTTTTCACACCTGACCTGTCCTAGGAGTCTCCCCAACATGCATGTGCAACTTTTCGCTAAGATGGATCCCACAGCAGAGGCCTATGGGTGCATGTCCACACTTACTATGGGGTGGTGCCCCACCCCTTTTTGGCCCCCAAGGAGCCTTCCTGTGCATGCGCAGACAGGGAAGTTTTCCTTGACCTCAAGAGTGGTCACTTTCTCTCTTTATTAGCACAGCTCAGCTTCTGCCACTAGCTTTGCCCTTAGAGTGTCTGGGTGAGAACAAACTGAAGTTTTGCTGCACTTGACAAACACCAGCTGTCCAGCCCAGGGGCCCATCTATCTCCTACCTCACGTATAACCTCAGAAGCCTCCAGAGTGTTTTTCCCTGGAGTACTTTCATAGGGGCTGGCCAAGAGGCAACGGTACTCAAGCCCTCTGATCTTACACTAACAGTGACAAGAGCCTATCTGAAATCTGGGAACTTTTCAGAAACATCCCTTTCCCTAGATGTGGCAGAGAGTATCAGGGTGTCCAGGAGGCTGGGCTTGGGGTGGGCATGTCCGTGCTGCTGGACCCAACATTTTTGTTCTTCCCTCTCATGCCCTCCATACCCTCCTAGGGATAACCTGGATAAGCAGACAGAATTCCCAAACTCCATTCACCTGTTCCATAAGCACTTACTAAACCCCCAGCTGAGACACCCCGTGATGGACCCTGGACATGCAGAGTGGAGTGACGAGCAGAGAACGGGTTGGAGCAGAGGGATGAGTGATCTGGGCAGTGGAAGGGGGATGAAGAGCAGTTAAGAGTGTGGGCTCTGGGAGTTCCCTGGCGGTCCCGTGGTTAAGACTCGGTGCTTTCACTGCTGGGGCCTGAGTTCAATCCCTGGTCGGGGAACTAAGATCCTGCAAGTTGTGTGGCCAAAAAAAGTTTTTAAAAAGAGTGTGGGCTCTGGATCCGAACTGCAGGTGTCCTTGGGCAAGTTACTATGTAGTTCGGTGCCTCAGTTTTCTCATCTGGCAAATGGCATGCCTGGAATATCTAGTAAGGGCTCAAAAGTATTAGCTTTTATTATTAAGTATTTGTTTTTATTATTGAGCATTACTTTTTATTATTATTGGATTCATTTTAAGAAAGGGAATTGACTTTAACCCACATGGCTGGGTGGAGCTTGGGCCTGAGGACCCCTTACCTTGGAACACAGGAGTTTTCAGCTAAAGAGCTTCAGAAGGGGACGTCCCTGGTGGTCCAGTGGTTAGGACTCCGCACTTACACTGCAGGGGGGCACGGGTTTGATCCCTGGGGAACTAAGATCTTGCATGCCTCTCGGAGCAGCCAAAATAAAAACAGGGAGGGTGGGTTCAGGCAAATTCCAGAGACCAATTCCAGTTCCTAAGGAGAAAATGCAGGAGGGGCCCTCCCTAACCCTTAGTTAAGTGCAAAGAACCATGTCTGAGGGAATGAAGGATGCTCCTGGGGCAAGGATTCCTCCTTTTCACAACGGTTCAACTACATCCAACCAGAGCTTGCACTGAGCACCTGCAGTGTGCCAGAGCACGGGCCTGCGTACCAGGAGCACAGAAGAAACAAAGTTCCTGTGTCCACTGAGCCCTCAGTCTCCCAGTGGCCATGGAGGGATGGTGATGCAATGGCACAAGTGTCTACTGTCACTAATAAAAGTTGAAGGGACCAATGTCAGAGGAAGAAAGAGATTAGCTCCGAATCCTGGAAGACTCCTCGGCAGAAGCAGGGTTTGGACCGGTGTTTGGAGGAAGGGCAGGTCTTTCATAACTCAAAGGGCACAGCTTTGGGAGGAAAGACGTAAGCAAAGGGACAGAGGTGGGGCCCATACAGGACCTGTGGGGCACTGCAGGGACGGGTGTGGATGAGGCAGAGAGCTGATGGGACCAGCAGGAGGGACGCCAGCAGGGACTGAGACCTCTCACAGCCTCGGCCTGCTCTGCCACCTGTCAGGCAACTGTGTCTGGCCCGCAGGGCAGTTGCTGGTAGCAAATGCTATGAAAGGTTAGTAAAGCTCAGAAAGACAAGAGTGAGGGACTTCCCTGGCGGTCCAGTGGTTAAGACTCTACGCTTTCCCTGCAGGGGACACTGGTTCCATCCCTGGTCGGGGAACTAGGATCCCGCATGCCACAAGGCGCGGCCAAAAAAAAAAGAAGAAACACAAGGGTGAACCAGATTGGGGGGTCGGGGGCAAGGATCCTTGACGGCCCCTCCACAGGTGCCTAATGGGTTTGATAACAGCTCCCCTTTCCCTCTGACTCCTGGATAGAAACACAGGGCATCTGGAATCTGCTCTGATCAGTTCTGGGCAATGTTTCAACAGGCCCCATTCCACAGCTGCTAACTGCTGCTTGCCCCGGGGCCCCACAGGGAGGTGACATCTGGGCTCAGTGCAGCCCTTGCAGCCAGCAGGTATGGCAGGCAAGGTGGTCATCACAGACATTCACAGGGAACGTTGTCAGACATGGCTGGAGCTCCTGAGGGCAGACACGCAGTCCCACTTGTCACCGTATTGCCACGGCTCAGCCCAGTACTGAAAGCATAAGTGAATTGTTCAGTTGTTTCCTTTAGCCATTCTCTACCAGGCAAGCGGTGTGTGTGTGTGTATGTGATTTTCGTGTGTGTGTGTAAATTTCATGTACATATGTGTGCTGAATTTTTCATAAATGTAGTTTTGATCATGGACAGCTCTTTATTTTCTCCTTTCTCCTTCTTCTCTGTCTCTGTCTCTGTCTCTGCAGTCTTTACCACCTCTGCTTTGCCCAGAAAGCAGTGACCACTGCTTAGCATAGAGTCCTCCATCTTTTTTCCCACTCACATATCCATGTGCAAACACTGCCACTGGGATTTAATCTCGGGAAGCCGAGGAGCATAATTAGAGAATGCTGGCTTGGGGGTCAGAAGGCCTAGGTTCTGGTCCTTGCCTCAGCCACAAACTTTCTGTGAAACCCTGAGTCAGGCCCCTCCTCCCTCGAGGACTCAGTCTCTTCATCTAGGGCCTGGCCCAAAGCCGGCATTTTAAAATGTTGCTTGAGTGGCTGAATGAAAGTATTCGATAGTCTCAAAATCAACTTCCTGGCTTGAAAATTCTGTGATCCATGAAGGAATTAGTTGCCCTTTAGGTGATTTAAAAGGTAAATTGACTGGAAAATGTGTTGCAAGTGACAGAATATGTGTCTTCCTCTGAATGTGGGGGGCAGAGGCCGTTCTAACCATAGTACGGGGCAGGGGCTGGAAGGGAGGAGATGTCTCCCCAGAGGAAAATCGGGGTGGGGGTGGGGGGGGGTGGATGTGAGGAAGTAGGTGTGACTCTTCGAGAAATCACCCATTCCAGAAAAAGTAACATTTCTGGATTGCTGTCACTACCACCACATACACACCCACAGTACTGAAAGGACAGCTGGACAGATGAGCAAGTTGGGAAGAAATTAGAGCTGCTGAACTCCAGCTAGTGATTCCAAAGTATTACAAAAGGCGGGGATGTTTGAAAGGGGGACACCTCATTGTGGTTTTGATTTGCATTTCTCTAATGATTAGTGATGTTGAGCATCCTTTCATGTGTCTGTTGGCAATCTGTATATCTTCTTTGGAGAAATGTCTATTTAGGTCTTCTGCCCATTTTTGGATTGAGTTGTTTGTTTTTTTGTTATTGAGCTGCATGAGCTGCTTGTATATTTTGGAGATCAATCCTTTGTCAGTTGCTTCATTTGCAAATATTTTCTCCCATTTTGAGGGTTGTCTTTGCATCCTGTTTATGGTTTCCTTTGCTGTGCAAAAGCTTTTAAGTTTCATTAGGTCCCATTTGTTTATTTTTGTTTTTATTTCCATTTCTCTAGGAGGTGGGTCAGAAAGGATCTTGCTGTGATTTATGTCATAGAGTGTTCTGCCTGTGTTTTCCTCTAAGAGTTTTATAGTGTCTGGCCTTACATTTAGGTCTTTGATCCATTTTGAGTTTATTTTTGTGTATGGTGTTAGGAAGTGTTCTAGTTTCATCCTTTTATTTATTTATTTATTATTATTTTTTTTATAAATTTATTTTATTTATCTATTTTTGTCTGCATTGGGCCTTTGTTGCTGTGTGCGGGCTTTCTCTAGTTGTGGCGAGCAAGGGCTACTCTTCGTTGCGATGCATAGGCTTCCCGTTGCAGTGGCTTCTCTTGTTGCAAAGCATGGGCTCTAGGTGTGCAGGCTTCAGTAGTTGTGGCACACAGGCTCAGTAGTTGTGGCTCACAGGCTTAGTTGCTCCGCAGCATGTGGGATCTTCCTGGAGCAGGGCTCGAACCTGTGTCCCCTGCATTGGCAGGCGGATTCTTAACCACTGTGCCACCAGGGAAGCCCTTAATTTCATCCTTTTACATGTAGCTGTCCAGTTTTCCCAGCACCACTTATTGAAGAGGCTGTCTTTTCTCCATTGTATACTCTTGCTTCCTTTATCAAAGATAAGGTAACCATATGTGCGTGGGTTTATCCCTGGGCTTTCTATCCTGTTCCATTGATCTATGTTTCTGTTTTTGTGCCAGTACCATACTGCCTTGATTACTGTAGCTTTGTAGTATAGTCTGAAGCCCAGGAACCTGATTCCTCCAGCTCCGTTTTTCTTTCTCAAGATTGCTTTGGCTTTTCCGGGTCTTCCATACAAAATTGCGTGGCACATTTTTTAGTAGAGAGAATCCATCCTTCTACTCTTCCTCCCTGGCCCCTTGTGACCTCCCACAAGTTCCTCCAGTCAAGGAAACTCTCTGTGGCCACCAACACAGGCAAAGGGAACCGGTCAGCAGAGCAAGGAGCCTGTGACCATGGCGTCACTATTTCCATGGCCCAGCTGGTCACAGACCGCTCTGCCTTGTAGTGTTCTCAGACCCCAGAGAAGCTCAAGTATTCTCTGTGTCTTCCTTGTGGGGAGTAGGGAGAGCTAGTCTTACCTAAGTAGAGATGGAAAAAGCAAACCTATGAGGCAAGGGGTGGGGAGGCCTATCCATCAGTAACAGGAAAGGTGAGTAAGAGTTGGGCTCTTAAATTAATCCAACACACAGTTCTCGGTAGTCTGGGAGCCTGGCGCTCTGTGGGTACCAAGGTGGGGAAGGGGAGGCACTGCCAAGGTGAATAGGGCAGGAGCTCCCCTTCCGGTGTGGGCGGTGGGTACAAAACAAGTCACTGCAGTACTTGTGGCCACAGAGAAATGTTCAGAGCACTGGAGGGCACAAAGAATGGAAATTCTCACCTCTGCAGGGGGAGGTGAGGGAAGCCTCACAGAGGATATGTGAGCTGGGTGTCGAAGGCTGGGTTGTTTTCAGGCAGAAAAGTCAGGGCAGGGCAGTCCGTGCAGAGGGACCAGATATACCAAGTCCAAGGGGACCGCCACTGGGCTGAGGGGAATAGCTGAAGAGGAGGCCCAGGAGGAGAGTGGCTGGCGGATGAGCAGGGCCTCTCACTGCACGGTAGACTGGACTTTTATCCCAAGGGCAGAGGAGAGCCTGGGAGGAGTTTTAAGCAGAGGAGTGAAGTGCTTACCTTTACATTTCATAAAGCTGGGACAGGCAGAAAAGAGACTACAATCTTCCCTCCATATCTGTGGGTTCCATGTCCACAGATTCAACCAACTGGATTGAAAATACTAAAAAAAAAAAAAAAATCTAGAAAGTTCTGAAAAGCAAAATGAATTTGTCGTGTGCCTGGCATGTTTACATAGCATTTACATTGTATTAGGTATTATAAGTAAGCTAGAGACAATTTAAAGAATACAGGAGGATGTGCATAGGTTATATGCAAATACTACACTGTCTTATACAAGGGACTGGAGCATCCTCGGATTTTGGTACCCACAGGGGTCCTGGAACGATGGTAGTTAGAGAAGGGCCAGGCTGCAACTGGTAGTGCAGGCAGGAAATACAGGGCCAGGGACACTGGTAACAGCCAAAGGCTGACTAGGGCCTCTTCCACGATAACGGTGAGGTCTTTTGGGTCCTGACCCTCTCCTGGAACACTCAGGACTCCCCTCTGCTGGCCACTGGGCCCCATCTGCTTGCTTAGCCAGAAACACTAGCTTGCCTGGAGCACACGCACCTACGGACCTTCCTGGGAAAGTCAGAGAGTCACTCACTCCCGCTACATTCTACTGCCTCCCAGCTTGGTTAGCCCCCAGCTGCCCTTCACTTCGGCCTCCCCTCTGCCGCGGGCCGCTGGCCTCTCAGATTCCTAACAAGCTTCTGTGCCCTGCCCCCCGCCCCCCACCCCTGGCTCAGTGCAGCCTGAAGCTCAGGGTTCTGCGTCCATCCTCAACTTCTCCCAGCAGACGTGGGACTGTGCTCGTGCAGCCTCCCCTGGGTGTGGGTGAAATGCGCAGCCACGGGGTGAGAGCAGAGGCAGACGTCAGTCTCTGCTTCCTGGCTGCCCACCTCGGCCAAAGCAAGCACGCCACTCTACTCATTCCCTTCTCCGAGGCTGCCCTTTGCTGAGCCAGGCCTCTCCTGATTTGGCCACGGTGGGCATGGTTGAGCCTGCACTGGGTGACGTGGGCATGCCATGCGGCTGGGTACCAGCTCATGGGGTGAAACATGAATCGTGGTGACGAGGGCACCCAAAGTGTGTGTGTGGGGGAGGACTAGCTCCAGAGACGGTAAATAAATATAAGAATCAAAGTTTGGAAAGGCCAGGTGACCTCATTGAAGCTTCCAGAATGTGGGCACATACCCAGGGGCTCCTTCGGAAGGATATAGCAAGAGACCATCAAAGGCCAGATGCTTACTTCCAGAGGCCTACAGTCTGAAGGCAGAGACTAGCTATTATTCCACTGGGCCTGATGATTCCAGAGGAGGGCCCTAGGGCTGCAAACTGCTAGAACCGGAAGGGCCCCCGATTGTGCTAGGGTCTGGTGACACAGGTTAAAATGGAGCTCAAAGTCCAGTGGGAAGGCAGACAAGCAAACAACAGCCAGGGTCCATGGGATAAAGTCTCTGGCAGAGGTGAGGTGTGCTGGGCTCTCCCAGAGGGAGTTCCCATGGATGCGGTAAGGCCTGAGTTGCCTTAAAAAGTGGCCCTTCCGGGCTTCCCTGGTGGCACGGTGGTCAGGAGTCCGCCTGCCAGTGCAGGGGACACGGGTTCAAGCCCTGGTCCGGGAAGATCCCATATGCCACGGAGCAACTCAGCCCGTGCGCCACAACTACTGAGCCTGCGTGCCACAACTACTGAAGCCTGTGTGCCTAGAGCCCGTGCTCCGCAACAAGAGAAGCCACCGCAATGAGAAGCCCGTGCACCGCAACGAAGAGTAGCCCCCGCTCGCCACAACTAGAGGAAGCCTGAGCGCAGCAACGAAGACCCAACGCAGCCAAAAGATAGATAAATAAATAAATTTAAAAAGTGGGCGTTCCTTTCTCAGTTATCCCCAAACATCCCAGGTCATGGCTCTTGACCTTAACCTCCTGGAAAAGGGGAAACCTGAGTACCTAGACTGCTGGGTTTTCAAGAAATGCCTTAAGGACAAGCTCTCTGAATCACGGCTGCATCGTCCAGAAACGCACCCAAATCTGATTCAGTATTATTTTTTCCGATTTCTGAACTCTGATTTCCTGCACACTTCACTTTACTTAACTTCAGGGAAAATCCCAGACACTTAAAACACCAGCTCTTCAGTGAAAACATCACTGAACCCGTCCTCTCCCAGTCCTCCTCTGTGCTTCCAGCCTGGGGAATCTTCACTGTCATCAGCCTTGAATGAACTATTCTGGGCTCTGCTTTTCCATATAACATCATTTCATATACACTTTCCAGCAACAAATTTATCCATTTTAACGACCCCACACCATAGGCCCTCATGCGTCTTGTCCTTCATTTTCAGCTTGTGTTTCTGCCAGTGATGATGGTCTTAGGCAAGCCCTGGCCTTCTGTGGGCCTCTCACCTCTGTATCTGTAAAATACAGTGATTTGGAAACTCTAAAGTTCTTTCTGAGCCTTAACATTCCAAGGCCTATGATTTTCCAGCTGTGGAATCATAACCCCATAGCAACAATCCCTAGAAAGGAAAAAGAGACCCAGCATCTGTTGAGAACTCACTGTGAGGCAGGAAAGCACTGAGGAAGAAGCAGGCACAGAAGAAAAGAAAAGGGAATTCCCTGGTGGTCCAGTGGTTAGCACCCTGCGCTTTCACTGCCGACGGCATGGGTTCAGTCCCTGGGCGGGCAACTAAGATCCTGCAAGCCGAGCAGCGAGGCCAAGAAAAGAAAAGAAAAGAAAAAAAATATTAAAAAAAAGAAAAACAAATAAACAAAAAAGAAATGGGTGTGAAAAGTGACACCTTCCCTTTCCTGCAAAAACACTATCTGAGGCCTGGGTGGGTGAACTAGATCCCTTTGTTCCAGGTCCAGCCTGGACACCCGGACACACTACCAAATGTGGCTTACCCTATAGTAAAGCCCTCCAACGTTCCCCTCGCCCGGATGACAGAGCACTTTTGGAGCCCAAGCCCCACCCCTCCAGCCCAGCAGAGTGCTGAGTCACGGTGGGGCAGCAGTTCTCCATCCCATCCCCCACCTCTTCCCCCTCCCGGGTGAGCTGGAGTCCTCCAGAAACCACAGGCCTGGCTCTTCCCTAGCCTGAGGCTCCTCCCGCAGAGGCCCCAGGGAGGCCAGCCAAACTCCCCACCTTCTCAGAGGAGCCCGGGCTGGAGGGGAGGGAGGCAGAATCCTGGTCAACAAAGGTCCAAAGACCAGGCCAGGGCTTCGAAAGGATCTAGAGGCTTGGAGATGGCAGTTCGGACACCCCAGGGTTCCCAGAAGGTGCGGAACAGGCCCAAGCAAACACCCCCCACCCCCAGCACAAGACTGCCCTTTCATTTTTCCCAGCCGGCCTCCCCCAGTGACCTTCTACATCCCAAGCTGACCCTCAGTTTTGCTGTGATGGTCACTGCAGCTGCATGTGTTTTAACCAAGCAGGGAGCCAAGAAACCTCCTTTCTGCACCAGAACAACTTCCTTCCGGTGGATCCAACTTCATGTTGGCTCTGTCCACCTGGATGTCCTGGAGGCCCTGAAACTCAGCAAATCCTGTGCAAAACCAAGCTGGCCTCCTTCAACAACCCTCCCCCCAAACTGCATTTCCTTCTGTGTCCCCATCTTCAGTGAACGGCAGCAGCAACTCAGCTGCCCAGGCCAGAAAGCTGGGGGCTCTCTTGCCCACCGGCCCCCCCTTACCACCCCCCTCCACAGCTATCCAATCAGCTACCTCATCCTGTCTGTTCTGTCTTCTCCATATCTCTCAAATCTGCTTTCTGTCTCTTCTACTCACTGAGAACTAGGGCTGTTACCTCCCAACAGGTACCCAGCCCTCTTGTCTGACTTTATCCTCCACACTCAATCATGCATGCATCCATTCCTTCAACAAATACTGAGGACCAAGTTACAAGCATCTTGCAAAATGCTTGAAATGCAGGATGGAGAAGACAGAACTAATGCCTGCCCACCAGGAGCTTACAGTATACAGCAGCAGGGAAGACGATCCAAAAGTGATCTATATGTCTACAATATACGGTTATACATACGAATATATATTGTATAGTCTGGTTATTAATCTTCACTACTTAGCAAGCTACAAATACTAACTTAATTGTCATTTGTATTTTAACTTTGTTTACGGCATCTTTTGTCTTACAGCTTTTCATTTTTGTTGTATGATTCCATCCATATGAAATTCTAGAACATGCCAAGTTAGTTAATCAATATCAGAAGAGAGCTCTTCTTGAGGGGTATGGGGGAAATCTGGAAAGGGGTACAGAGAAACTTTCTGGGAAAATGGAAATGTTCTGCATCTTGTTTCAGCTGTATTCACGTGTCAAAACACATTTAATAAAACACCTAAGATTCTGCATTTTATTTAGTTAATTATAGCTTTATTTTAAAAACTTAAATCACTCATTTTTGCAAAGAAAAGAACAATTTTGTTGGCTTTTTACCTACTTGATACCAGTTAGCTTCATATTCCAATAACTATTCACAGTATGTTTCTAGATATGCCTCTCAAAGATTTAACTCCATGTATTTTGAATTCATCAAGATTTGGTGGGACCACACCCTTTGCTCTCCCCGCCCCGCCCCCCGGCCCCCCAGGCGCTTGGTCCAACGGAAAGGACTTCCTAGAAACTACCTTAATCCATTCAAAAATTTTAACAAACTGTGTGACGGCCATTACCCTGAGGATTCATCTTAATCAGCCTGTGTTACTCAAAGTATTTCCTGGTTTTATTTTTTACTGGTTGAAAAAGACAAAGAGTTCTAACTTCAATACTACACGTCCCAGAAATTCTGGATTCCCTATTTTCCTCTTCCCTCCCACTGCCAAAGGGGCCAGTTCTGTTCTAAATTTATCTCTTTCCTGTAATCAAATGCACCTGATAACCAAGGCACTCTAGTAACATTCTGTTTTGCAATCTTGCTTCATTTTGGAGCTCTTTCAGGAATTGTAGTGTCATCGATTTTCTCTGCTTCGGCATATTCTTTGTTTTCTGAAGACTTGGACTTTACTTTTTCCTTGGTGTAGTTCAATAGTTGGTCCTTCTTGCTCTGCCATCGTCCAGATTTTCAAGTAGTCGTATCTGCCAACTGGCTTCTTTTTTTAAGGCAGCCTCAGAAGAACATTCCCTACCCCCAAATTCTAAAAGATAATTTTCTATATATTCTTCTAATGACTTTATAGGGTTTTTTTTGTTTTGTTTTTTGTTTTTTAAGGCTTGGATCTTTAATCCATCTGGAACGTATTTTTGAAATGCTGAGTCATTTTTCACCACATGACTTATCTATTGTTTCAACATCATTTGTTGAACCCATTCTCTCTCTCTCCTAATTGAAATGCCACTTTAGCATGTACCAAGTTCCCATTCATATGGGGGTAGGACTGTTTAGTTGCACTGATCTACTCACCTTTTCCTGTGCCAGTACCAACTGCTTTATAATATTATATTTATACTACTGTTTTTTTTTATATCAGGGAGGACAAATCTAACCTCATAACATTTTTTCCCCCCAAATGCTTATCAGCTTTTCTACACACTCTTCCAAATGAACTTTAGAATCATTTTGTCAAGGTTCCAAAAGACCACTGAGTTTTACAGAAATTGCACTGAATTTATAAGTTAATTTGGGGAGAATTGACATCTTTGCCAAACTGAGGTTGGCTATGTAGAAACATGGTGTCTCTTCATTTATGCAAGTTTTCTTTTCTGTCCAGCAGTAAACATTCATAGTTTTCTTCACACATGTGGTAACTTTATTCCTAGGTACTTTAAGCTTTTGTTGCCATTGTAAATGAAGAAAAATTTTCTCTCATTTCATTGTCTAACTGGTTACTGACACATAGGAAAACTTTGCATCTGGTAACTTTGTCATACTCTTACCCTAATAGTTTTTCTGTTGATTCGGTGTAAGATTTCTAGAAACAAAACTAACGTGGTCATTTCTCTGGCTAGAAATCCTTTAGGGTCTCCATGTCCTCCAGGATAAGATTTAACCCCTTTTTACGACACACAACCCTTCCTGACCTTGCCCCTATACTACCCTCCCAGGCTTCACCAACATGGACTCTACTTTCAGGCCAACACATTTTCTTAAGGTGCCTTGGATAGGCCATGCATTTCCACACCTTATACCTTTACGTATGCTGCTCTCTCTGCTTGGAATTCCCTCCTCATCTCCCTCCTCCCTTTCACCTTTCTTTTACTTTTCCTTCTTTTACTTTTCCTTGAACTAAGTGACACTTTGTTCAAGTGTCACTTTCTTTTCTTTTTCAACATTTATTTATTTTCCTTTTTTGTGTGTGTGGCTGCATCGTGTCTTAGTTGCGGCACACGGGATCTTTGTTGAGGCATACGGAATCTTTTCATTATGGCCCTCAGTCTGCTCGGGTTTCTCTCTAGTTGCGGCTGTCGGGCTTCTCTCCAGTTTTGGCAAGTGGGTTTTCTCTTCTCTAGTTGTGCTGTGCGGGCTCCAAAGAGAGTGTGCTCTGTAGTTTGTGCCATGCGAGCTCAACAGTTGTGGCACGTGGGCTTAGTTGCCCTGCAGCATGTGGGATCTTAGTTCCCTGAACAGGGACGGAACCTACATCCCCCGCATTGGAAGGTGGATTCCCTACCACTGGACCACCAGGGAAGTCCCCCTCAAGTGTCACTTTGTTAGGGAAGCTTTCCCTGACCTCCTATCCCAGACTGGGTAAGGCACTCCTTGTCTGTATTCTCCCACCACCCTTCTGCTTACTTTATCATATGTAGCTCTAGCCCCACTAAAAACTTTTTTCCTTAAAGTAACACATGTTCGTTTTGAAACGAATAACAGATGCAAGAGAGAGTGCCATAATTCCATCAGCAACTTAATATTTTAGTAAAGTTCCTTCTTTAAAGTTTTTAAAATTGAAATATAGTTGATTTACAATGTTGTGTTAATTTCTGCTGTACAGCAAAGTGATTCAGTTATAGAGACATACATTCCTTTTTTTTCATTCTTTCTTTTTTTAATTGAAATTTTTAAAAAAATGTTTTTTAAAGGTTTGGAAGTCCAGCTTCCAGTTGCATGTTTATGAACATCCTGAAAAGGTTCTTGGGTAGGTCTCCCACCCATGCGTTGAAGAACCTGGCTAAGAATAGTGACCCTGAGGAGAGCAGACTGGGGCGCAGGCGCTCGGCCTAGCTCCGTCCAGTTCTGCCATCCATGAATTCACACCCATTCAGTGCTGGGGACACTGCTGCAAGCCACACGCAGTGCCCCTGTGTTTCCCCCCCCTCCCCAGGGTCCCTGGCATCTGTCGCGCACATTCGTTCAGTGCCATTAGCTTCTCTCCAAGGACAACCTGGGGGTGGCTCCCTGTAGCGCCTGCTCAGCCCGAGGCTCCTGGGACTGGGGCCAATAAAAGAGGCCTTTTCAAAATGGCCTCGCAGCATCCTTTCCAGACCCAAGCGGCTTCTTCTTTATTTTCTAATCCCTGGTCTCTGAGCTTTAAGCTACCGGCGATTTCCTCAGAATTCAACGGCTCATCCCCACGTTTCCCTCGGGAAGGCGATCACCGCAGTCTCTCGGGAAACACGACCCGCCCAGCCTTTGTTGTATCAAATGCTGCACGAGGAGCCATATTTGCTTTCAGCAAACGGCGGACCAGGTCGCCGGAGCCGGAAGAGGGGCCGACCCGCGACGGGCCGTGGGCCCCACCCGGCCTGCATTCGGTCTCTTCCTAAGCTTTGAGGAAGAGAAATTGAGCCCTTTCCCAGCCCGACCTCTGACTCACTCGGCCTCCTCGGGCCCACGTTCACCCTCCAGGTTCCCGATTTGCATCACGAAGTAATCACCTCGGGGTGTGGCAACTGCGGCTCTACCGCTCTGATTTTTAACATGCCCTTGGCCAAGAGTCTCAGGGTGCCTTCTGGGACCTCGCAATTGCCCTGACGCCCCCGGCGCCAGGGGCAGTTTCCTGTCGGTTTCAAGACCTAGGACGCCACCGGGGTCAGGGCTCCGAACTGAGCTTCCTGCCCCCGCTCAGGTTTTCTCTCCAACCCCATGAAACGAGCCCCACGTTCCACGGAACAAGCTGCACCCTCCAGGCCACCCAGACCCCGCACCGCCACCCCCACCCCTCCTTCCCCACCCAACCCCAGCGGGGCGGAGCCGCGCGTCCACAGGAAGGGGCGGGGCTCAGCTAGGCGGGCGGGCGGCGTGATTGGCCTCGGTGGGCCTGACGCCCATTCCCGCTATAAGAGCCGGGCAAGAGTCACCTGCGCCACAGTCCTCGCGGAGAGTCGCCGCGGTTTCTTGCTTCAACAGTGCTTGGACGGAACCCGGCGCTCGTCCCCCGCTCCGGCCGGCCGCTCAGAGCCAGCCCTCGCCACCACCTCACGGCGCCCTCCGATCGCCCCAAGGTCCCCGCCGCCGTTACAGCGCCGCGCAGCCACCGCCACCGTTTCACCTCAGCCGCCCGCCATGACGACCGCGTCCCCCTCGCAGGTGCGCCAGAACTACCACCAGGACTCGGAGGCCGCCATCAACCGCCAGATCAACCTGGAGCTCTACGCCTCCTACGTCTACCTGTCCATGGTGAGCGCGGGCGGGCCCACGGGGCACGGGCGCGGCCTCCTTGGCTGCAGGGCGGGGGTGTGGCTACCGGGAGGGCCCTCCCGCCTCCCGCCTCCCGCCTCCCGCCTCCCGCCTCCCGCCTCCCGCCTCCGTGCGCCCTTCTGCAAAATGAAGGGTGCTCGGGGTCCTCTAGGACTCCTGCGCAGAAATTCTGAGCAGTTGTCCCCTGGGAGTGTTGCCTCGCGGGCCAGGGCCGCCTCTGCGCACCCCAGTTTATTTAAAGAGAGCTGAGTTTCCTCCCGGGGTTGCCACACTTGCCACCAGTACGACCCTGCAGTTAGGAAGGTGGATTTTCGCATTTCCATCCCTTCTGCATTCGATCACGTGATGGGGGCGGTGCTAAGGAGGTCCGGCTCCCATCCCCCTGAGTCAGGCGGAGCCTGCTGGGTAATGGTGTCCAACTGTGGGGGCTGGTGCGAAGTGGTTTATTTCTCGTGGGCCGAACAGCCGCCTCCACCTCTCCGCTCTGTTTATCTCGAAGTCCCGCTTGAATTGAAGCATATCTCTAGAAATCTCCCTTTCAGTCTCACCGAGTTGTCTGCCACCCGTATTCTTTATCTTTTTTGTGTCTGAGGGTTGTGGCGTAATTAAATCTTTAGTTCTTGGATATAGTCCACCAACAGTTACGGGGCCTGAAAATTTTCCATGCAGTAATCGGTGGAATCAGTTTTCCAAAATCCTGGTTTTAATCGGTGTGGTAGGAGTTTTAGTTATAATTGTTTTATTACGTTTTGCAAATCATCCAAGAATAAACGTGTTCCGGATGGGTTTGGAATACGCCTGGATTTCTATGACTGTCACTCCATTTCAGGAACAACTGAATACAGCAGGGGTGTAAAAGGGACTAAAATTTTTGCTTTCTACTGATAACATGTTTACGTGGTAAACAAGGTAACAACTGTTACCTTGCCTAGTGGGTTAATTTTACACATCCATCAGCCTGCTGCAAGCTGGCAGCTCATGTTTTTTGTTTTTGTTTTGCTTTTTTTGCGGTACGCGGGCCTCACTGTTGTGGCCTCTCCCACTGCGGAGCACAGGCTCCGGACGCGCAGGCTCAGCGGCCATGGCTCACGGGCCCAGCCGCTCCGCGGCATGTGGGATCTTCCCGGACCGGAGCACGAACCCGTGTCCCCTGCATCGGCAGGCGGACTCTCAACCACTGCGCCACCAGGGAAGCCCGCAGCTCATGTTTTAACGTGGATTACCCAGGGAGGAGGGGGAGAAGGCACTACTAACAGTGCAGGGTAAATACTCCAACATCTCTTCAACCAGATTTCACAGGGGCTGTAAGAACTTTACTGTGCACTTAAACAGATGCTTAAGATGTTCCATGGTGGAGGCAATTCCCATGATATTCTAACGGTTCCTTGTAGTAAACTTTCAGTTTCAAGGACCAAGTTTCATTTTTGTGTTTCAGAGTAAAAACTAATTACTGTCGTGTTCAATCCGGGAACACACCTTGCTCTAGTCTTCCTGTGCTCAGACCCTTTCTTGCTGGGCTTTGAGAAGGAAGCCTAGACTAGCCGACTGCCTTTCTTTGGGAATCCCTAACATGTTCATGTACTGTTTTCAGTCGTACTATTTTGACCGCGATGATGTGGCTTTGAAGAACTTTGCCAAATACTTTCTTCACCAATCTTCTGAGGAGAGGGAACATGCTGAGAAACTGATGAAGCTGCAGAACCAACGGGGTGGCCGAATCTTCCTTCAGGATATCAAGGTGAACTGAAGATCCTAGGGTCGGCATGCCTCATCTGTCTAGCAGTCCTCTGACGTCAGAAATCACTGAGCTCAGCAGTTGCCCTTATCAGATGAGGATACTTTGGGTTTTTGTCTTTTGCGCTTTTTCGGGCCTACCGTCTAAGCTAAAGTTGGCAGACGGTAATGGGCAAGGATATTAAATGGGAAGCGGTTGTCAGGGGGAACTTGGCTGTTCCTTTTGCCAAGCGCGGTTGTTACACATTAGATGCTTGCTGATTTGTGGTTTAAGTGGTAGAGGTTGCAGATGCACTGACTTAACCTCCTCTCATTCAGAAACCAGACCGTGATGACTGGGAGAATGGGCTGAATGCAATGGAATGTGCGCTACACTTGGAAAAAAGTGTGAATCAGTCACTACTGGAACTGCACAAACTGGCCACTGAGAAAAATGACCCCCATGTGAGTATTGGCAACCTGGGAGTAAATGGAGGAAATCATTTGTCTTAGGGGCTGGGGAAGCTTCCCAATAACTTTTTTCCTTGTTCTCTTTTCTAGTTGTGTGACTTCCTTGAGACGCATTATCTGAATGAGCAGGTGAAATCCATTAAAGAATTGGGTGACCACGTGACCAACTTGCGCACGATGGGGGCCCCCGAATCTGGCATGGCACAATATCTCTTTGACAAGCACACCCTTGGAAACAGTGATAATGAGAGCTAAGCCTTAGGCTGGCTTCCCGTAGCCACAGGGGTGACCTCCCTGGTCACCAAGGCAGTGCATGCATGTTTGGGTTACCTTACCTTTTCTGTAAGTTGTACCAAAATATCTACAAGTCCTTTCCTTAGTACTATTCCTTCAAATAAAGTAATTTGGTACCCAGCTGTTGTCTTTGAATTCTCGGGGTGGGCTAGGAGTGTATCCAGGCCATCTTTATTAAACTTGTAAGTGCCACCATGGCTCAGTCACACTCACCAAAGTGAACCGCTTAGGAGGATCTGTATTTACGTACGAAATTCCTTAGTTTGCGAAAGATACCAAGGCTTGGGTGTTTTGAATTCAGACAGGACTTAAGGATTCCTGATTCTGAATTAGGTGTTTTATACGTTTCCAGCAGTTCTGGCTTTCACAATTTATATGTACGGAAAGCATTTTGAGGCTTAAAGTAGACTTGAAGCTACTGATTCTTGTTCTTCATTAAGGTAACCATTTAATTCAGGCTGTCGTAGGGATATGTTCTTCAGTGTGGACAGCTATATGGCTATGACTGGATCAGTGTCCTGCTGGTGTACACGCAGGTAGGACCAGGCCGGTGAAGCATCCCCCTTGGGAAGCAGGCTAGGAACGTGCTTCATCCCTAGTGAGAATTTGAGGAAAGTTTACATGAGTATGGAAAGACCTTCATTTCAATAGGAAAATAGCTGCAGTAGGAGGGAAGAGGTTGAGACATCTTGAATATTAACCAGTGAGTAGTGTTAGAAGACTGGGGAGCCATCTGGGTCCTTGCTAACCAACTACATTAACATTGTTTCCTAAACCAGCCACAGTGATTTGTAAGTTTCCAGCTAGCCCTGAGAAGTATGACAGGTGGTAGGCCTTTTCAGCCTTTTCAGTTTTCAATACAAAGCTAGGTATTCTGACCTCAGAATAACTGCTTGAGAATAATAAGAAATGAGAAGTTACACTTCCCTTTCACATCGTGATGGGGGGCTGGGGTGGGGGGCTGGGTCTAATTGGGTGAGTGAACATCTGGGGAATCTGGAATAAAGGCAAACATCTGGTGGTACCGTGACAACTTTAGGTTGACCTCAAAAATGCATGAAGAGCTCATTTAAGTTCAGAAGTCTTGGTGAGGTCCCCAAAGCAGTAAGATGCCCCAAGGGACCTGGATTGTCCCCACCTCATCTGCCAGTTCCCAGGAGTGTGGCACCCTTCCCAGGAGGGCTTCAGAGCCACCACTGGTTATGGGGGAGGGCTCATGCGACCTCCCAGCTAAGCCTGGCCAGTAAGTCGAGTTCTTGGGCTACAGTCTAGAGCCCCGAGTTCTGCCTGTGTTTCTGTGTCTGCCACCCCTGCTTAAGGTGAGCTGGGCCCACTGGTATCGTCAGCCCATGTAAGCCTGGCCTAGTGGCCCTTTGGCGTTACTCTTGTCGGTGCAAACCTCGTCTTCCTATCCCTGGGCCCCAGAGAAGTCTTGGTGAGTCAGGCTCTTGGGTGAAATAAGCGAAAGTCGCCAACACTTCCCTAGAGCCCCTGCTGTGGCGGCCAGGTGTGTGCCCCAAGCCAGTGCTGGGCATGGCCTGGCAGCCATAGAACCATAGGAAAACTGGGAGTAGGGTGGGCTTCAGAGCAGGGGAAGCTGGTGGGGACCACCCCTGGTGGGCTGGGGGGTTCAGTGACCCTGGTGTGGGTAGAAGACAGACCTGTTGTTTTCCAAGGCCCAATAGGGATCGCCACGATCTTTGAGTATAGTGTGTATGTTGCTTGTCGACTGTCCCAAATGTGGTTCTCTGAGATGTTCAGGGGCCTCTGACATGTCTGTTAGGTTAAACTCAACAGTTTTCCTCCTCATGTGACTCACTTCCGGGTGCTCCGTTGAGGCCCCAGCACTCTCTGGGAGCAATTCAAAGCTCTTCTTGGACCTGGGAGTTGGAGGCTGAAGGCTTTGGTCTTTGACGGTGTCATCCATGCCTGAGACTTTGCGAAGACTTGAGGGTGCTGACTGTCCAGGTGGGAAGACCATAGGGGTGTGGCTGAGGGGTGTCTGGGGGGCACTGTGGTAGCCTGACCTCCCGTATAGCACGGCGGACTTGAAGGCATCCTCCCCTTTCCAGGCCTTGACGTCTTCCTGATCACTGGTGTCCTGGCCGTCTCCCCCGAGGTTCTTGGGCTGGCCCTCGTGGGAAAGGACTTCTGTCTTCGGCCACAGTAGTTTGGTCTTTGAGTTTGTCCTGGGGGGCTGGCGGTCGTGGGATTGCAGCCCTCGGAAGCGGCCAGCGATGCCAGTGTGAGCACTTTCCTCCTCCGGATCTGGCTGGAACTCCAAATCCTCCTTATCCAGACTGGAAGGAAACAGGAGACTCGGGGGTCAGTGGGCGGACAACGGCCTGAAGCCTGACTTGACTTCTCCCTTACCCTCTCTTCTCCCTCTGGCCCAAGGCCCAGGACACAGTCTTCCTTACCTCAGCTTTGACTCGCCTCTCTGCTGATCCATCTTGTACCTCTCAATGAATCCCTCCTGGCCGAGCTCGCCTCACTGTTCTGTGGCTCCCTCTTGCCCATGTTAACATCCAAACTCCCTAGCCTGGTATTTCAGGGCTTCCTCTTCAGCACCCACATTTTCCCTTTGAAACCCCTCACTCCAGGCTGTCTGAACGGCTCTTCCCCAGGTATGCATGGTCACGTGAGGCCCAGGAGTGACTGAGTGAGCCAGGGGTTTGTGGTTCCCGCTGGGGAGCAGTATCCCCCCAGAGAGAAGTCTGGCTTCCTGGGAGCCTAAAGCCTTTACTCTGCAAGAGAAAGCCTACCCACCTGTGAATGTGGCCATCTTTGCCCATGTCCAAATTCTCCCCATGCTTCAAGGCCCAGCTCCAGGTCCAGCTGGAGGCCAGCTCTCAGGCAGCCAAAGGTGATCTCTGTTCTATACTCTGTCCCTTGCCCAGGCATCCGGTACTTTGTACCTTGTATCCAGAGTCTGGGCCCTGGGTTTGAACTCCCTCACTAAATCGTGTGTTTCTTGGAGGCAAGGTCTATGTGTTATTATTCTCTGTTATCCTCCTTCCCCAGCAGCTGGGCTACCAACCATGGAAAACTCAGAGGCGACCTCCAGCAATGTTTCTGACCTAAGCAAGCCTCCATCCTTGATCATTTGATCTCTTATCCAAACCTTCCTCACACCAACTAGAGACTCTAGCTAATTCTAATTACAGCTGAATAGGATATTCGGTTCTTAAAAAGAGAACAGCGCTTTTAATACTGTGGAAGAACACCTTGATGGGATAGACCCCGAGATGCAGCAAACACTCTCCGAAGTCCTCTCCACTCTGTCATCCTAGGGAGAGAGAGCTGTCTGGGGCGCCTCTTCAGCCGGCCATGGCCCAGCTACAGCTCAAAAGGGATTCTAACCAAATCAGGGAAAGAGGACCCATGTGGGGGAAAATGTGGCTGCTGTGGGCTGACCTGAGGCCCGTACTCTGTAGCAAGAAGTCTGCTCCGAAGGTCCCTGTGATGACCCAGCCTCTTGCTCGCTCCCTTGCCCAGAGAGCCCCACTCCCACTCCCCATGCCAACACCCTGGCTTATCAGGAAACATAGCTCTGAACCAGAGTCAGGAACCAGGCCCTGACATCCCAGATGCATCACTAATCACTGACTGCCCTTGAGTAAGTCCCTTCTCTCTCTAAGCCTCAGTTTTCAACTCTGGATAAGGGGTGGGGCTTAGATTGGAGACTACCTAAGAGCCCTTATAGCTTTAAGAGTCCTTACACAGCACAAGGTAAGGGTTAAGGGTGTGGAGTTGGACCCAGACATACCTGGCCCACCTGTGCTGCTTGCTAGCTATGTGACCTTGGGTTGGGCAACTGACTTAACCTCTCTGAACCTGGTCTTAATCATCTGAAAACTGGAGAAAACAAACCAAGTTTATTGGGGGGGGGGAATAGCTAATATATGTAAAGAGCTTAGTACAACGCCCAGCACTCAATAGGAACCCAATATGCATTAACTAATATATTCTAAGCTCTCAGGCCCTCGCACTTGGGGTTTTCTACCCACCGAAGTGGTTCCCTGGCACTTCCCACCTGATGTTGAAGGTGGAGCCGAAAAAGGAGGGCCGACGAGACTGGGCAGAAGCGGCTGTGTAGGGGGGATGTGGTTCTGGCTCATTCCAGTACATATCTCGCTCCATCGGTGGCAGGTCCTGGTGCATCTCATCTACAGCCAACAGGGACACCTGGTCATCGTGGACAGAAGGAGAAGTCCAACAGGTCAGCCCAAGCAGGACCATGAATTTGCCAGGTGACTTGGAGAGGTCACTGCTCTCTCTCTGGGCCTCAAGTTTCCCTTCCTGTGAAATGGAGAGACTGATGCAGCCTGTAGCCTCAATAGTTAGGCTGAGAATCCTGTGAGTAAATGGTTGGGCAATTCACTGTGAGGCCTCCCTACAGAACTGTGGGCCCCCCCACCCCGGGTCCAGTTTGGGGAGGGACTATGGGGCAGGCTCTCTTCCTCCCGTCATACCTGCAAACTCCTGTCGACAATCCAGTTGGTCTCAAAGTCATCATCATCCTCTCCGAACGGGTTGATGAGCTGCTCTGCCACCTTGAGGGTAGGTGAGGCTCTGGAAATCCTCAGGTGGAACCCCTTGCAGCCTTGCTCCCACCCTTAAACCTTGGCTCCTGCCATGTCCACCTCTCCACCCCCCTCAGTGATGCCCTTCTCGCCTGACCACTGTCTCCAAAGCCACTATGTAGGGCCCCTCCTCTCCTAACTGGCCATGACTCCCTGGGCCACAGCTGGCCTTGTCCTGGGGAGGCTTACCTTCAGCCAGCCAGCATAGAAGAAGAACTGCAGGAATGTGAAGAGGGGCACAACGAGGTCCATCTCGTGGCCGGGGTAGGCCTTGGCTGGGTTCAGAAACTGCCGTCCCACCAGGCAAGCCAGGAAGAAGCTGTACACCGCCACGGTCACCACCTGGGAGGCAGAGGCGGCGTCGGCAGAGATGGGCTGCGTGGGGACCGCGCGATCAGGAAGCTCCCCAGGCTCTGTGGTCTCCCCTTTAGAATGGGGATGATCACACTGCCTCCACCACCTGGACCAGGCAGGGACCTGGACTCTTTGAACTTGGCACTAGAGACAACCTGCAAAGTCCAGACCTGACTCCCCAGGGTGAGCCTCTTCTTCAGCCTCTGAGTGAGCCCTTCCCATCATAGGCTGCTTCCCGGGTCCTCCTCAGTTTCCCAAAGGGGCAGCTTCACCAGCCTAGTCCTCACCTGAGTGTACACCAGTGGGATACTGATCCAGTCGTAGGCATACAGCTGTCCACACTGAGTACGCAAGGTGTTCATTTCCTAGGGGGGCAGGAGGGAAGGTTGGGCCTTTGACCATCACCTGCTCTCCCAGGCTCACCCCCCAGCTCTTCCGCAGATACCAGGGTCTCGTGCTCATGGTCCAGCCCTGGCTGTGTGGTCATGGACAGCTCACTCAACCTCTCTGTGCCTCAGCCTCCTCAATATCAAAAAGGAACCAGGATCTCAGAGGTTCACTTTAGAGAGGGGAGGGGAGGGGAAATTGGAAAGGGGCCACCTTGGGCTACGGAATCCTGTTGGAAAAGATCCTACAGTCCCAAGGTAGGCTCTGGGAAGACCCTCAGAGGCTCAAAGTTCCTCTTTGCAGAAAACCTGTTCCACGTGGGGCGTGACCCTCCCCGCGCTGCAGCAGCCCCATGTGTGTAGCGGGCTCACGTTGAGCAGACTCTGGAGCAGGACAGGGTCCCGGATTCGACCTCCAATCCAGGCCTTCGTTGACAGGTTGGCAAACCACACCCAGGGCATCCAGAATGAGTTGTGTGGCAAGCTCAGTTTTTGTAAGTGCTTGTGTTCCGAGGGGGTCATAAAGCCTGCGGGGTAGAGTGGAGAAGACAGTGGGTAGGGGAACCTGCAGAAGGGGTGGCTGGCCAGGCCCTGCTGGGTGGGACCCAGAGTTCAAACCAAGTCCCTGCTGAGCCCATAGGGACCTCAGAGCTCCTTTGCGATCCTCTTTCTTTCAACAAATTATCACTGCGTCGTATCTACTATGTGCTGCTCTGGGCTGAGTACGTGAGAGGGATCTGTCTTATTAACCAGGATCAGGTCAGGCAAGGCCAGAGAGTGAGACTGCTGACGTACAGACTGGAAACCGGAAAACAGGAAGGGGAAGGGCAGTTCCCAGTTCCCAAAGCCCCACTCTGGCCCTCAACCCTCACTCTTCCCTCATCCCTCAAGAGGCCTTAGCCCTATCTCAAAGCCCTATCCTCCTAGAGTCGGTTCCTGGCCTCTCCCCACCTTTAGACCCCTGACTTCGCCCCGCCCAATTCAGGTCCCCGCCCCCCACCCCCACCCCGCCATCCCAGGTCTCGACCCCACTCCGCTCCTGGTCCCACCCAATCCTCAGCCCTGGGGCCTCTGATTCCACCCATCTGCAGCTCCGGCCCCGCCCTTGTCAGCCTCTGGCTCCGCCCACTGCTTCGCCAGGCCCCGCCCACCTGCTTTCACCAGGTGTTGGGGACTGGGAAAGCGTTTGTAGACCGCAGCACTGACGCTACGCAGGATGAGCACGTTGCCCAGGTTGGCGTAGCGCATGAGCGTGCGCCGCAGCAGCCGGCCCTGCTCGTCCTTGCCCTCGACGAAGCACGACACCAGGTTCATGAGGCGGTCGGGCCATGGCAGGTTCTCGTATTGGTTCCACCAGCGGGTCACGACCAGTGTCACGTAGAATCCTGGGCGGGAGAGGGGCGGGGGCGCGAGGGGCGAAGGCCCACGCTGCGGCTAGAGCCCAGCGAGGGCGACGCCTCGGTTTCTCCATCTTTCTAATGGGGCTGGGCCCAGCACCAACCCTCCTGGAGGGCGCTCGGGAAGGGGAGACCATCAGAGCTTCGCGTGAAGGCACGAGAGACTTGAGTTCTCTCTCTGGCCGCGCTTGCTTTCCCAGAAATCCGCCAGATACCTCCCCTCCTGCGCAAGGCTCCAGAGACTACTGTAATGTCGGCGCTGCCCTCAGAAAGTGGGGTCTTAGCAGAAACTAACACAGCAATGTAAAGCAATTATACTCCAATAAAGATGTTTAAAATAATAATAATAATAAAATTAAAAAAAAGAAAGTGGGGTCTTGAGTGCTAACAGCAGGACAGCCTTCCTAATGTCTAACTTCAGTCCCTCTGGCTGCAGGCTCCCCGTTGCCCTGAACCACCGAGAGGCGCTGACATGCCACTGGCCTTCCCCAGCTAGCTCTTCATGATCTGCCTGTCTGGAGCCTGGAGCAGCCACTGGGACCCCAACACGCGGAAGGGGGAGCTCACCCAGCACGAAGGAAATGGGGATGAGCTGGATGTAGCTGTCGCAATATAGAGTCAGCTTCTCAAAAATCACCTGCTGATCGTCCGTGAGGGCCATCCTGGGGGAGGCGGGGGGTGGGGGGGAAGATGTGTAGATACTGGGAGGGGATGGCGGAGACCGGTCCCAGGTCCAGCCAGGCCCGGGGTAGGAGAGTGGCAGCCTCACCTCCCTATCCCTTTCACTGGCCTGCCTGGGGCCCCTCCTCTGGCCTGAGCCAGGTCCCCCTCTTTCTTCCGCCACCCTGAAACCCCAGTGGGGCCCTCTGCTCCATGCCTGGAGGAGAAACCCTCAGGAGGTTTTCTATAAGGTGGAGGAAGGAAGGTCCTGCTGAAGGGCTTTAGGCACCACTGACCTTTTTAAAGGATCCAAAAGACAGTTGTTTGAAAGCAGGTTGAAATGAGTGTTTGGTCTTTAAAAAAAAATATCTGGTAGGGAGGGATGAATCGGCAGAGCACAGAGCAATGAAATTGTTCTGTACGACACTGTAACGGTGGATACAAGTCATTATACATTTGTCCAACCACATAGACTGTACAACACCAAGGGTGAACCCTAAGGTGAACTATGGACTTCGGGTGACAATGATGTGTCCGTGTGTGTGGGTTCATCTGTCATCACAAATGTCCCACACTGGGGTGGGATGTTGATAATGGGGGAGGGCTGAGTGGGTGGGGCAGGAGGGGTGGGGTATATGGGAACTCTCTGTACCTTCTGCCCAGTTAAGCTACGAACCTAAAACTGCTCTAAAAAATAAAGTCTTAATTTTTTTTAAGTATATTGACACCCTAGTAACAACTAAAGAAAATGAACATGCTTTGTTATTAGGATTATCATTATGAACTCAAGAGGTTTATGTGTTTGATATTTGTCAATGCATTGCCATCATTAATGCTTTTTCCATTAAAAATGCTATCATGGGCTTCCTTGGTGGCGCAGTGGTTGAGAGTCCGCCTGCCGATGCAGGGGACGCAGGTTCGTGCCCCGGTCTGGGAAGATCCCACATGCCGCGGAGCGGCTGGGCCCGTGAGCCATGGCCGCTGAGCCTGCGCGTCCAGAGCCTGTGCTCTGCAACGGGAGAGGCCACAACGGTGAGAGGCCCGCGTACCGCAAAAAAAAAAAAAAAAATGCTATCATATATTCTGTGGTTTTAGCTGTCTTTTATTGTTTAAATACACATTTTTATTGGGAAAAAAAAAGTATGATATGGGCCTGTGAGACTATGTGGTATTCAGGGAAACAGGCTGACTGAGGGGGACTAGGTAAGGCCTGGGTTCCAATGCCCCTCCCTCGATTTGAGGAAAGGGTGTTTGAGATGCCCCGACCTACACTGAGCTGCCCCCCAAGGCTGCCTCCTTTTCTCTCCTCCCCAGCCCCCAGGCCTCAGGCCCCACGGTTTGACCACAAGCCCAGCTCAGCCTTATCCGTCTCTGTGCATTGGCCGCCTAGATGGCTGGGAGGCACCCAGGAGCTCCAAGCCCTGGCTTGTCCCCCCCGTACCTGTAAATGAAGCGGATGATGTAGTAGCAGATGAGGAAAATGAGGAACTCGCCGTAGAGCAGCTTGTAGATGCTGCCTCGCCAGCACAGAAGCAGGCGGGAGAAGGAACCTAAACGGGCATTAGCCACTTGGCTCGAGTAGGTGACGGTCATGGCCAGGCACTGAGCTGCAGCAGGTGGGCTTGGGTACTGGTGAACAGACAGAGAGGGATACTGAGGGGGGTGCCAGGAAGGAGTAGGGACCTCTTCAGAATCTGTCCAGGACACGGGAGTGACCTTATCCAGGACCCTTCCCTTCTCTGGGCCTCAGCTCTCCCATCTGGACACTGGGAGGGGGGCGGTGAGGTGACCTCCAAGAATCCAGGAAAGTGAGCTCAGGGACCGTCCATAGCCTTGGCACAGAAGACACAGAGAGGTCTGTGCCCTTAAATTGTACCACAAAGGCAACAACAGAAATGTCCACATGCTGGGCTCCTTCCTGAGTTAGGAGCCCATCATGTTCAGTAGCTCCCCCAGCTCCATCAAGCACCCTGGAGTGAGAACTGGTAAGGGGCGTGGTCAGCCTTGGCCACCACCCTGTTCCCCGTGCCCAGGACAGAGCCTGGCTGGTGGAGATGTTTACTGAATGGTGGCCCCAGGGCCTTTTCACATGCTGATCCTCCTTCCTGGGGGATGCTCGTCCTAATCTAACTGTATGGCTCACTCCCACTTCAGATCACCTCCTCAGAAAGGATACCCCCAGCCACCCTACCTGGAAATAACATCCTAGTACCACTGGCCCTCTCTTCCCCTCGCCTTGCTCCATTTTTCTACACACCACTTATCATGTTATAACTGCCATTATATTTTGCATGCTACCTGCGTGTTTACTGCCTATTCCCTCCTGGGAATGGAGCTCCTATTGTGTACTCATAGGTGGTGCTCAATAAAAATTGACTGAAGCAATGTTTGGCACCCCATCCTCCCCCTACCCGCTCTGATGCAGCCACACTGGCTGTCTCTGTGCCTGGTGTTCCCTAAGTTCATTTCTACCTCAGGGCCTTTGCACAGACACACAGGTGCCCGCACACCTGCACGTGTGCTGCCTGTGTGTATCCATCATGTGCACATGTACCGTTTATCTACCCCAAAGGCTCTCAATGTCCCAGCCCAGCCTTCTGGGGTAACCCTTACTCACAGTTGGGGCTCCAGGCTGGTCAGGCGATCCCACAAAAGGTCTGGCCACAGGACTGGTGGGACTCTCTGGGGTCCTCTGGCCAGTGCCCCTGCCCACTTAGGGGTTGGCACTGCCCACGTGTGTGCTAAGTGGTCACTTGACTCCCTAAGCCAGGGCCTCCACAAAGGAACCCTTGTCTTGGCCCCCTTCTCGTAATCTGCCCATTAAGCAGCAGGCAGCACAGTCTGGCCTCTAATTCCTTCCGGGGGTGAGGGGCATTGAGCTGAGACCAGGGCTGAGATGGGGGGCAACCCCCCTCCACCGTGGGCCCTGACTACCCTGCCATTTCCTCTGGGCCCTAGACTCCGGAGACTGAGGGATCTGTTTCTGACCCCTGAGGTCTTGCAGGGAGAGCTGTGGGGAGGAGGGGCCAGGGCCTTGGACCTCACCTCCTGTGCCAGGAGCCATCCAGAGAGGGGAACCTCCGCCCAGGCCCTGTGGGCTTTGGCAGCACTCTGGGCACCCAAAAGAACATTGGACCACAGGCAGAAGTCCTGGCTTCTAGTCCTGGCTCTGCCACCTGGTGAAGTGACCCTGCGTGGGCCTCTTCTCCTCTCTGTGCCTCAGTGTCCCTCTGTGAAAAGCATAGCGTTGCTTTAGAATTCCATCACCTCATTAAGATGACAGAATTCAGCATATACTCGTGAGGAGCTCTGATTGGCTGCTGGTGACATTATAGGTTATTCGGGCTGTGATTGGCTGGCAGGATCCAGTGAGGTTGGTTTATAGTTATGGAAGGAGAAGGGGGGCAAGGGGGCTGCTGCGTGGGGGCCGGGCCTGGTGTGGGATGACACAGCAGTGTTTCTGCATTTCCCAACTAGCCTGTGCAATAGGGAAGTATGTGCCCAGGTCCCCAAGGACAGCTGGTTGATATCTCAACAGTGGGTTTCATACATTTTAATACATCAGTCCATATGTGAGAACCCTCCCCTAAGTCGCTAGAAGTGATGGGGGTCTCGGATGTATTTCCTCTTGTATTAAGTGAAAGCTTGAAGCAGCAGTGGCTCTTGGTCTTCAGTGGCTGTAAGAAGAGCCTGGAATATTTGTTAAACATGCAGCTTCTCAGGATCTTTCTCCAGAGTCTGATTCTGAGACCTGAGGGATGCTGCATTTCTCACAAGCACTGTGGAGATTATAATGCCAGTGGTCTCTGAGCCACACTTCCGCAGCCCTGATTTACAATGTGACCTTGAGCCTTACCATAAATCCGCTCCTTCCCTCCTCCCTCCCTCTCTCCTTCCCTCTCCCCTTTCCTACCTGTCCCCACACCCCCCACCCCATACTCCTCATGGTTAACAGTGCTGAGATTGCAGGCGATTTTTGTGCACAGTATTTTGCCTTTATAATTCTCTGTCTGGAAAAAAAATTATTTGACAACAACCTTGGGTACTTTTCTTATCACAGCAAACAATCACACCATTATTGTTATGAGGGAGTCTCTTCAGAGATCAGGGACCATCTTTTAGGAGTATTTGCTGCATCCCTGCTGCCTGTGCTGTGGGAGACATATTCCCCACAACTGTCCTTAACTGAACTGGGGAAAGGGGCAGGTTCACTTGAGCCTCAGTCTCCTAATCTGTGAAATGGGAGAATAACACCTACCTCAGCAGCTGGGTGAGAATGACGGACGGGAAACATTTTAGTCAACTCTCCAAACCAGAGAGTTCTCGTGCCTGTTCACTCTTCCTGGGGAACATCTACAAACCCCTGGTGCCTCTGCCCCACCCTCCAGAGTCAATTGGTCTGGGTGGGGCCCAGTGGTTGGTGTTTTTTCAAGTTCCCCAGGTGAGTCTAGTTGACGGTGTAGGTTGAAGATCGCTGCTGTGAGGGAATTTCTCCCTTCCTTGTATTCCCTCTTCCCCCACCCCACCCCAGCGCATATCAACGCTCAAGAGAGAGCTTTCCATTTACCAGATGATTAATAAGTATATTTTATTTTATTGTATTTTTTTAAAATTTATTTTATTTATTTTTACTTTTTTGGTTGCACTGGGTCTTCGTTGCAGCGCACGGGCTTTCTCTAGTTGCAGCAAGTGGGGTCTACTCTTTGTTGCGGTGCGCAGGTTTCTCATTGCGGTGACTTCTCCTGTTGTGGAGCACGGGCTCTAGGCGTGCGGGCTCAGTAGTTGTGGCGCACGGGCTTAATTGCTCTGCGGCATGTGGGATCTTCCCAGACCAGGGCTCGAACCCGTGTCCCCTGCATTGGCAGGCGGATTCTTAACCACTGCGCCACCAGGGAAGCCCAATAAGTATACTTTAAAATTAAAATTGAAACATGTGCCCAGCACCAAACCCGGCATGAAGATGTTCAATTAGGTGGAATAAATGAACCACCTGCCTTTGTGGAGTCAGGTTCCTGCCTCCCCTGTGGTGGCCACTGGAGGGCGCCCTTGGCCAGCTGGCTTTGTCCTGGAAAGCCTGGTCCACTGGTCAGGGCCTGGGTGGACAGTGGAACTGGCACTGGATGGCACCTTCATCTCCTTGAGCCTGACAAGCAGCTATAGAGAGGGAGTTGGGAGACACTGGAGTCCTCCCTCCCTTTTCCTGAACCACAGGTTCCTTGGCAATTCCCCCAAATCCCAGCAGGACCAGCTGACTGTGCTACCCCAGCCCCCTTCCCTCCCAGATGCCCCAGGATATCCCCAGAGACACCCCATGAGCAGCTGCTCCTGGCCACACCCCACTGCTAAGACAGGCACACCCCAGGCATGCCACTGTCTTTCCCACTGGGTCTTGGCCGTGAAAATGTCCCCAGCCAGTCAGGCATGGCTCAGGCACACAGAAAGGCCACAGCAAGCACTGATTGACTCAAGCCATCTCGGACAAAGGCCCTAGGATTGACCCCTGCAAGGATGGGGCCCAACCCCATCAGTGTCGGTCTCTTCTGCTTTCCATTCCGCAAAGTAGTCAGTCAACAAACTATTTCCAGCAACAGAACTGAGCCTAATCTGATTCCTGCCTCCAAGAATTCACGCTTAATGAAGCAAGTCAGACAGAGAAAGACAAATACCATATGATATCACTTATATGTGGAGTCTAAAAAAAAGGCTACAAAGAACTTATGTACAAAACAGAAATAGTGACAGGTGTACAAAACAAACTTATGGCTACCAAGGGGGAAAGGGTGGGGAGGGATAAACTGGGAGATTAGGATTGACATATATATATAACTAGATATAAAATAGATCACTAATAAGAACCTACTGTATAGCACAGGGAACTCTACTCAGTACTCTGTAATGACCTATATGGGAAAAGAATCTAAAAAAGAGTGGATATATGTATATATATATAACTGATTCACTTTGCTGTACAGCAGAAACTAACACAACATTGTAAATCAACTATACTCCAACAAAAATTAATTAAAAATTAAAAAATAGGGCTTCCCTGGCGGTGCAGTGGTTGGGAGTCCGCCTGCCAATGCAGGGGACGCGGGTTCTTGCCCGGTCTGGGAAGATCCCACATGCCGCGGAGCGGCTGGGCCCGTGAGCCATGGCCGCTGAGCCTGCGTGTCCGGAGCCTGTGCTCCGCAACGGGAGAGGCCGCAACAGTGAGAGGCCCGTGTACCGCAAAAAAAAAAAAAAAAAAAAAAAAATTAAAAAATAAAAGAACTCATGGTTAAGTAAAAACCAGGAAAACACTTAAATAACTAACACAGAGAGGCAAGGCCTAATATCTGTGCCAAGTACACAGAGGTCAGGGAAAGTTTTTCAGAGATGGGAGCATTTAAGTTGGGTCATGAAGCATGAGTAGGAGTTTGAGTTGAGAAGGATGGAAGAGCACTACACATCAGGGGTACAGCCCATGAAAAGTCACAGAGGCATTACTGAGGGACAGTTAAGTATGGCATTATTATCCACATTTTATAGAGGAGGACACTGAAGTTCAAAGCCCACATTTTTTTTTTTTTTTTGACCTTGGCCGTACGGCTTGTGGGATCTTAGTTCCCGGACAAGGGATCGAACCCCGGGCTTTTGGCAGTAAAAGTGCAGAGTCCCAGCCACTGGACCGCCAGGGAATTCCCAAAGCCCGCCTTGTCCAAGGTAACGCGGTTATAAAGGGCCAGGTTGGAATTGGAATCTGTGTCTTCTGATTTTGAATCTGTGCCTTTTCCACCACCCATCATCGCCTCTCCAGTGGAGGTCAGTTTCTGAGGGGGAGAGTCTTACCAGTTAGGGTAGTGGTCTCTGTTGGGGTTGAAGGGAGGTCCAAGGGATGGGGGATGCCTGGAAGAGACTTTGACTGCAGTAGAGCCCGTGCTCTCAAGCCCCCCAACAGAGAGCCATCTCCGGCGGCAGGCAGAGCAGAGCTGGTCAAATGGGTGGAGGTTCCAGAGGCAGAATGTTATGGCCTTCTTATCTAGGATAACCATGGCAACAGGAGCATCACAGACGGCCTGCCACTGTGCCCTTCCAGGCCCTGTCTCAGCCGGGCAGGAAGGAGGGGACCCAGCTTGGCTGGGGGCAGTGACAGGGGCTCCTGGGGTGGGCCAGCCAGGCCTGGATGCTGCCCAGGCTCTGTGTAGGGCACCTGCCAGCCCACAACCCTCTCTTGGGCCAATCACAGTACAAACAGGACAGAAGCCAAGAAAGAAAAGAAGAGGTCTTGGCACAGTTGGACAGGGGTGGTGAGGGAAACTGCCAGCCTGGGGCCTGGAATCAAGACAGACAACACCTCTACCCTGGGGCCAGGCAGCCCTGATCCCTGAAGGGCCACATAGACTCAACATACAAAGATATGAACACGTGAGCTCTGATTCCTGCAGGAAGACGACAGAGACCAGGAGAGGCAGAGAGAGGCTGGGACACGCCCAGGTCCAGCTCCACCAAGCCCAGTCCTGCCAAAGACAACAGAATAGCCCGAATAGGAATTCTGGGATAGGCCAGAGCTGGCCCAGCTACAGACACAAGGCAAGAGCATTCACCACAGCCTTCGGGAGAACACTGGGATCTCCAAGCTACCCCGTCCCCATGGACTCTACCCCCCTGAGGCCAGCCAGGTGAGGCACAGACGCCAACCACACCCCCAGCCCACCAGCTCAGGACCGGGGCTAATGGGCAGGGGAGGAAGAAGAGGAGCGTCCCAGGGCAGGGCTCCCCGAGGGTACTGCACTGGGTGTGAGAGCACAGGATGCTGTCATGCATTCACCACAAGTCAGGAGCCTCAGCTTTCCTCATCTGTCCAATGGGCATGTTAGCAGTTTCACATGCTGTAGACAAAGAAAGCAAGGCGTAGAGGCAGAAGTCGACTTGAAATTAGAAATTAGTCGACTTGAAATTAGAGTTGGAGCTGGGAGGTATAACACATCATGGTCTAGGTCAGAGCAGTGTGTCTTTTCACTGTTCCAGCAGGTTCCTGAGTTTCAGTTCCACAAGCAAGCACTAAATACCAGCTGAGCTGAGTGCTGTGCTGGGTATCGTGGGAGGAAAAGGGAACAAGAAACAATGGCTTCTCCGGTGACTCGAGCACTTACTGGGTGCCAGGCAGTGCACTAAGTGCTTTTTAGAAATGATCTCAGCTCGGGACTTCCCTGGTGGTCCAGTGGCTAAGGCTCCCAATGCAGGGGGCCTGGGTTTGATCACTGGTCAGAGAACTAGATTCCCCAATGCCACAACTAAGAGTTCACATGTCCCAGCACCCTCAGCTAGGACCCAGTGCAGCCAAATAAATAAATATTTAAAAAGAAAAGAAAAAAAAAAAAAGAAATGATATCGGCTCATCATCAGAACTGGGGAATAGGAAGTGTTATCTACCTGTGACAGGTGGTTGTCGAGCCCAGAAAGAAAGTAAGTAACGTGCCTAAGTCTCCACTCAAACCCAAGTCTGTGTGGTCCCCAGCCCTAGAGGTAATGACTGTGAAAGCTGTCTCCTGGCCGGAGGTTGCTGACCACCGGGCCGCCTGGGGTAAGGCCGCCTGTCAGGGTTGCCCTGGAGGGGGATTCCTGTACCAGGTGGGCGACTGGACCAGGCAGCCTGCTCTGCGTCTGCGTCTTCCAGGGGAGCCTTCCTCAGGAGGCGGCCAGACCCAAGGGCAGCGGGGGAGGACAGCACAAGGGCAAGCCGTCGAGGAGTGAACCACGGGGGTGACTGTCTGCTGGGCCAACAGGACGGCCAAGCAAGCGGCCTTGAGTTGTCTTGATGGGCCTCAGACACAGGTTGCCTGGCGTCCGCAGCTCCAACCTCTCTCTACCCCAGGCCAGGGCTCCAGAGTTAGCAAGTAAAACTACAGGACAGTCAGTGACATATGAATTCCAGATAAATAATGAATAACTTTTTAGTGTAAATATGTCCTGCACGACATAAGCTCCCTGGGGAGGCGTCCAGAAGCAATGGTCCTTTCTGTGCTAGCCCTCCTGCAGCTGACTTCTAGAGCCTGGCTGCCTGGGGCGTGGGAGTGGAGGGTTGGGAGGTGTCTGTGGCCCAGTTGCAAAAACATCATTTGGAAGCTTTTTTTTTTTTTAAACAAACTTGTTTATTTTTGGTTGCGTTGGGTCTTCGTTGCTGCATGAGGGCTTTCTCTAGTTGCGGCGAGCAGGGGCTGCTCTTCGTTGCAGTGCGCGGGCTTCCCACTGCAGTGGCTTCTCTTGTTGCGGAGCATGGGCTCTAGGCGTGCGGGCTTCAGTAGTTGTGGCTTGCAGGCTCTAGAGCGCAGGCTCAGTAACTGTGGTGCACGGGCTTAGCTGTTCCGCGGCATGTGGGATCTTCCCAGACCGGGGCTCGAACCTGTGTCCCCTGCATTGGCAGGTGGATTCTTAACCACTGCGCCACCAGGGAAGCCCAGAAGCATTTTTAGAAATTAAATAAACTAGACTCCCAGAATCCCAGGCCCCACCCTGGACCTACTCAATTAGAATCTGTAATTTTTTTTTTTTTTTTTGCGTTACGCGGGCCTCTCACTGCTGTGGCCTCTCCCGTCGCGGAGCACAGGCTCCGGACGCGCAGGCTCAGCGGCCATGGCTCACGGGCCCAGCCGCTCCGCGGCATGTGGGATCTTCCCGGACCGGGCACGAACCCGCGTCCCCTGCATCGGCAGGCGGACTCTTAACCACTGCGCCACCAGGGAAGCCCTAGAATCTGTATTTTAACAAGGTCCCCAGGAGATTTGTGTGGACATGAGAGTTTGAGAGGCTAGCTTCAGACGATGACAACAGAGATAAGGGAGATTTATTATTGTACTAAGTGTTTATTGTAAACACTTAGGAAAATATAGAGCAGCAAAAAAACCCCGCAAATCACCAAAGGTATCATTTTGATGTATTTCGTTCCAGTCTTTTTTTTTTAATATTGAGGTAAAATCCACATCCTATAAAATTCACTATTTTAATCATTTTAAGTGAACAATTCAGCGGCTTTTAGTTTATTCAACCGTCACCACTATCTAATTCCAGGACATTTCTGTCATCCTGAATGGAAATTCAGTACCCATTACTCAGTCACTTATTCATCCTTCTCTCCAATCCCTAGCAACCATTAATCTGCTTTCTATCTCTATAGATTTGCCTATTCTTGACCTTTTATATAAATGGAATCACACATATTTGCCCTTTTGTGTCCGGTTTCTTTCACTTAGAGTAATGTTTTCAAGATTCATTCATTTCCTAGCATGGATCAGTGCTTCATTCCTTTTCAGGTTGAATAACATTCAGTTGTATGCATGTATCACAATGTATTTATTCATCAGTTGCTGGACATTTGGATTGTTTTCATTCTTTGTCTATTATGTATATTCATGTACAAGTTTTTGTTTTTAAACTTCCGTCTTCAATTCTTTTGGGTATGTACCTAGGAGTGGAATTGTTGGGTCATATGGTAATTCCATGGTTAACTTTTCAAAGAACTACCAAACTGTTTTCCACAGTGACTGTATCATTTTACACTCCTACCAGCACTCTATGAGGGTTCCAATTTCTCCACATCCTCTCCAACACTTGTTATTTCCCCTTTTTTTAAAAAAAAATAAAGCCATCCTAGTGGGTGTGCAGTGGTATCTCACTGTGGTTTTGATTTGCACTTCCTTAATGACAAATGATGTTGAGCATCTCATGTGCCTGTCATTTGTATATTTTCATTGGAGAAATGTCTATCCAAGTCCTTTGCCCATTTTTCAATTGGATGATGTTCTCATTGTTGAGCTGTAAGAGTTCTTTGTATATTCTGATTACTAAACCCTTATAGGATGTATATGTATCTCATAAGGTTTACAAACATTTTCTCTCATTCCGGGTTGTCTTTTCGTCTTCTTGAGAATGTCCTTTGATGCACAAAGATTTTAACATTTTGATGAAGTCTAGTTTATTTTTTCTTTTGTTGCTTGTGCTTTTGGTGTTGTATCTAAGAAACCATTGCCAAATCCACGGTTCTAAAACTTTACCTATAATAAGTACAAAATATTTATGTAAAAAAACAACAAAATTATCCTTAAGTTTTTTTTGAAGAGTTTCAAAGCATTAGTGCTTACATTTAGGTCTTTGACCTATTTTGAGTTAATTTTTGTATATGGTGTGAGGTAAAGGTCCAACTTCACTCTTTTTTTTTTTTTTTTTTTTTTTTTGCTGTGTTGGGTCTTCGTTTCTGTGCGTGGGCTCTCTCTAGCTGTGGCAAGCGGGGGCCACTCTTCATCGCGGTGCACGGGCCTCTCACCATCGCGGCCTCTCCTGCTGCGTAGCACAGGCTCCAGACGCACGAGCTCAGCAGTTGTGGCTCACGGGCCCAGCCGCTCCACGGCATGTGGGATCCTCCCAGACCAGGGCTCGAACCCGTGTCCCCTGCATTAGCAGGCAGATTCTCAACCACTGCGCCACCAGGGAAGCCCCCAACTTCACTCTTTTGCATGCAGATATCCAGTTATTCAAGCACCATTATTTGAAAAGATTATTCTTGCCCCATTGAATGGTCTTGAAACTCTTGTTGAAAATCAATTGACAGTAGTTGTATAGGCTTATTTCTGGACTCTCAACTCTATTCCTTTAATCTAAAAATTTATCCTTATGTCAGTACCACACTGTTTTTATCGTGTAGCTTTGTAGAAGTTTTAAAATCGAAAGCGTGAGTCTCCAACTTTGTTTTACCTTTTCAAGAATGTTTTGACTATTCAGGGTCCCTTGAAATTCCGTATAAATTTTCAGATCAACTTACCTATTTTTGTAAAAAAGGCAGTTGGCATTTTGATAGAGATTGCATTGAATCTGTAGATCACACTGCTTTCTTTTCAATATTGTCTTCCACTCCATGAGCATGGGATGTCTGTTATTAAGATCTTCTTTAATTTCTTTCAACACTGTTTTCAGTGTATTTGTTAAATTTATTTCTAAGTATTGTATTATTTTGATACTATTTTAAATGGAATTGTCAATTTTAAATGGGAATATTGTCTTAATTTTAAGATTTCATTGCTAGTATAGAAATATAACTGATTTTTGTATGTTGATCTTATATTGTACAACTTTGCTGAATTCACTTACTAGGTGTAATAGTTTCTGCGTTAGGATTTTTAAAAATAAATTTATTTATTTAATTTATTTACTTTTGGCTGCATTGGGTCTTGTTGCTGTGCACTGACTCTCTCTAGCTGTGGCGAGCAGGGGCTACCCTTTGTTGCAGTGCCCAGGCTTCTCATTGCAGTGTCTTCTCTTGTTGCGGAGCACAGGCTGTAGGCACACGGGCTTCAGTAGGTGTGGCACGTGGGCTCAGTAGTTGTGGCTCACGGGCTCTAGAGCACAGGCTCTGTAGTTGTGGTGCATGGGCTTAGTTACTCCACAGCACTTGGGATCTTCCCAGACTAGGGCTCGAACCTGTGTCCCCTGCATTGGCAGGTGGATTCTTAACCACTGTGCCACCAGGGAAGCCCTGAGTTAGGATTTTTTTTTTTAATATTTACTTATTTATTTTGGTTGCTTTGGGTCTTAGCTGCGACAGGAGGGCTCCTTAGTTGTGGCATGTGAACTCTTAGTTCTGGCATGCATGTGGGATCTAGTTTCCCGACCAGGGATCGAACCTGGGCCCCCTGCATTGGAGTCTTAATCACTGTGCCAACAGGGAAGTCCCAAGGATTTTTTATCTATAAGATCATGCCATCTGTGAATAGAGATAGTTTTACTACTTCCTTTCCAATCTGGATGTCTTTTAATTCTTTTTCTTGCCCTAGTTAAAACTTCCAGTAAAATGTTGAATAGAAGTGGCAAAACCAGACATCCTTATATTGTTTCTGATCTTAGGAGGAAAGCTCTCAGTCTTTCACCATTAAGTATGATATTAACTGTGGGTTTTCAAAGATGTCCTTTATCAAGCTGAGGAAGTTCCCTTCTAGTCCTAGTTTTATGAGTGTTTCTATCATGAAAGAGTGTTAGGTGTTTTTTTCCCCACCTTTTTTTATTGTGGTAAAATATCTTTAACATAAAATATACCATCTTAACTATTTCTAAGTGTACAGTTCAGTGGTATTAAATATATTTATAACGTACAACCATCATCACTCTCTATCTCTGAAACACTTTTCTTCTTGTGAAATGGAAACTCTAAACCCATTAAACAATAACTCCCCACTCCCCCAGTCACTGGCAAACACCATTCTACTTTGTCTCTATGATTTTGGCTACACTGAGTATTTCATATAAGTGGAATCATACAGTGTTAGTCTTTTTGTCACTGGCTTATTTCACTCAGCATAATATCCTCCAGGTTCATTCATAAGGGTGTTGGGTTTTATCAAATTATTTTTCTGTATCCGTTGAGATGATCATGTGGTTGTTTTTCTTCATTCCGTTAACACAGTACATTACATTGATTAATTTTTATATGTTGATTCACCCTTGTAATTCCTGGGATAAATCTCACTTGGCTGTGAAGTATGATTCTTTTAATATGTTGCTGGATTCAATTTTCTAGTATGTTGGGGCATTATAGTGGTGGTGGGGGGGAAAGGGTTATTATGGGATTATATGAAACCATATGTGTGAAACTTTTGAAAATTGTAAAGCACTATAGAATTTAAAGAATCTTCTATTCAATTAAAAAAAGAGGGGCATCCCTGGTGGCGCAGTGGTTGAGAGTACGCCTGCCGATGCAGGGGACGCGGGTTCGTGCCCTGGTCCGGGAGGATCCCACATGCTGCGGAGCGGCTGGGCCCGTGAGCAATGGCCGCTGAGCCTGCGCGTCTGGAGCCTGTGCTCCGCAACGGGAGGGACCACAACAGTGAGAGGCCCGCGTACCGCAAAAAAAAAAAAAAAAAAATTTAGAA